>NC_056751.1:85427681-85741875 GCF_019279795.1 Protopterus annectens | reverse complement strand
CAAAAATTTGGAAAGTAAAACATTGTTGTCCTTTGCCTGAAGATGGGTATACATATACGTTAGTTGAAAACAAAAGCACCTCCACAAAGTTAGTAGCACACTTTCAACAGAATTTGTCATTCAGCTCTCTCAATGTGTTGCTTTTTCTTCCCAAGCTGCACTCTGTTCAGTTTTTTCTTTTACTGTGCAGTTGTAGGGCATTGCATTGAAACACTTCGATCATATCATTAGTTAACAAAAATTGCATTGAAAAGCACTTGTGAGCAAATCACTCTTTCTTCAATTAAAATGAAGGGGAAATTTATTTATTAATTACATTTGTTTACCGGAATTGTCCACTACACCTAGGTGAGCCTATTTTAAGTGGAGACCCGGTGAGAAAAGCACCACATTATATGACGGTACATACAAGAAAATAACATGCATTACAGAGTAAAATACAGATACAATGGAGTAAAACATTGAAGTTGACACTAATACATAGTTTATACAGCCTCACTACATTACGAATAATATAATCACAATGGTACAATGTTCTATACACATTTACACAACTGTACATTGTGTAGTATTATTAACATTAACAGTAGAATTGGACGATTGTGAAACAGCTTTAAAAAGATAGGGTGTAGGTGTTAGTAGCAAAGATTTAACCGTATAGTTTGAGCTCATGCAGTCATTGTGGTAAGATAGTGTGAGAAAGAGTTATAGATTAATAACATTTAATAAAGAGAGTTTTATAGTTAGGAAACACATTCAAGGAGATTTTACTTTGGCGCACGAACAGTGCCAAAGTGAAGAAAGCTGTTTTCTTAAGGATGACTTAAAGAGAACAGGGTTACTTATGGTTCTGATAGAAAGTGGGATAACATTCCAGAGGTTAGAGACTGTGAGAGAGTACAGCATTTGACCAGCTGAGAGATTTTGTTAGTCAACTTTCAGCAACAATATGTTTCCAGATCTAAGTGGTCTGTTAGGATAACAGGTTGACAGTAAAGAAGACAGAGAAGGACACACAGATGGTTAGTATACAAATTTATGTGCAATAGTTAACTGAAGATATGTGAGGTATTGCAGCAGTTCGAGCCAGTTTAATTGATGTAAGGATAGACAGTGATGGGATGAAAATTTTGAGTTGGTTACAAATTTGGCGATCTTATTGTGGCATGAGACAAGTTTGGTTTTGAGAGAAGATTGTATATTGGTGAGGATGGGGGCACCGTAAAGTAGAAGTGGAATTAGGAAAGAAGAGGCTAGAGCTTGCTTAGCAGTGAAGTTAAGGAAGTGCTTGCGTCTATAGAGGGTACCTAGTTTCTGATGGGTTTTTTTGATACTGTTATGGATATGGAGGTCGAACGTTAGATTTTCATCAATGATGACAGCTAATAGTTTGGTACTTGGAATGACGTCAATGCTAGTATTAGCTATACAATGGATAGAGAATTCATTTCTGTTGAGAGGGGTATATGTTGGTGGGGGTAAATATTATAAGCTTGGTTTTACTAGGGTTTAGAAGGAGATGGTTACTTAACATCCAAGTTTCGGTTTCTATAAAGGCCTGTTGGGTAAGATGCTGCAGGTTGGAACCAGTTTTGGCAGAGAAGATGACTGCAGAGTCATTGGCATATTGGATAACAGTACCATGAGTAAGAATGGTGTGGAAATTATTGATGAATACACTAAATAGGAGGGGGCCTAGGACTGAACCCTGGGGGACACCTGTAGTTGTCTTTAGAAATGGCGAGCAGGATTTTTGCTATTTGGTGACTTGTTGCCCGTTTGAGAGAGAGAGTTAGAAAACCAGTTCAGGATGGGGGGGTGAGATGCCTAAGCTGGAGAGTCTGTAAGTAGTAGGGGATGGAAAACCGTATCAAAAGGACTTTGAGAGGTCAAGAAAGAGTGAGGAAACAAAGTATCTGGCTTCTCGAGCCCATTTACAGTGTCCAGAAAGGATACGAGAGCAGTGCTGGTACTATGTGCCCTGGCCTGAAGCCATGCAGAGTAGGGGAAAGGATGTGGTTATTAACAAGATAACCGAGAAGCTGTGTGAATACATTTTTCTAATATTTTGGAGATGGGGGAGAGGATGGCTATGGGCTGGACGTTAGAGTTATCAGAGTTGGTGCCACCTTTATGTAGAGGAAGAACAAATGCTTTCTTCCAATGTAAGGTATGCTGGCCTCCTTAATGGATCTGTTGAGGAGTATACTCTAATTGTAGAAATTCAGCCGGTAAGTTGTCTGGTGCATTTGTACATGGCTCGAGTTTATGAAAGAGTTTTGGAGGTGGGTATTGGTGTGAATGTGAAATTAGATATAGAGGGGTCTGGCAGGGAGATGGAGTATTTGTTGGTTTGTTGGTGGGAAGGTGGAGGTAAGCTTTGCTATGGTGTTAATCAAGTTAGAGTTAGAGTTAAAGAAAGTGGCTATCTCAATGGAGAGTCTTATCTGGGTTTTGGCAAGGATTATTTTTTGTGGCTGGACAAAGTAGGGAGTTAAGTGCACCTCAGAGCTTTTTAGCATTTTGTTTGTATTGGATTTGAAGAGTTTGGAAATGTTATTTTTAATCACCAAACGTTTTGCCTGGTTGCGTAACTGTTTATAACGAGTTAGGTCAGTTGGATTTTTGTTTTTTTGCCAGGCTTTTCTCTAGCGGACATAATGTGCTTAGTTTGTTTGGTCAGTCAGTTGGCATGTTTAGCTTTGACTCTCTTTAGACAAAGTGGGGCTACCCTATCTAAAATCTGAAGAAATGTTGAACTGAAAAACTAACAGCATCACTGAGTGGGAGATGTTATAATGGTGCCCAGTTCACATTACTTAAGATCTCACTGAAGGTAGAAGAGGAGAAATGGGATAAATCCCTAGTGTGTTTGACTTGGTGTAAGATAGGAGTAACCTTGCGTATTATGAAGGCAGGTGAGTGATCACCAATACTGTTTGGCAGTGTACCACAGGACGAGATTTTGTTAGGGTCATAGGTAGGTACTAGGCTATTGGCCCTAGGGCCTATATAAGCCTAGGGTACCCTGGCTTTCGCCACCCAAGAAAATTATTTTCCTGTGCCCCTGTCAAGCAGAGCCACAGAAATGATCCCCGGTGTGAATTTCCTATTTCCCATCCAATCATCAAGATTTTTCTTGAAGAGTACTAATGAGGAGCTCTGTTTGACATAGATAGGTATGGGAAGTCTCTGGGACAGGAATCTATCCCTCCAGCATGTTCTGTTTATTGTGGTGACAAGGTTTAGGTCCCTAGAGCGTGTAGCTTGGAGGGATTGGGATTTCTTTAAGTGGAGCATGTCCAACAACTCTGGGTCTGACACAGCTCTGTATGTTAGGCAGAGTTTGCCTCTGAGTAGGCGATATGCTACGGAGTAAAGCTGGAGTTTTTTGAGACGGTCTGCGTAAGGAATCTGTTTGAGGCCAGTAATCCTCTTTGTGAGGTATTTCTGCAGCCTTTCTAGTTGTTGTAGAGGTCTTGTGAGGTACATACCAAAAGGGGCATTGTGCTCTATAATGGGTCTAATGAGTGATGAGTAGAGAGGAACAATGACCTCTTTTTCTAGATGAGAAACCTTCTGTGATGGTGTGCCATGTAGAAGGATTTCTTGACCACTGTGGCGATGTGATCATCAAAGGAGAGACTGCTGTCCACCTGTGTCCCAAGGTCTCTTTTCACACTCTTAGTGTTAAATAAACTACCGCCTATGTGGTAAGTTCATGGGCACAGAGTTTTTACCAAATGGGATGACAATGCACTTTTTGGCATTGAGCTTGAGGCCATGGCTTTGACACCAGGCATCTGTCTCAGTGAGGCCCTTTTGTAGGATATCCACATCATTAAGAATTTTGATTATGGCTCCTATTTTGCAGTCATCTGCAAACTCAGTTAACCAAAGACCTTCTGCGTTAGCCTGTACTTCAGAGAAGTAGACAGCAAACAGGAGAGGACCCAGGATTGAACCCTGTGATACTCCACTTATCACGGGTCTGAAGTCGGATTTGGAGTCTGCTACTTTCACAGTGTGGGTTCTGTCAGTAAGCCAGTTGGCAACCCATCTTGTGGCATAGGGATTTATACCTAGTTTACTGAGTTTATCTATAATTCCAGTGTGGGGGATGGTGTCAAAAGCCTTAGCGAGATCTAGATAGCTGTGTGAACCACCTTACCCTCATCTATGTCTTTGATGACTGCTTCAAAGAAGTCCATCAGGTTTAGGAGACATGATCTGCCTTTTACAAACCCTAACTGTGTGGGGTCCAGAGACTGGAGATTACCAATGTCTTTGCTTACGAGTTCCATGATGATACGTTCCATGGCGTTGCAGAACAGGCTCGTCAGGTTAATGGGGTGGCAGTTCCCGGGGTCTGTTGTGGCTCCTCCTTTGTGGAGTGGGATAACAAAGCAGTGCGCCATTCAATGGGCACAAAGCCTGAGGTGAGGCTATGATTGAACATGGTACTTGGGTGGGGTGCCAGTTCATTCAGTAGTTCATGTAGAATGCAGCCTGGGATGTTGTCTGGTCCCATGGATGCTGTGTTTTTGGCTTTGGAGAGTGAGGTTTCTACCCGTGCAGCCGTGATTACAGGAACTTTGCATTCTTCTGGTATAGAGATGGGCCCTTTAGGGGGTGAGAGAGGGGTTAAGTTAGCAATGAACCTATCTGCCAGGATGTTGGCAATATCAGTTGGTTCTGTATATTTAGTGCCATTGTGCTGTAACTCAGAGCAGATCTGAGTGTTGCCATTGAGATTCTTGACATAGCTATAGATTGCTCTGTGGTGGTCTTTAAAATCAGTGGCAATTTTGTTTTCATAACTAGCTTTGGAGGATTTTGAGGGATCTCAGCTTCTTACTGAGGCTGATCAGGGCGTTCCTCCAAATCATGGGATTTTACTCTTTTTTGCAACAGTTTCTTTCTTTTGTTGTAGAGTTTGTTTATGGCAGAAGACCACCAGATTGGCTTCCTTTGCTTGGAGGATAGCATCTTGGTTCTGTTAGGGATTGCACAATCCATGCACTCGTGTAAGTGCTTACAAAGTGTATTTGTGTAGGATTCAGCAGTCATACCCCTATTGTACATCTGCATGGGTGTCGTGGAGTTTGCCACTTCTGTCTTAAGAAGCGTGAAGTTGGCTTTGGAGAAATTTTTTACGGTTGTTTCCCTAATTGGGGGTGGGGGCGGGATGTGAATGTCTAGGGTGATTAGCTTGTGGTCGGATCTGACCAACGAGGAAATGGCCTCTGGTGTGGAACACCGGTCGCCCATGCTGGTAATGACCAGGTCTAGGATATTGCTGCCCGTGGTGGGGGTGTGGATAAGTTGATCCAAGGCATTGGAATTTATGAATTCCAGAAAACGTTGAGCAAAAGAGTTGGCACACGAGTAATTTTCCCAGTTAACGGCGGGGTAGTTGAAATCACCCATTATTGGGTGTTGGGTTGTACTCTAATATTTTCCAGTGCATCAAGAAAAGAGGAGTGGGAATCCTGGTGCATGGTGGGGGGGGGGGGCTGTAGCAAGCTACAATTTGGATTGCGGTCTTGCCCAGCGTTAGTTACACTTGGATAATTTTGGATGCATTTTGCTGAGCAACTAGCTCGGAGGTGTGAACATCCTTAATGAATATGGACACGCCTCCGCCTTTAGTGTTTCAGTCTGGGTTAGGTGGCCGAAAGATGCGTTATGAATTATAGCCTGGTAATGCAGGGTTGTTCTCTGGAGCTTTGAACCAGGTCTCTGTCACTGCACAGATGTCGATGTTCTCCATTTTAAGGAGTGCCTCGAGTGAGTGCATTTTGAGGTTTAGACTTCTAGCACTGAGTAGCATTACTCTCGGATTTTGCTTGTTTGTACCTGTTACAGTGGTGAATTTGTCATTTGAACCTTGTCTAAAAAAGGCACTATAGGGGTGGCAAGAGCCTTTGCCAGTATCCAGAATCCCAAGGGCGACAGGTGCAGGCCATCTCTGGCAAAGCATCATGGTCTGTCGATCATGTCATCCCAGGCAGACAGATACTGGATTCCCTTAAAATGACACCAGAAGCTTAGGCAATTGTTGAAATCAATCATTTTGTCCTTGTACTGTGGTTATCATTCCATCCACGGTGGTGCAGCAGTAGCATTGTTGCCTCACAGCAAGAGGTTCTCCCGTTCGATTCTCAGCTAGTGTGAGGGGAGTGCCTTCTGTGTGGAGTCTGCATGTCCTCCCCGCGGGTCGAGTGGCGTTCCAAAAGACATGCGTGAATGGGCGTGCCTTCGTTGAAGGTTGGGCATTGAGCTGGCAACTCGGCACCGTGAAAATCTACTGCCAATCATTAGCGGACCGGAGTTCTGCTGTGGCAACCCCTAACCGGGAAAAGTCGAAAGACAACAACAACAACTGTGGTTATCATTCTGGGTGATGGCAGGATGCTACTCAGGGCTAGGGTCATACCTGCCTGGGCTACAAGATTGGAGAGCTCCTCCAAGTCTCTTTTCATGTAGTCCAGGGAGGTACGTCTCAGGTCATTCACACTAACATGGACAATGACAGAGTCATATTTGTACTTGTTGTGGAGTGACATGAGTGCGTGCGTTATGTGGCAGATCCTGGCACCCGACAGGCAGCTGACAGTAACTTTCTCCTTGTTTAGCCTGGTGAGTGGAACATCAGTGCGCCTGACTATAGAGTCACCTATGACTAGAGTGTTGGGTATGTTGCGCCTTATGGGCTGTAGTTGAGTGGCACAATTAGTTTGTGGGCTATGTGTCATTTGGGTTGTGATGGGGGTGGAGGTTGCTTGCATTTCTGCTTTGGAGGTCTCGGTTGTTTGGGCAGATTTTTATTGAGAGCCTCCGTGAATGTAGGTGTGTGTTTAGTGCTTCTGTGTGTGTGTTTTGGTGGTGTAGGTTTTGAGGGACTATGTGATGAGTGCGGTGAGGTACAAGTGTTTACCTTTCTCCTCTTGACTGTCTAGTCCAGTCTTCGGTGAAGAGAGCTTTGCTTCCAGTTTGGCTACATAAGTGCATCTCTCACAGGTTGTAGTGCTGGGTGGTAGGAGGAGGAGAGGGTTGTCTGTGTACATGAGGCAATTGCTGCATTGCCCCAAGATGCCCAGATTCATCAGGCAGACGGGAGAAAATACCGGGAGCTGACCTTTAGACATGCCTGGATATGTGCTTATTTATTAAGTACCAAAATCTGTTTTCCTCTAGACAAGTGAGGAAAGTTAAGTGCTGTAGTAATTTGTAGCTTACTTAGTGCTTACAACGAGTTCTGAACAAGTGCTGCACTCAAAGAAACAGATTTGAGTGCTAAAACTAAAAAGCTGGCTAGTTGTAAGGGAAAATTTGAAGAGCAGACTTTATGGCGCTGGAAATGTTTAACCCTAGTTAAGACGGGGGAGAGGCTCAGGCGCTTATAAACAGTCCTGGATATAGCAAATTTGCATCTGGACTAGACTTGTTGCAGGAAAGGGGGGAAAACAAGCTTAGAATTTTTTTTTCAGTAAAGTGGAAATGAAGAAAACTGGAACAGAAGTTAATTCAAGGTTAGAATCTGAGTGGGATGGCCTTCACAAATGTTCTCTCTCTATTAGACTGAATGAACTAATGACAGTAGACTGGGAGGAGTGTCCCAGATCAAATATACAGTATGGGTGGGTGACTGCAAAGCCACCAAGTATAATTACAGCTACTAGCTGTAGCCACTAAATGAAAGTTTTAAACAGATCAAGGAGAAAGCAGACTCTAGAGAATGCTTTTAACTGCAAACAGACTAGACTACAACACAGAAACCTCAATCAATCAAAAATGCACAGAAAAGCACGGATAGAGCACTCACAAACAGAAAATACAACTCTCGGAATGTGAAAGCAGTTTACAGTTAAATAATTCAGTAAACATGCAATTAGAGTAATGAAACCGTATCTAGCAATGAAAAATACTGTTAAAACAGTACATAAATGCAGTGAAACAGTAAAACAGCTTTAGAACGGTGCAAAATGTAGTAGATTAACTATATAGCAGAATTATAAGTGTTACAGAAATGCAATTCAATGAAATAAGTGTAGGAAATAACTTATCGTGCTCTTGGAATCTTAAGGAATTTCTGCTTGGCTTCAGTAATGAATTACCATGCACAGCCTGATAAGATCCAATCAAGGACTGAACCTTTGTTGTTTTTATAGTTGGGTCTGGTGATGTCTTTGATTAGCTGTGAATAATTGTCTAGATTAATGCTGTTGGAGAGTTTTGATAGACATCTAAGTGTTTTCCTTTCTTCACTATTTGATAGCCTCATAGTTGGCTGTGAAAGATTTAGGATGTAGAGGAAGAGATCCTGCTGGAAGAAGTTCAGTGTTTTTTTTTTTTTTGTGTAGGACAATTTTAATTTTGACAGACTTTTTTGATAATAAACAGTTTGATTTATTGTTTTCTTTGAGCTGTCCCTAGCCTGATGTACGCACAATGTTGATTAGGCATAGAAATAAACCAGTACAGTTTTGTAGCTGTGGTGTTTCTTATATGACATAGCAGTGCCAATGGCTGAACAAGTTACACATTAGCCTTTGAAGCTGTGAAGATAAGAAGGCTATGAGTTCTGTCACCACACCAGATGCTTTCACTCTTCCATCTATCTGACAATTCATCATAGTATTAATGGAGCGCAGCACTATACCTCTCAATCTCTTAGCACAAGAAACATGGACAAATCCATAAATAATGGGAGAACAAATGTATATATGCTGGCAGTACTGGAGGAATGTGTGACGCTGAAAATTCCATTTGTAACAGCTCATAGTATTTTCTGAGGGACTGCGAAACCCTCAGTGTTCTCCCACTGAAAAACACTGGCAAATTTTGGAAACAGTCTCAGAGAAACAGAAACTCCCAAAGAGAGAATCCAAAACTGTGCTCTCCTCTGAATGAATCTGAATCAGAAATCTTAGAAGAAAAGGCTGCATCTGTCCTTTCATCTTTCTATCCAGATTTAGAATCTTGAATCTGCTCAGGAAAAGAGGCAACCCTTTTTCCTTTTACAAGAAACTACATAAAGATCAGGAGCCTGAATGAGACTCCAACCCAGATCTAGTAAACTAGTCCTGTCCAGAGAAATTTGAGCAGGAATAGACATGCTTAGCTTTCAGTTTCTTTTTGAAAGGAAAGAATGGGACAAGAGTTATTAATGGCAGCAGCAGCTTCCCCAGGGATGGGCACAACATTCTGACTAAACAGGAAAGACCTGCCTGTTTCCTCTCCCAGGACAGATAACAGTGACTCCCCTTGCCCACTGAAGGGACCCCAATAGCCACAGAGAATGTGGCTTCCATATTGCTGCAGTAGAGGAATCCAGTGTAAATGAGGAACCACTTTTGGGCTCCGTATTGAAATGTTGGTACTCAAAATTTAGAGTACTGACAAGCCAAAAAAAAAAAAAAAAAAAAAGCAAGCGATCAGTTACAGAGCAATATAAACTTTAGAAAACAACACTGTGAAGTATAACACAGGCAGAGTGACAGCATGCACCCCAAAAACACAGACTACAGCGGCTTTGCCCTTCACTTTACATGGGATGAGGGTTTTGCAGATACTAAAACAATGCAACAAAGGTGCAGGGAATTGCAGACTGCCAACAAAATACAGGTGTATTATATACAAGGACTATATATACTACAAATAAACAGAAAATAGAAAAAAGGACAGAGAAATCTAGTCAGAAAAATATCTTGTGGACACAAATCTGTACGACTACAACAGCAACCATATCAATGAACTGACTCAAATGTATTGCAGTGATTACATGCTGTGTCATCGTCACACAAGAAACATACACTAAAAGATATTCATCCATTTGGCATAAATACTGAATACGGAGAGGATGCAAGACAACCAGTGAAATCCGGTGTTTCACAAGATCCTAGGAGCATAATGGAGGCTTTACTATAAGAGGTGAACACACTTCTGTGGTAACGGTTAAATACTACTAAAGTGGCTACACAGAAGAAAGAAAATCATCCTTCATACCTATAGAAAAAAGTAGTACCTCAGTTGTCCCATTCAAAGACAGGTTTAGATGAAGTATCTGTATACATTATAAAATAAAAAGGTAGTATTACTAAAACCATGTAAGAAGATATTAAGTAAGACAAGAATAGACTCAGAACATGACATTTACAGAAATGAAGGCTGGATGCGTTTTGCACAAATGTTATTGGAAATAGCTGTAATGTGAAAGCTGAGACAAAATAACTTGAGACACATAAGGGAAATGTTCTAAACAGACTAATGAAATGGACAGTACATTCCTTTGTTCACAAATTTCAACAACAGGGGCTACCACAACTGGCATACACCCTCCTTATAAGTTCTTTAATGTAACAACTGTCACTTAAGGTTGACCATGTAAGGCTGCTGCACTAGACTGATAAGTTTGACACCTAAGGAAGAGCATGGAGGAGGAGGAGCTGATTATTACTGAAGGAGTACAAATCTGACTGCTATCCCAAACTCTGCAATTTAAATAGCTTGTTTTGTAGAAGCTTTAAAATGAAGCATAAAAAGTTAGCGGAAGCTTATTTAATCCAGGAAAAAAGAACAGAACCGGTTATCTTTCATCTAAATGAGGGGAATGAAACACCTCCTGAACAATGCTATAAAGGGACCCCAAATGCACCCTGCATCAGCATCACATCACAGTGGCAGGTATCATGATGGTCTTTTGTGATAAAAATATAAGAATCACTCAGTTGTTCTGATGCACTAACATAGCACAGAATATCAAGATACAATGCAAAGGAAGTACAGCTGTGTAAGTTAACTTACCACAGGAGATGTCTGAATGACCACTACCGCTGTAGCTATATATCCTGTACAGGATATAACAGCTGGCAGCTTGCAGACGTTAAGGGTACATTCTATGCACACAAACTGTTGACAGCTCAAGCAGAGCTGAAGCAAATCAATGGTTTGGGAGCAAGACCCTTCATAGCTTGCTTGCCAACTGAAAGAGGAAGATAGGGTCCTGAAAAGAGAAAGTGCCAGGCAAGTCTTCACCATTGCATCAAAAATTATACAAAAATAAGGGGAATGGAGGGAGGACCTGCTACTATAGCAGTGATCACTTGAACTGGCAGTGTTACAGTATGTTTACTTACACAGTTGTGCTACTATGCTCATCATTTGATCACTGCTATCCAGATCAGTAGACTACCACATCTTATGACGACCAGGAGGAGGGAGAATGAAGGTCCAGGAGCCCCTGGAGAATGGTCCAAGCAAAGCTCTTTCTAGACCTGTAGAGGGAATCTAGTTTGTAGTGCACTGCAGAAGAACTGACAGAGGACCAAGCTGACCCCGCTTTTCAAAAATCCACGGATAAAGCCAAGGCCCTGGTAGCAGTGGCTGGAATTGACTTGTTGTGGTGGGTATAGAAAAAGGAAATAGCATGTGATAACCACATAAAAATAGTCTGTTTTCATACAAGTTGTCCTTTTTTCTTACCTACATAAGAAATTAATAACAGCACTAAACATCTTCAGAAACTCTGATCAATCAAGATAATAGGTTCCACCTCCCCAGGTTTGTGGTAGCTCAGGTGGATGTAAAAGACACCACAGCACCTACTGAAAAGAGAAGGGGTCCTTTATTTACATGCTATTTAACCTTATAAAGTAATATTGTTATTTACAAATTTACTCCATTTACATAATGTCCTCCTTATGCATTCTATTTTTCATCTTTATCCTTGAACTAGACTCCCACTATTTTCATAACCACCATCTGATTTTTCTTAACATTACCGATATCCACTTCACATTAAACATAACCTCACAATCTCTCAGTCCATATCACCCACATTATATAAAATTACTTTTTGTACATTCTTATTGTATATTCTTTGTTTCTGTTGTTACAATATCCAAATTCAATCATTTCTGTATTTATGTTACTACTGTTTTTTTTATTCTCAAAAAAACTCACAATTGTTTCCACTCTTACATTTCAGAAAAACATTTTCTGTAATCTCTTCTTCACTCTTCATCACAATACAAACATATTTTCACTTTTCTTTTTATAAAGCATATTTGATTTTGCCAGACCTCTCAACCTGGAAACATCAAAAATCTGGACAAGGCCCATGAAAAATAGGTACAAATCTGTATTCTGATTAACATCTAATTTGCACACATAATTACATAACCCCACCCACTACAATGGAACTGTGGGATATCAACTTTCAAACTCAAACTGAAGAACAGACAACCAAAATATGGCATCACTGACCCCCTGCAGCGATTCCAATGTCCCATTTCTTGGCGATTTCACCCTATTTACCATAAACACTAATGTGTGCATACTGCTGCTTTACTTCCACAATGATTATTTGGGATTTTATTTTTACATCTGCTAAACAAAGAAATACTGTCTCAATGAAAATAGACTTGGCATTAAAACTTCTCTGCTCTTGAAACACATTCATTGAAATATCATTGAAACCCACACCACATCCAAAGAAAATGCATCTGGCCAGTGGTGAATAAAGATTACCTTTGGGTTGTTTTCAAATCATTGGCCACTTGCACACAAAACAAGAAACATTTATGTGTTCTTTGCTTTGATACACCTTCCTTACTTTATTAAGTTATATTCCTTGTATAATACAACACACTTGTTAGAGCGCATTTTAAATTTATTGTTTGTACATTTTTCCAGTAGGCTGTACGGAAGGCAATGAAACAAAATGCTTGAACCAATAATGACAAAACTGCCCAATTCAGAACATTTCCATCATAAGTCTACTTCCACACCCAAACTATAAACAGAATAATAGTAGTGTAAGCCATAGGCATCTTGCACAGCGTCTCGCACTTATTTTCAATTTCAGGATTTTTTTGGGAAGTAAAGGTCAAAAACCAGGGACACATTTTAAACATTGCTTGTATAATTTTGGAAAGTTGCTAGAATAAAATGTTGTGTTACCACCATACATGTTACTGGCAAGTCTTGAATCCAGAACACTACACACTACAGTCAGTGCAACATACCACTATGCTAAATCAGCAGTTTAAACAACAGGAAGACTGTAACTTAATAGCTACCATTTAGTGAATTCAGTTCTCACTTCTCACCATAGCTCTCAACATCTTAGCACAAAAAAACTGGACAAACAACAAAGCCAATAATGGGGGAATACAAATTCTGTTGTCACCATAGCTCTTAACTCTTAGCACACAAAAAAAATGGAGCAAAGCTGAGAAATGGTGGTGGCTAGGCACTTTAGTCTCTTTTTACCCTGTACCAAAGGTACAGGGTTTGAGCTTAAATACCTGTAGCCACCAGATCTGTTACATAATTGGGGGCATTTTCACAAACACACAAACACACACACACACACACACACACACACACACACACACACACACACACACACACACACACACACACTGTATGCGACTTGCAGTTTTACATTACTGACCTTGTAGTACCAGTCATTTGAAGCAGGCACTAAGGAATTAACTGCATAGCACTGCAGTTTTACAGACAGATATATTGTTAGCCTTAGTCCACTTCCTGATCCTCAACAGATTGAAAAAAAAGAAATAGGAAGAAGCAGTGGGGTATTCTCCTGTT
This sequence comes from Protopterus annectens, assembly GCF_019279795.1. NCBI lineage: Eukaryota > Metazoa > Chordata > Ceratodontiformes > Protopteridae > Protopterus > Protopterus annectens. The sequence continues at coordinate 85,728,258 of NC_056751.1, read as the reverse complement.
AGTCACTGACACTATAGATCAATACATAAAATCAGTACTATTCAGAACCTCCTGCTGTTTTTGCTGATCTACCTATGCCTGTTTTCAGAAATTTACAATGGCGTGCACATGACATACAGTAAGAGTGTTATGTTAGTAGCTGGTTAACCCTCCAGCTGGGCTGCAGTCAGTACTTTATCCTTCTGTGCCAAGGGTGTGGCTGCTTCACTGACATTCTATCAAAGATTACAGTTAATTCTCCTATACATGTTTGTGTTAAGTGAAGCTAGCTATAAACTAAACAGTGTTATCAGCATTTGAGGTTATCCATCTATAAAGATCACTGCATCAATCAATACATTCAGTTTGTTCTAACATCAATATTCTTTGCTAACTTTAGCCATCATGTAATGTACAACCATTTAACTCTAGAATTTAAGCATGTACAGGTAATTAACCATGGCATGGCCTATCATAGTTGCTGGACTTGTATCAAACTGCTAGAGAGATAAGATTAGTATCACTATGAATGCATTCTTAATATGGCCAACAACCACTAAAAAATGGTGGCAGATCTCTTAGACACTGCTCCCTACGCATGTAGACCAACCTGCCTGTTAGTATAAGAAAATGTTCTGCCTTGGTAACTGAACTGCTTACTACAGTCAAATACAATATAAACCTCAGTTTTATGCAGTCTCACATGATATGTTAAAACTCTAAGGAGTGCGAAATATCAGTTACCAAAATCCATTAAAGATTAAGAGAGTAAAATATGTAATCCTGTTTTGGCTGACAACATAATAAATGATAATTTTATACTTTTTTTCTACTCCATTAAACAATAGGTTCTTTGAACATATAACAATGACTTGTTTGGCAGTTTTAATGCTATAAAAGCAAGGACTTAACGCTGTTTCATACTGTAAATTTGCTACTTCCAAATTGTGTTTTAGAAAATATCTGCTTTTAGTGCTGATAATGCATAGACCTTGATTACAATTTAGCAAAGTCATAAAATATGCATTAATGGCTGTATGTGAAGGACATCTCCTTTGTGTACACACACACACACACACCCTTTGTTCCTTACCTAATCCAAAGTTATTTCCAAAACAGCAGTGGATTTACCATACAGCAGAAGATCCATTAAGTCGCTATGGCAGCAGCGTCAAAGCAAAGCCCTTCTCTCTGCTCGGCAGCAGCACCAAAGTCATTTTGGCTAGGCTAAAGCAAAGCCAGTGATTCTTCTCTTCTAGTCTAATTCATACACTGTAATCTCTTTCACAATTCCCTTATTTATTTGATTAAATTTTTTAAATCCAAAAAACAAACAGGTTCGAAAAACCAGCAACACAGTCCGAGAAGAGTCAAATAACACTATTTATTCCACTGTTTAAAGTGCTTTTCATCAGCCTGATAGCAAACTTCTTCAGAAACGGTTACAGCAATAAAAAACCTTCCTTATAAGTAAGACAGGTGATCAGCATTCACCTACTGCATCACTTTGTTCTACTTAAGCAACAGTTGGTTCAAAACACTTCCCGCCTGCTTCTCTCGGCTCGGCAGGAGCAACAGTTAGTTAAAACACTTCCCGCCTGCTTCTCTCAGCAGCTACTGCTCGCAGCCAGCCGGAAATGATGACATGAGCTCCTTGAGGTCAGTTCCGACTGGCTGGTAGTGCTGACGGAGCTGACGTCATCGCGCACGTGATGACGTCAGCTCCAACAGCGCAAAAATTTAAAAAATAAAAAAAACAAAAGCAAAGAAATCGGAAATGAAGGGGTGCCACTCGGGAATCGTGGCACCCCTTCATTTGGACCCCCAAACTCGGTAAAAACAGAGTAATTCGGGAGGGTTGGGAGGTCTGGATTTTACTGGTAATTTCTTTATTCCCAGTCTCCACAGAAAATCCTGACATTCTACTTTAGTACTATGCCACTTGTTTCTTTTATAGCTATAATCTTTTTTTTTCTGGCAAATTTTCCCATGGGTTAACGCATTAATATTATTATACAATGTTTTCAAATCTTCCTCTATTTTATCAATCTTTATATTCCACATTTTTATTTTTTCTTGGTAATTTTCTATTTCATTTGTAAATTCTCTCTCTTTTACTTCCTTTTATTCTCTCCCAAAAATGTTCATACTTAAACAGTCTTACTAATTTCTCATTTTTCTCCTTTATCCATCTCAACACTTTATACAAATTTAATGAAGCTGCAAATACCACTAGATTTAATATTCCCAGTCGCCCCTCATCTTTATTAATATACAATACTTCTCTCTTTACAGGATTTAATCTAGATCCCCATATAAATGTAAAAATAACTTCTAATAACTGGTTTTCATACATTCTTAGAATCATGTGCATACTTGATAAATATGCTACATTTCCCATTAATTCTGAATTTATCAAATTAGCTTTTTTTCATATAAGATAATCTATATGTTCTCCATAGACAACACATTTCTTCAATTCCTTCAACAGGTTTTCCCACTGTGTACTACTTACTGCTTTATTACCAAAATGTATACTCAATACTGAAATTTTGTTCATTGTGAATTGTATTCCTCCTAACTTTATCCTATCCCCCAACGCTTTACTTTTATCCTTATTTAATGGTCTCACCTATTTATTTTAAACAATCTACTATACAAAATATGGCTTCTGTCATCCATAAATTATTTTTACTTATTATAATATCTGCATATGTCATTAAAACTGGAATATCTACACCTGTATTACATGTTTTGCATTTTTCATTTCACAATTTACCTTACTTATTACCATATTCATAACTAAAGCAAAAAATATACCACTTATAGGACAACCTTGATTTATCCAGTTACTCATCCCTATTTCTTTACTTAATCAAGCATTTTTTTAGAATTATCTTATTATTACTATATGCTGCTATATAATTTTTAAATTTTACCATTAAAATAAGCCTCCATTAGTTCCTATAACGTCCTATGCTCTACCAAATCAAACACGTTATTGATATCAAATACCATAAGTTTTATATTACCACTATTTAAAATATCACCCACAATTTCTCTTCCTATGATTACAAATTACTGTCATCCCTTTCCTTTCATACCATGTACATTTACTACATTTTCCAATCACTGTTGAATTATCTTCATAAAAAATGTATAAAATCAGTATTATTTACTACTGGTCTCCAGTTTTTATATCCTTTCACTTTTTTCCAAATAAATTTTATTATTTCACCATACAATTCCTTATAACAAAAACCTTAATTTGACCATTCATTTAAAACATGTAACAAGTATTCTTTTTGCCATTCCATTGAAATTTTTATACATTTCATATCCTATTCCATCTGCACCTGCTACCGAATCTATATTTACTCGTCTAATTCATACACTGTAATCTCTTTCACAATTCCCTTATTTATTTGATTAAATTTTTTAAATCCAAAAAACAAACAGGTTCGAAAAACCAGCAACACAGTCCGAGAAGAGTCAAATAACACTATTTATTCCACTGTTTAAAGTGCTTTTCATCAGCCTGATAGCAAACTTCTTCAGAAACGGTTACAGCAATAGAAAACCTTCCTTATAAGTAAGACAGGTGATCAGCATTCACCTACTGCATCACTTTGTTCTACTTAAGCAATCACACTTTAAAATGAAAGTGACAACTGCTGATAACCAGTAATAAAACATTAAAGTATATAAACACATTAAAGTATGTAAACATGTCTACGACAGTGACCACAATACACAAAAAACATTAAAAGTTATTTTGTATAACCTAACCATTGACAGAAATAATATATGTTTTTAACAAACTGTGCCTCATCTCTGCAAGCTCTTTAGTTTAAGAATGCTACTAATTGAGCATGAGTCATTCAACCCAAGAAAATTGTAAGCATTCAGCCTCACTTGCCAGGCTAATTCAAATTCTTCAAGTTTGAGTGGTCTAGGGCCACCCCTACTGTCATACTTGGCTTGATCAATGATAATAAATTTAAAAGCATGCTCTTTATTAGAAATAGTGTGCTTAGCTAGTGCATTCTCCAGTTTACATTTATTCATAGCGTACTGGTGTTCATAAATTGTCACGGAGACTCTGCTCCATCTTTCCTATATAGAAAGCAGGACAGAATGTACACCTAGCCAAGTAAACTACAAAAGACAAATTACAGTTGAATCTGCCTTTCAATTTATAAGTTGTACCGTTAACCTTAAATGAATTAGTGACTTCTACAAGTTTACAATAGTTGCAATTTTGACATTTATTCATCCCAGTATTCCATACTACTGGGGTGTATTGCTGTTCTAAGAGAGTTTTAAGGTTCTTCCCTCTTCTAAATGTCACTCTAGGGGTCTCACCTACTTTAACATAAATGTTAGGGTACATCTTAAACAGGTCCCAATTTTTCTGTAATATGTCCAAACATGAGTAACTATGTGAACTGAATGTAGTGATGAAGGACAATGTGACATTCTTGTCCTCACTAACCAATGCTCTACTAGTGGTGTCTGAATATTCTTCCACTACATCGTGCGTACTGAATGGTGTCAGTAGGGGTTTAGCACTAAGTAAAGGAATGTATACCCTATCCACTCTCTTAGTTGTAACCTCTTGGATAAGGGCATCCAAGAGGGGCTCTGGGTATCCACGGTGCAAAAACATGCTTTTTAAAACAGCACATTCATCAGAAAAGTCTTCGTCCAAACTGGTCATTCTAGAGGCCCTCACTAACTGGCCCTTAATGACTGACCTCTTTTGGTGAAAGGGATGGCTACTGGTGAAATGGAGAAACGTATTGGAATATGTGTTTTTTTCTAAATATCCTTGCTACATAACTATTAATAGTGTAATTTTTCACTAGGCAAATATCTAGGTACGCTATAGTATCAGTGTTAAATGTAGAAGTGAACTGTAGGAAATGCGTAGTGCTGTTGAAATATTCCAGCACATACTCACTATCTTGCTCATCTCCACTGATGAGGATGAAGATGTCGTCCAGATATCTTGTATAGAAAACAAAGGAGTCACAACATATATTGTTGTTAAACATGTATTCCGTTTCCCAGTAAGCCATGACCAGATTTGCAACACTAGCTCCGCAAAGTGACCCCATTGCTACCCCTACTTTTTGCAGAAAAAACTGGTCTTGGAACATAAAATAATTGTTAGAGAGTACCAAATCAATAAGTTCCACGACCAAACTAGTTTCCGCGGCTGTAGCGTTGTGTTTCTTTAACATAAGTGCTACCCATTCTATAGCTACCTCGTGGGGGATACAAGTGTAGAGGTCTCTCACGTCAGTAGTGAGAAAATTAAAGTTCACATTGAAATCTAAGGCCTCGATCTTTTTCAAGAATGACCATGAATCTTTACATATTTGGGTCTCATGGCATAAGAACTTTTGTAAAATGGCATCTACCACTTTAGAACAGGAGTATGTTGGTGAACCTCTGCTATCCACTAGTGGTCTCAAAGGAGGATTCTCAATACACTTATGGATCTTGAGGATGCCAAATATACACGGATATCTAGGGTACAAAGTTGTCAAGTAATTATAGATCTTCTGGTCAATTCTACCTTCAATAAATAAGTCTTCTATACAGTTCTTGATTGAACTATTAGCCTTATTTACCTCTGAACCTGAACTAGTAGTGTATGCATCAGTATTCAGCAATGCATTCATACGTTGCTGCTGGTCTAAATTATAAAATACAACCAGCCCTCCACCTTTGCCAGGTTTACAAAAACGCAGTCCGTGTGACTTAATGAATTGTAAATATTCGTGTTCATCCCTATTAGTGTTAACAGCTCTATGTTTAAACTGATTTAATTTTTTAACTTTCCTTATTTTTTCTTTTTTCTATAAACATTTCTTCCACATAATGAACTACAGTTTCCATAATCTGCTTATTTTCTTTCAACTCGTCTTTTCTTATTTTACTTCTCGCAGTATGCTACTACCTTCTTTCATAATCTTACTCAAATACACGGACACTTCTTCCATTTTTTCTTGTGATAAGTATCTTTACTTGTATAACAAATTGATATTTTCATGACATGTATAATTATATTTATCATAATACTCTTACTTTGTATGATTATATTTATCATAATAGTCTCACTCTTTTCTATTTTTTGAAAGCATTTTTATAAATCTCTGCATGTCTTTCTTTTGCTTTCTGGTTTATCTCTGCCATTTAAAAAATAATAATATTTACTTTTAAATGTAATCCACCATTCCAACCAATATAGAATACATTCATAGCGCAACATGATCTCTCCATAATTATATAATTTTTCCTTTTTCATTCCATTCTTTTTAATTTATTTTATTCCCTTTCCTATTTTTATATGTTCTTTATTTTTAATTCATCTCCAGCCATATTACTAAATAATCTGTAAATCTTGTTACAACTGCTTCCTCTTTGGCTATACTTTATTCCTTCAAAATATTACAAAATAATCAGTTTCAGATTTAAGAATACCTTTTTTATATGTCCAAAATTGTCCATTTCATATAACCAATTTAACACATTTCATAACTTCCACCATTTTTCTTATATCCTTTCATTTATTTTTTGCCTCTTAAATTACAATTAAAAAGGAGTGGTTACTGACTTGAAACTGTAGTTTTATTGGCCATTCTGGGTCAATTCCAAAACTCCTTCATCTTCCTCTCTTAAAACCTGGTTGCCTCGTGGTTTGGGCATCTTTTCAGGCTTGTTGGCTGTTGGTGAAGCACCCACCAAGAGGAGAAAACGCTGAGAGAAGAAAGGAGCCACTTTTGAGACTAAGTATTCTTCCTCTGTTTATTTGCTAAGTTTTTCTGCATAGCCGCCTATTTTGAGCATTTTCTGGCTTGTTAAATTTGATTTCTGCATTAGTAACTGTATTTAGAGCACAACCTAGAGTTGTTTACTGAATTTCCTGTTTGCACTTATTTTTAAAATTGTTTTTTTCTCAAAACTTGCATTTTATCTGTCTTTGGCCTAGCACTCTTGTGTGGGGTCATTTACTGCACTGTTATAACTTGCTGATACTTGTTAACCTCTGCTATCTCTGAAAAAACAAAAAAACAAAAAAAATCTTGCTTTTTCCCACTTTTCTGAGATTTAAAAAAGTTCAGTTACAGGCTTGCTGTTCTTGAACTGTTTGTAAGTTTCTGTGAGGCCATTTTTTGCTTGGGCTAAAGGAAAGTCTCTCTGTTGATCAGTGGCAGTGAAAAACATTGAGCAGCCTGCCTGCCCCTGTGGGAGTGGTTACTGACTTGAAACTGTAGTTTTATTGGCCATTTTGTATCAATTCCAAAACTCCTTCATCTTCCTCTCTTAAAACCCTCTTTTGCGCGGTTTTGAGCATAGAGCAACAACGGGCAACGCCGCCTAATTGGGTTTAAACTATTCCTGGCTCCACAAAGTCTGCTTTTCACTTTTTCCCTCAGAACTGCTTTATCTGTCAATTTAAACACCATATTCTCATTCTAAGGCCCTTCACTGGTCCAATTAAGTAATCCTACAAGTTAGCACTATTAAACCATAAGCACTACTTACTCTTATACTCTCTACGATTACCCTGTCCTCTATTGGTCCGTCTTAAATTCAGTTTCCCTATTACTCTAGCATGTCCAAAGGTCAGTCAATGGTTTCCTCTCCAGTCCAGCTGCTGAATCTGGGAATTTTGAGGCAATGTTACAACTGTCTCATGTACACGGACAACCCTCTCCTCCTCCAAACAGGTTCAAATATATGTGGGAGATGCAACTATTTAGCCAAACTGGAGGCTGAGCTCTCTCGTCTCCAAACTGGTGTAACCAGTCAGGAGGAGAAGGTAACCTCACACAACACAATTCCAGTATCACATAGTCCCACCACATCAGCGAACCAAACACATAAATACAAAAAACATACTCGGAGGCTCTAAATAAAAATCTACCTAAGCAACAGAGACCTCCAAAGCAGACATCCAAGCAAACGCTACCTCAAAACAAAACACACACAACACATAACCCACAAAGTCAGTGTGCCAAGCAGCCACAGCCCTTAAGGCTGAATAACACACCTGATACTCTTGTTATAGGTGACTCTATTGTCAGACACACTGACGTCCCGCTCACCAGGCTGAATAAAGAGAAGGTCACAGTGAGCTGCCTGTCGGGTGCTAGGATCCGACACAACGCAAGCACTCAGGTCACTCCAAAGCAAATACAAACATGACTCAGTCATTGTACATGCTGGTGTGAATGACCTGAGACGTACCTCCCTGGACTACATGAAAAGAGACATAGAGGAGCTCTCTGATCATGTAGCCCAGGCTGGTATGACCCTGACCTTGAGCAGCATCTTACCCTTACCTAGAATGATGCAACAGTACAAAGACAAAATGATCGATTTTAACAATTGGCTAAAATTTTGGTGTCATTCAAAGGGGATCCAGTGTCTGTCAGCCTGGGATGACATGCTCGACAAGCCACGTTGCTTCGCTAGGGACGGCTTGCACCTGTCACCACTGGGCTTTCGGATATTGGCAAAGGCTCTTGCCACCCCCATAGTGCCTTTTTTAGGCAAGGCTCAAAAGTCAAACCCAACCCCATAGACAGCACAAGGAACAAGAAACTAAGGGTAATGCTGCTAAACGCCAGACGTCTTAACCTCAAGATGCACGCACTCAAGCTCTCCTCAGTATGGAGAACATCGATATCTGTGCAGTGACAGAAACCTGGTTCAAGGCTCCAGAGAGCACCCCAGCACTACCAGGCTATACCTCATATCATGCTTTTCGGCCCCAAAACCCGGACCAAACCACAAAAGGAGGGGGAGTTTCCATATTTATCAAGGATATCCACACCTCCAGGTTAGTGGCATTGCACGAAGTATCGGAGACCATCCATGTGCAACTAACAGTGGGCAAGACTGCTTTTCAGTTTATAGCATCCTACAGAACACACTCTCAAAGTCAGGAATCCTATTCGGCTTTCCTGAAAACATTGGAGAACATGACGATCTCTCCGAACACCATTATATTGGGCAACTTCAACTACCCAAACATTGACTGGAAGCACTACTCAAGCCCCAGCACCTTAGCCCAAAGATTCCTGGAAATTATAAACTCAAATGCTATGGAACTAGCCACCACTCCCACAAGAGGGGACAACATACTAGACCTGATCATTACCAACATGGGGACTCTATGCTCCACACCAGAAGTATATCCCTCATTGGTAAGATCAGACCATAAATTAATTTTACTGGATGTCCACATCCCGACCCCGCCCCCAGCCCAGAAAACCACAGTGAAAAACTTCTCAAAAGCGAACTTCTCAAAACCGAAGTGGAATCCTTCAAGGCCCCAGGGCCAGTGGAAACTACAGCCCAAACTGCAGAATCCTATATAAATGCATTCTACGGACATCTCCAGGAATGCATGGATCATGCTATCCCAAACAAAACCAAGACCCAATCATGCAAAGGCAGGCGTCCAGTCTGGTGGACCCTGCCATAAATAAACTGTACAACAGAAGGAGGAAGCTACTACATGATAGAGCAAAATCCCTAATAGGGAAGGCATCTCTGATCAGTACTAGCAAAAAATTACGATCCCTCATAAAATCCTCCAAGGCCAGCTTCGAGAGAAAAATTGCACAGGACACCAAAGACAATCATAAGGCTTTTTTCAGTTATGTTAGAAACCTGGGATGCAACTCCCAGACTTGTTCTGAGTTGATTCTAAACGACAAAAAATACACTGAACCCACAGACATCGCCAATATCCTGGCAGACGGGTTCAGTACAAACTTCTCCACCCCCTCCCCCACAAAAGAGCAAGTATCTATCCCGGCAGAGGGCTGCCTCCCAAACATCTCAGATGCTCAGGTGAAGGCTGCCCTCTCCAAAGCAAAAAACACTGCTTCCATGGGACCAGATGGCGTCCCAGGTTGCGTCCTACATGAACTACAAGAGGAACTAATCCCTCAAATAAAACAGCTATACAATCTCAGCCTCACTACAGGATATGTGCCCACAGAATGGCGTACAGCAACAGTGGTCCCACTCCACAAAGGTGGAGTCTCTACGAACCCTGGAAACTATCGCCCCATAAGCCTGACTAGCTTAGTCTGCAAGGCTATGGAGAGGATCATCATGGAGCTCATAAACAAAGACATTGGGGACCTACAGACACTAGATCCTACCCAGTTCGGCTTTGTCAAGGGCAGATCCTGCCTTTTGAACCTGGTTGACTTCTTTGAAACAGTCACCAAAGCCATAGATGAAGGGAAGGTAGTCCACACAGCCTATCTGGACCTTGCAAAGGCATTTGACACAATACCCCACTGGCATCATAGATAAGCTATCCAGCTTAAATATAAACCCCTATGTCACAAGATGGGTCGCAAACTGGCTCAAAGACAGAACCCACAGAGTGAGAGTTGCTGGAGCCATGTCAGACTCGAAACCGTCACAAGTGGCATCCCACAGGGTTCTGTCCTGGGACCACTCTTGTTCGGTATATACTTTTCCGAGGTACAGGCAAACGTGGGAGGACTATGGCTCACCAAGTTCGCAGACGACTGCAAACTGGGCGCCATAATCAACTCTCCAGCTGACACAAACATCCTTCAAAAAGGTCTCACAGAGACAGATAACTGGTGCCACCGCCATGGTTTAAAGCTAAATGCCAAAAAATGTATAGTCATACCCTTTGGCAAAACAATGTGCCCACAAATTACCACATAGGCGAAAACCCATTAAGTACAGAGAAAGTTATTAGGGACCTGGGGACCCAAGTTGATAGCAATCTCTCCTTTGAAAACCACATTGCCAAAGTGGTTAGAAAGACCTTCTACATAGCCCACCTCATCACGAAGGGTTTCACATCTAGATCAAGAGAGGTAATCGTGCCCCTTTATTCATCCCTCATCAGGCCCATCATAGAATACAATGCCCCTTTTGGGATGTAACTTACCTGACACCTGCAGCAATTAGAAAGACCCCAAAAGTATCTCACCAAGAGGATCAGGGGTCTCAAACAGATGCCATATACTGCTCAGTTAAAAAAACTCCAGCTCTACTCAGTTGCATACCGCCTACTTCGAGGCGATCTATGCCTGACATACAAAGCTATGTCAAATCCAGAATTAATGGACATGCTCCACCTCAGTAAATCTAAATCCCTTAGAGCCACACGCTCGAGGGACTTGAACCTCAGCACAGAAATAAATAGAACTTGCTGGAGGGACAGGTTCATAACCCAGAGGCTCCCTTCGCTCTGGAATAGAATTCCAGTTCATGTGAGGCAGAGCACCTCACTGAATCTCTTCAAGAAGAATCTCGATAAGTGGATGGGGGATCGTAGGTTTGTCCCAGGGATTACTCCCGTGTCACTATTAGACAGAGGCACAGTAAACTAAACCTTAAAAAGGGCACAGTATACTCAAATCAAGGGGGTGGTGTAAGCCATACAGAATCGGGCTAGGCTTATAATTGCCCCAGGGCAGACAGCCTAGTATGAACCTATGAACCTATATTCACTACTACATAATCCAGTAACTGGTGAAATAAGTTTTGCCTTTCTTTACAAATAACATATTTACAAAAAGCTATAATTCTATATATTTTCATGCCATCTCCGATCAATAGCTATATTCCCATTCTTACTAGTTCTACATCTAATCTTTACTGTCCTACATAATACTGCTATTACTGACCGTTCATTTCCCAAATTCCATATTATATTTCCATCTCATATTTCTTCTGTTTGCATTTGAATTTTATGTTTGCTAATACAAATTCTATCTACATCACATTTCTTACAACATTCTAAACATCCTATCCTTCTTACAATAACTCAAACTGTTTACATTTACCCAAATAATTCTTAAATGACTGTCTCTTTTCTTTAAAGGAAATCATTTACCCTGTTCAATGTACTTAACCTAGTACCCATTTTTTCTTTTAAATGTATTCCTTTAAAAACTTTCTTTTTATCTTTCACTCCTTCTAATAGAATTCTTTTTTCTTTCACTATGCTCCAGTTTATATTTTCATCACTAATTTCTGACTCATTTTCTATCTTCTCTCCATCTCCTTGTCCTGTATTTTTATCCCTTTCTTCTTCTAGACTGTCTTCGGTTTTAATTTCCAGTTTTTTTCATTTTTTCTATATCCTTCCCCTTTTTTCAATATCATTAAGCTGTTTCTAAACAGTCCATCCATAAATCTCCAGTTTGATTACATTTATGACATTCTAATTCACATTTCAGAATCATGCCCTGCTTTCCCACATATGTAGCATTTCCTATTTCTCACAATTACTCACAAGATACATCTCTTTCTCACCAAAGGAAAAAAATAAATAATCTCTTTTTTTCCTTCTGTTCATGGTTGCTTCAGATTGTACCAAAGAAGAAAACATGTACAGAGAGACAATGTCCCCTTTTAGGATTGCCTCTGCATCGTCCTTCTGTGTTTTCTCCATTCTCTCTCCTCGGGAAATGTCTTCTCCATTTTTCTGATTCACTTTGATTAAACATCTCCTGTAAGATATTGTCCCCACTACCTTCCTGACTAGAGGGTTGTCTTCTTTCACCGTTGGCTTTGACTCAGTAAATAAACTGTTTTGAAACTCTACCTCCAAATCCTCTAGTGCTCTCTTTTAATCTTTCTGTAAGCTGGCATTCGCCACCACTCTTTCCATCGCCATTTCCATGTTGAGCCACCCTCACAGCCACCACTGTGCTAGCACAGCATTGTATGCAAGAATTTGCTGCTAGCACTTCCGTGATTACAGATCATGGGAAAGAGCCTACTAGCCTAGGGAGACTAATCTAGTCAACAAAGGATAAAGAAATAAAGTTGGAGTTGCCTGTGGACAAGGAGTATGAAGAATCCTTTCTCCATCATTTTTTTATGTTCTGAAAAGAAGACAGGGAGATAGCTTGTCTCAAAGTAAAGGGTTAGTTCTCAAGGGAACCCGGTCTTTTCAGAAAATGAGAAAAGTTGACCCACCATGAAATTCTGTGCATCTGACACTACCTGCTGAATTCAGAGCAATTAACCGTTTTCCATGTAATAAACCTCAAATCAGCCTGAAGAGTTGGTTCAGATAGAGCAAAAGTAATTTTTTTCCAACATAAAGTTAAGACTTTGAGGAGCAGACACCTTTTTCCTAGTAGTCAAATATGCAGCACCACTTTCTAAAACATTTTAATGTGGGAATGCATCGAAAGGTGGCTCATAGGGAGACGTGCTAAAATGTCTGGTTAAACAAACCTTGATACAGGAGAAAGAAAGCCAGAGGATAACTCATGAATATTGTAAAACCAGAGAAATATTAGTCTTAAAAAGGTCATGGGTCTTGTCTTGGCATCGACTAGAAAATCTTTTCTGTTTAGTAATATACAATTTCCAAGTAGCAAGTTTCTTTACCTCTATTATTTCCTGGTGTACATCCTTAGAAAACAGGTGACAAAAGGTATTAAAACTATTATCCATGCAGTTAGTTGAAGTTGTTTCAAGTAGGGGTGCATCAAACTCCTGACTTGAGTGAGAATATCCAGTCTGTAAGGAAGCCTCTGATAACTGCCATTGATTATTTTCAAAAGAAGGGAGAACCACTATTGCTTGGACCAGAAGAGTTACCAAACTGATCTATGGCCTTCTGAATCTTCAGAATGACCCTGAACATTGGTGGAAAGGCATACATGAACATTCCTGTCCAAGGAAATGAAAATGTATCCGTTTCCCAGGCCTATTTGTAAAAGCAAAATGAAAACTCCAGCAAAGCTAGAACTTCCACTGAGTGACCTCCTAAACCTCTTGTATCAGAGGCACATGGGATATATGCAAATGACACTTATGAACATCAGGTGTTTCAGCTAATTGGCGATTCTGAATGCCCATGTCTTGTTTTGTCGTTTTAATGAACAATTATAGGCCAAAAAAGCCAAACCCCACTAGCTGTGGATATACATATGTCGGTCTTGTTATGACCTCGTCAGCACAGCACAAGCAGAGTGTTTGACTAAGCATAAGAAACACAGGGCTGTCATGGGCATTCAGAATCGCCAATTAGCTGAAACACCTGAGGTTCATAAGAGTCATTTGCATATATCCCATGTGTCTCTGATACAAGAGGTTTAGGAGGTCACGCAGTGGAAGTTCTAGCTTTGCTGGAGTTTTCATTTTGCTTTTACTGATTGGTTTTTCAGTGACCTTCTCACTTATTGTTTCAGGCCTATTTGTAAGGAATCCTAGAACAGAATTTTGCCAGTTTGCTGTGAATGAAGGAGAAAAGAGCTGAGGTGCTCCCCACAGCTGGGTCAAATCCAGGAAGAACCTGGATTTAATTGCCATTTGTAAAGGTTTGTCTTGGCCCTGCTCATCTTTTCTGATATAGTATTTTCCCTGACAGGATGCAAGATGCCTGTAGAGTGAGATTGTGCTGAACTGCTACATCCCAGGCTACCTTGGATTGTCTGCAAAGAGAATAAGTCTTGCAAAAGAAATCACTGCGTAGCCAGAGCTGTGATTAGAAAATATGAATACATAATACAGTGGGGAACTTTATACAATCTTTTTGCTGCCATAGGAGCAGCAGGTTGGATGTCAAGCAAGTTACAGGCTGTAATAAAACATCCTCCAACGCTGGAAGTACAGGAGGAACAGAAGTTGGTTCAGGAAATTCCAGTTATAACAAAATTATAATATTTTTTTCAAGGCTACTGGAATATCAGGCTTTCCAAGATGGCTGCACACTGATCAACAGCTTAATTTCAGTTCTCTCAGTAAGAAAAAAGAAAGTGATACACAAAGACACAAGGGCCAGTAGTTCTGCATGTTTTAGCAAAATTCAGCTACTGGCTAGTTAGTAAACTGCCTGGATGCAAGCAAAGATGAAATTTAGAGAACATAAAAGAAAATCAGTTAGAAAAGGTGAAGAGAAGACACTCACTGGGAAGAATCCTGCAGATGTTCAACAAAAAGGAACTCAAGCTCCAGCTTAGGTACAAGAGACTGCTTTCAGTAACAGAGGAAAAAAATAAGTCAAATGTGCTCAGGGACGATTAAAATAATGAAACATTGAGGAAATATATAAAATCAAATAACAGATGGCAGGAAAAATGGAACAAGCTTTAAACAGCTACTCAGATGAAATGATAAACCTTCAAAAATCAGGAGGTCAAAATGAAGAAAAGGCTGGCTGAATATGAGACTGTTCAAGAAATTGTAGAGTTGGAGCACACAGAGAAAACCTGAGATTTTCTGCCACAACAGAGAAACTAAAGGAACAGACTGTATTAATTTCATGAAAGTGCAAATAAATAACTGGACTGGTACCCCACAGTAGGACTTGTTAATTGAACGGGCACATTAGCTGCATGCTCTAAACCTAACAACAAGAAAGCAGCCAAGACCTGTGTTAGTAAACATGAAATTGTATCAGCAGAAAGAACTGATCCTGTCAAAAATGTAGTAGAAGAGAAAAAAATACTAAAAAAGGAGACGGTAGAATGTTTCTGGAAAATGATTATTCGCTGTACACATCAGTCCTAGAAGAGAAGCAAATTTATCACAGCAATCAGGGAATGTCAAAAGAGACAGATGTGAGACTCAAGCTGGTGTATCCAACTGTATTCAGAATATTTTTCCTGGAGGATTAAAGTAATTTTTTTGATGCAGAACAGGCTAGGGAGGAATTACAAAAGTTAGTCCATCAAAAAGTGAACCATCAAACAGAAGGGGACTCTGCATCTCATTCTTCTAATAACAAAGCTCATACAGATACTTTGCCAGTGAAACCTTTTCCAATTTTCCAAAGGAAAAATGCTTGAGAGAGACAAAAAAGCATAGGAGTTGACTAGAAGAATCGGGAAGACAACTGACTTGAACTGGAGTCTGGGGTTGGGAGATGGAAATGAACAGGAAACAACCAGTAATC
Organism: Protopterus annectens; assembly: GCF_019279795.1. Taxonomy (NCBI): domain Eukaryota; kingdom Metazoa; phylum Chordata; order Ceratodontiformes; family Protopteridae; genus Protopterus; species Protopterus annectens. The sequence continues at coordinate 85,712,339 of NC_056751.1, read as the reverse complement.
TGAAATTAGTGAACAAATGTGAGACTAAAAATTATCAATTGGTTGATCTCACTAAACTTATGGGGGACTGACAGGCATGTGCCCACTTCATGTCACTGGTGTTTGGAAGGCCACTAAAAGGAAAAAAAAAGTGAGAAAGTAAAACAATTTTTGTTCTTAACTGTATTTGTATAAAACATTTCATGACACAATAAATATTTTTTTGTGAGCGTGTAATGAAGACACTAAAATTAACAAGTATTTTTTTCCTTTTTTTTAGTTTTAAGAAATATAGACATTACAATATATAAAGAGAAAAGGCGGGACAAAACACGTTTGGGCATTAATGTCGGGATGCTGTGTTTTGGGGCTAGGGTATAAAAGCACAATGAATACATGCAGAGTTGAAATGTTTTCTTTTACTTTTGCATAGGTGGATTCTGGATGTACGCCCTTGGCTTAATCTAATGCCTTTTTTTTTTTGTTTAAGCATTTTTTTTGTTTTTTTTTTAAATGACAGACCTCAATGTTAAGTAATCAGCAGTTTAATACTAATTTTGTTCTTATGTTTTTCCATGGAAACAAGATGATCAAAGTTGAAGACAATAAAATGAGAGGTATGGACACTGTTTATGGCGAGAAACCTAAAATTAAAATGTACAAGGACAAGCAGCTCACTAAACAAAGTTTGAAATTATTGAAAGGGGTAACTAAATACTTTAATGCACTTACTAGAAAAATGTGTAAAATCTGTTTTATTTAAAGTTAGCAAGTGCACTTTAAGGCCAAGTTTTCTGAAAGCATACAAGCTGTTTTTCACATCTGGGAGGGGGAAATAAAGATAAGACAAGAAGAGACAGCAATTAGTATACATAGAAGCACAGGCTGCAACATGCACTTTGGCATGGATAACCTTAATGTTAGGTTAGTTTGTGCCTGTGAGTGTAACTGTTGACCTGGGGCAATTATTCCTATCAGGTGGGTCTGCATTATTTGAACATGTAGTTAGTTTTGTGTGTTTAAGTTAAAAGATTATGGGGCTATTCTGGGGGTGTGCTGATCTTTTTGTTTGAGGGTTTTCAGAAGAACAAATCTTTTAAAAGTGTGACACAGGTTCAAATGGAGAGGACAAGAAACAACTGTATAAAGGATCAACCTGATAAACATTAGTGAGTGCATACAATATAAAAGATGGAAATAGATACTTAAAAGTGTCATATATAATGGCTGGGAATAACTTCTTATCAGAATGGCTACACTAAACATATTTTGGCACATGAATGGCCTCACAGGTATAGAAGAGTACTGAATTAGATTAAGAAATGCAGAATGAAAACAGAAATGCTACAGGAGACACATTTGGAAAGAAGTGAGCATGTGAATATGATGCATAAAGGATTTCAGGACAGATACTCAGTAGAACATCAGGGATAAAAAAAGGGGGTACTTACACTAACTACTAGAAAATCTCCAATAACAATAGAAGAGGAAAAATATAGGAATGGTAGATTTGTAGTATTTAGGGGCTACCGGAAAGGAGGAGGATTACACTGGCATCTATTTATACTCCACCTAAAACTTCTATTACAGAGCTTAAGAAAATGTTGGGAGAAATAATAAGCTTTCAGCACTGAATATTACCTATAGGTGGGGACTGGAATTTGTAACAGTGACGATGATGATGTATCGAGGGGGGACCTAGAAGGGAAAATAGAATAAAACAGGGTAGATTTCTGAAGAAATTTATGAAACTATTTGGTATGCAAGACATGAATTTAGTAGTAGGAACTCAGAATTTGCATATTATTCCCCAAGATACAATAACTGGGTTAGACTAGACAGAAAATATATTTTACAGGAACATGTGTATTTAGTTAAAAGCTTTGACACACATTCAATAACTATTTCAAATCATGCGCCAAAAACAACTGGGATACAAATGTAATGAAGTACAAATGAGACACTGGTGCTTCCCCACCAACCTGTTAAAAAGAAAAGAATTTAAGGAATGGTAGTAGAAATTATTCAAGGGTTACTGGGAAAGATATAAGTTTCTTCAGAGGTTACAGCTGGGGAGTTGGATACAAATGAAAGTGGAGTTTAAAAATTTGGTAGAAATAACAAAGAGCTATGGTTAAGAAGTAACAATAATTATTTACAGGGGCTGACAAAGTTTAAAGTATTGCAGAATAAGGGGGATCTCGCAAGAACAAGAAGAGGCACAACTGCAAAGTGTTAAAGAGAAAATAAGGGAATATCCAAATAATATGCATGTTAAGCAACTATTTTTTGATCGCTTCAGGGCAAAAGAACTTTTAGCACAAGGACTCAAGCAACAAAAAATGAAAAGAAAATGAGGGTTGCTGCCAAACTTAGGGAGCCTATAAAAGGAAAATAATTAGAGATATTTCAGAAATGTTATGAAAATTTGTATAAAGCAGATGAATGTGTAAATCTAGAAAAAGCACAAATAGAAATATTTATGGAAATTTTAAGCATGCCAAAATCAGAGGTAAATGAGGCTCAACAATTAACAGTTGAGAAAGGAGGAGACGAGAAAAACAGTGACGCATAATAAATCTGCAGGAATAGATAGTATCCCTGTGGAAGTCTGGAAGCTAGATGGGAAAAAGTGATAAAGATCTGGATACTTTTAGCAATATTTTAAAAGGAGGGAAAGCACCAACATCCTGGAAGAAAGCTCTGGTGGCTTTAATACCTCAACACATTAAAGACCCATCAGACCTAGCTTCATATAGACCCATTTCAATTTTAAATCACGATTATAAAGTAGCAAACGAATAAATCCAAACCAGCCCAGAAGTTGAAAATGTTGAGACACAGGTGTCACGATTATAAAGTGTCAAAGTCTATAGTAGCTAAAAGAATGGCAATGATGTTGCCAAAATTGATGGATAGGGATCAAATTGGTTTTATGGCGGGGAGGCAAATACTTGACAGCATTAATAGAACAATGATGGCCAAGAGGGAAGCAGAACATACCGCTGCTGTTGGTGGGCCTTGATGCAAAGAATGCATTCAACAAAGTAAGCTGGGATTTTAGGAGCAGGGCAGTGGAAGCATTTGCATTCCCTGATGTAATAAGGTTAATCAGGATGATTGGTGGCAAAAATGAAAGTGGGAGGGTTCCTCTCCAATAAGTTGTGTCTGAACTGAGGAACTCTTTCCCCTTTATAACCTGAACTATGGTTTGAGCCACTGACAAAGAAAATAAGAGACTCAGAAATTCAGGGAAATAACTGGTACGGTAATCAAGAAAAGTTGGCTTTATTTGCCGATTACATTATTCTGTACCTGAAGACATCTCAGTGTTGTGGAACATATTCTGAGACAGTTTCATATCTTTTTCAGGATATAAAATGAATGAAGATACTCTAGCCATAAATTATGCACCCACATATGAATTGGTTCAGCAATACCCTTATTTATGGTGACACAGTAAGACACGGGATTTAGGAGTATGGATTAAAAGCACTTATGTTATGGCAGCCAAGGATATGTGAGAAGAGACTAAACAAAAAATAATACAAAAACTGAGAAACTGGAAACGCTTGTTTATAGATATAGATAGCAAGATACAAGCAATGAAAATGTTTTAGTTCCTTTAGTTTTATACACAGGTCAGGTGTATTTTTACCTACCAGAGGAGAAGTTGTGAACAGTAATTAATAAAGACCTGAAGGGCTTCATCTGGGAGGGGAAGAGGACAGGGGTCAAGTGGGATAAGTTGGTCAGATAGACATTGAGGTTTAGGATTACCTGATTTGAAGGGATATTTTATAGAGCTACGCAGTTAAGGCTCATATAGCCAAAACAAGCAGAAAGCTATAATTCAAAGTGGAAAGGGACGATGATGAAGCAGGGGTAATTTCAAGAAATAAGGAGAGACTTGTGATTTTGCTTGCAGATCCTTAAGGAGAATAACAGCCATGCAGAACATTATATTCATAAGGTAGCAGAAAGTGTACCAACAACTAAGCTCACACGGGAATGGAGAAAGGAGAGTCTGCTCACAGGGATGACTGCAATTTGGAGTACAGAGACTAGGGAAGAGGGGGATGGAATTTACTGGGGAAAATTGTCAAAAGAACCAATGTATAGGGAACAAATAACTAAAGTAATAATATGGGAAGAGACCAATAATTCTGGCTACAGATTGATATAAATCCTTGATAGAGAAGGCAGGGTGTAGGCAAACAGAAAAAAATAGGGGGATCTTATGCAAAATACCAGCACTGGTAGAGTCTGTAGTAGAATCTACAACAGAAGCTGCTGTTAACAAAAGAGATAATTAGTAGGCCATATAAAATATTGCATGCTATAAGAATCCATCAGAAAAGGTTAGAAAAGATTGGGAAGAAAGACTGGATAAGCAATTCACAAGGAAACAATGGGAAGACATATGTATGGCTCCTGCATATGTAAATAAGTCGACAATATATAGGACTTTTGCTTGAAGTGTTTGCATAGACATTTTTATGTCCTAAGCAGATTTCAACTAATTTTCCCTCCGGTAGATGGCAAATGTTGGACATGTGAGGGGGAAGAAAGAGGTAAATGAAAACATATGTTTCGAAAGTATAATTAGTTGGCAGACTTAAACAACTCCCTAAAGAATACTCAGATATCGGGTGTACAAATGGATGTAACTAAGGAAATATTTTTTTGAGTTGGGGAACAGGAACTGAATTGCCTAGACACAGCAAGGCCTTGTTAAGTTTAATTCTGGGGCAGCCAAAAAGCAATGACTAGAAAATGGAAATCAAAGTCTAAACCTACTGTATTTGAAAGTAGTAAATATTATAACAGAGACAGAGAAAGTGGAAGTGGGAGCTTTGGAAAAGGGTAGTTACAAATTATTCAGAAAAATGGAAACAGTGGGAACAATACATGCAGAATAATGTTTTGGAGGAGGAATGAGGTTTCTGGGAAGGCAGGATTTGATCAATTTATGTACTGTTGGATTGATGGTAACTGCATAAAAATAAGCATAATGCTTGTAACTCTGAACATGTTAACATGGGCTGTATTAATTTATATAAATGTTTGTCTTAAGTGATACTCTAATAAAGGTGTTAAAAAAGATAGTGGAATATCATTATCTTCCCACTGAAACAACTGGTTAATTCCAGATATGGTTTAAGAAAAAGAAAATTCTTCTAAGGGATTAATTAGAATTAATACCCTCCTCAAAATTTGATTGGTCATCTGTGGAGACAACACAGAAGTTGTTCTCTTTCCTAGTTAATTATAAATGGAGTCGTCAGAAAATGAATAATTTCTTTTTTCATCTTGCCAGTAAGACCAGAATGAGAAGGGTAAACAGCCTGAAATAAGCCATGAGCTAATGGAGCCAGGAGAAGATAAATGTTTAACTTTCTGTTCTTTTTAACAGGAATTCCCACAGAAGCAGACTGACTCCTGACAGACACATCACCCGAGGGACAGGCATTCCAGTCTGGCTAGGGAAAGAAGCAATCTCTGTTCCTTCTTCCAAAACTGAGAAAAAGTGGTCTTCCCATGCCAGCCAAGGGCACTCCCAACAGCCTTAGAGGGCCTGTTTAACCTAAAGCCTATGGTGGCTGAAGGGACTATACCAGTGGGAACCAAGGTAGAAGATGAATAGTTTAAGGAACTAGAAACAGCGACAGCAAAATCACCATTCTGTGGCTGAGGCAAATTTGTATCCTAATGAAGGGGCAAAAGCGGTCTGGAAATATTCTTTTTGTGGATGGAGGAAGGGAGAACCAAGGAACAGGTAAGTTGTTCCACAGTGAAGCCAAAAATCAATCAAGCCACAGTATGGCTAACAGCAGCAGTCAGTAAAACAGCTAAGTGACAAGTAGTGCTTTCCACTACAAAAAACATGAAAAGCACAACATGCAGTTACCCCTTTCCCCTAAATAAAGGGATTTAATAAACATTTTCAGCAAGAAAACAAAAATAAAGTAAAAGTTACAACTATAATTTTGTTATATACACAAAAGTACACTTCACACTTGAAAGTTACTGAAAAGCATGTGACAAACCAATAAAACACACTTTAACCTAAATTGTTATTTCACATAAAAAGTTATTCCAATCAAAAATTAAAAAAAAATAAAAATGTGGGAAGCCCCCCCGCAAAGACTTATTTGCCAGCAATGCAGAAATGCTAACAGATCATCCATCCTGAAAAACCCACAACAGAAGCGCACTTCAGCAGAAGAAAAATTCTGAAGGGCTTGGAAGCTAAACAATTTATTTTCTTCAGCTCTGCTCATGCTGTCAATGGTTTGGGAGATGGAAGTTGCACTTTAAGATGGGAAACAGGTAACAGACCAGGAGTGAATTTCCTAGGTCACCAATGGATAGAGGGAACCTGTAAATGTCTAACCACAGATGTCCTAGCTCACACATACCCCTAAATATAACATAGGGCACCAAATTGTTGGATACATTTGGGATGCATGCATAGGCTTAAAAAGGCCCTTGTGGTTATCAGTCTAGTTTATACTTTTGAACCTATAAGTGGAAAGGCTTTTTGTGCTATTTATTTTTCTTATAATTATTCTCTCATCTTGTAAAGTGGACTTTCTTATTCCAAATTGTGTAGTTTTTATTTCAGTTACTTCAGTGGACTTGTATTTATTAAGTTAAATTAAGTTTAATAAACTGGTGATTCTGTTCGGTGGATGCTGAGCAACTGTCCAGTTACTTCCTTATTCCAGGTCATCTAGCCCTGCCTTCTGATGATGCAGTGAGGGAAGAAATACTTTGCAGTGGGGTTGGCATGTTTTCTACAACCAGAATGAAGCACAATGAATACTCAGACAATGAATCATTAAACAAACACAGCTATAGTCAAGTGAAAAGTATATAAAAAAGCAAGATGGAACTGGTTAAGATTCTTAGTAAAGTACATAGTGTTTGGCATACAGTGTAATAAAACAGATGTAAAACTAATAATCAAGTCTACCAATGGACCAATTAATCACTTTTTGGGGAAAAACTATGAATGTGTGAATCACCTCAATGAGAGACCTACTGTACAGTTAGTTTAAATGTTATACTGCATGGAATTACTGCTGGAAAGAAAACATTTGGAATAATCTGTACATCTATAAAGATGAAGCTGCAGTGAAGTGATCATTCCATAGTAGACAGCTGTTTACTACAACATGACATCTGTGTTATTACACTGCATGTCAGGTATAATAAGAAGTTATGTACTCACCATAACGTTAAATCTGAGTAGGTAGCTTCATTTGTCTGCAACCTGTGGGTCTTAGATCCGATATCGGATCCGAGCCGGCAACTTGTTTCAAGCTAATGGATCCAAGCTCCTAGCTCCTCCCCTCACCCATAATCCCCTGCCAACCCTCCATGACCTCAGATCGAGTTTGCCCCTCAATATGTACCCAAAAAAAAGGGTATCCAACTAACATAGATCCGAAGAAGGCCAGGGGGAAGGAGGGGGGATGGTTGCAGACAAATGAAGCTACCTACTCAGATGGAACGTTATGGTGAGTACATAACCTTCTTAATCTGAAGTAGGGACTTCATTTGTCAGCAACCTGTGGGACAGAGTCCCCAGCTACCTGAACCTTGGGTGGCCATCATGGAAGGATATTGCGAAGCACCGCAGAGCCAAAGGATACTCTCCCTCTAGAAATCACATCCAGTTTGTAGTGGTTAATAAAGGTATGAGATGAGGCCCAAGTGGCTGCCGAACAAATATCATCCAATGGAACTCTAGACTTGAAGGCCGCAGAAGTAGAGATGGAGCGAGTGGAATGTGCGCGAACTCCTTCAGGTGCGGGTCTCCCAGAGGCTTGGTACGCTAATAGGATACATTGTAAAATCCAGCGTGATAGAGATACTTTTGATATTGCTTTCCCCAAATTAAATTTGCCAAAGGAAACGAACAGCTGGTCGGATTGTCTATGACCAGCCGTTCTAGGAGTATAAAATACGTAGCTGCCTATGAACATCTAATGAGTGCAGCTTGTACTCTCCTTTATTCTGATATTTAGGAAAGAAAACCAGTAAATTTATGGATTGATTTATATTGGTTTCTGATGCTATTTTGGGAAGGAAAGAGGGATTGATCCTGAGGTACACTCTATCCGGGTGAAAGATCAAATAAGGAGGCTTCACAGAAAGAGCTTGAAGCTCCGAAACTCTTTTCGCAGAACTAATGGCTACAAGGAATGCTGTTTTCCAGGACAAGAATTTGAGATCTACTGAAGCAGCAGGTTCAAAAGGTGGAGCAGTCAATGCTTGAAGAACTAGTGAAAGATCCCACGGTGGTACGGCTTCTTTTATAGGGGGGTCTAAGCAAAAAGGTGCCCTTGAGAAAGGTTTTACACAACTTGGCCGACATCAAAAGGCCCTGTATCATGTCCCACATGGTAATGTGAGATGGCCGCCAATTGCACTTTGACAGCTGAGCAACTAGCGCCTTCCTGAAAAAGTTCGGTTAGGAAGTCTAATATGGAAGGAAGAGGAGCCTTAAAGGGATCTAGATTATGATGCTCCGCCCAGATGGAGAAACGTTTCCATTTACTGCAGTACACTTTCCTGGTGGAGGGCTTATGCGCTGCCACAAGGATGGCTTTGACTGGTGAAGAGATACTAGGAGTGGAACTGGAGCAACCAAGCTGTCAGCTTCAGATTGTCCAGATTTGGGATCTGTAAGTCTGACGGATGGGAGATTAGATCCGGGCTGGGATCCAGAATCCAAGGAGGATTCACTAGGTGAGACCACAGGTAAGGGAACCAAATTTGCCGAGGCCAGAATGGGGCAATGAGGATCATCCTGCTCCCCAACCGCGAGGCTTTCTGTAAGAGTTGCAGCATCAGGGGTAGAGGAGGATAGGCATACAGTAGACCAGGTGGTCAAGCATGCACCAGAGCGTCTCTTGGAGTTTCCCCTGGAGGGAGAATCAGGGCGAAGAAATTGCGCATTTGGTGTTTGAGGGAGAGGCAAAAAGATCGCAGCAGGGTTGCCCCCATATTGCGAATATCTGCTTCACTACTAGTGGGTTGAGAGACCACTCGTATGGGGTAAGAAGGGTGCGACTGAGTTTGTCCGCTAGGATGTTGGTCCACCCCGGAATGTGCGTTGCAATCAGAAAGCGGTTGGTGGAGATCGCCCATTCCCACACTCTCATGGCTTCGCGGCAGAGAGAGTAAGATCTGGTTCCCCCCTGTTTGTTGATGTACCAGACAACCGACATGTTGTCCGACTGAATTGCAATCGTTCCTACGGGGAGGAGATTCTGAAGTGCTTGCAACGCGTACAGCACCGCTCTCATCTCCAGAACGTTGATATGCAGGGAGGTCTCTGTATCGTTCCATGTGCCTTGGACCGTCCTGCCTGAATAATGCCCCCCCCCCCACCCAAGGCAGGAGGCGTCCATGGTCACCGTGGCGAGAGGGGGAGAGGTGCAGAAGGGTCGGCCCGTATGGAGGTCCGAAGCATGGGGCCACCATAATAGGGCCTTCCTGCAAGCCTTGCTGATAGCAATGGGGGTGATGAAGAGGAAAAGACAGAAAGGACCATTGCAGTACCCGCATGTTCAGACGGGCGCATGGAAGGAGTGTTATCACTGCCGCCATGGAGCCCAGTGCCCTCAGGACCAATTCCGCTGGTGGGGTCTCTGATTGGAGGATATCCCGCACATGGAGTTGCAAATTCCGAAGTCTTTCGGGCGTTAGAAAGGCTCGTAGCTCTCTGGTGTCTATTCTGACTCCTATGAATTCTATGGCTTGTGTCGGAGCCAGAAGGGATTTGTCGGCATTGATGGTGATGCCTAACTGTGGGGCTAGGTGGAGAAAGAAATCTCTGGCTGAGCAAAGTAGATGCCTTGTTGGGGCGGTCAGAAGCCAGTCATCCAGGTACGGAAAAACCTGTATTCTCTGGAGTCTCAGGTGGGCCGCAATCACTGCTAATACCTTGGTGAACACCCTGGGGGCTGTGGTGAGGCCAAAGGGAAGGACCCTGAACTGGTAGTGACCGGCTCCCAGCCGGAAGCGGAGGAACCTCCTGGATCGTCTGTCCATTAGAATGTGGTAGTACGCATCCTTGAGGTCTATAGAGCACATCCAATCGTTTTCCCTTAGAAGGGGGAGAATAGATTGAAGAGTGACCATTCGGAATTTTTCCTTGGTTACCGACAGGTTCAAGCGGGAAAGGTCTAGAATCGGTCTCAAGTCCCCAGTCTTTTTTGGCACCAAAAAGAACCTGGAGTAGAACCCTAATCCGAGCTGGTCTTGTGGGACGGGCTGGATGGCTCTTTTTCTTATCAGCTGCTGAATTTCTGTGGCTGCAGCCTCCCTATGATCGGATGGTACATCGGGGAGGTTCTTGAATTTGGGGATATGGAGTAATGGTATTTTGTACCCTATGGATATAATTCGAAGCACCCAGCGGTCTATCGTGATGGACTCCCATGCCGCTAGGTGCTCCGAGAAGCGCCCCCCGACTGCCTCCAGAGTGGAGCAGTCGGGCAACCCTTCAGGGCTGCTGCGTGAGCCGTTCAGAGAAAGGTTCTCTGGACCCAAAGTTTCTCGGAGCCCCTCTGCCCCTGGGGCGGCGTCCTCCCAGTCCTCCTCTGCCACGGAAGGACTGGTTGTCCGGAGCGGGTTGGGAATGTTGCAATTTCCGGAACCACATCTTCTTCTGACCCTTTTGGTTCTTCGAAAAGGACCGCTGGGGTGCAGAGAAGCGGACTCCGACGGCAGACAACGTCTTCCCGTCCTTCTCACTCTGGACAAGTGTCTCACGAACCGTTTTGCCAAACAGGGCAGAACCATCGAAAGGGGCGTTCGCAAAAGACGCTTTAAAGGGCTCCGCAAAGTCACAATGACGGAGCCAGGCCTGACGTCTCCTCGGTGGCGTGGGACAATAGCCGCATAGATGTATTTGAAATGGATCTCAGAGTGGCCATTCGGGTGGAGTACAATTGTTTGTCCTCTGCCGACATGGACTCAGGGGGGGAGGCAGCGTATTCTTTGATAAGATCCCGCTGCATCCTGATGACATGTGCCATATAGTTCAGAGACCTTACCGAGAAGGTCGCTGAACTAAAAACTCGCTTCCCTAAGCGGTCCATCAAGCGGGACTCCTTGCTCGGTGGATGGACTGAGGGGCTCTCCTGAGCTAGTTCCCTCTTCGTGGCTGCCGTCAACATGGCATCTACGGGGGGACCCTTGCTCCAGTGTGACCGGTCTGAGGGGGGCTTGGTATTCTGTCCGGGCGTTTGGGTATTGGCTCCACGGTGTCCGGGTCCTTCCACTCCCTGGTGGTAATAAGGTCCACCAAGGGGACATGGCAATTCTGAATGTCCAAGACTTTTTCTTTTAATTTTATTTTTAAGTCTATTTATGGACAATTTCAGACCAATAAAGCCAAACCCCTCTAGCTGTGGACATGCATGTTTCTGCCTTCTTATGGCATCATCATTTGGTTTTCCTGTGTGACCTTTTTACTCATTGTTTTAGTTTGTTAGTTGGGATATTTTGTAGACACCCTAATGTTTATGGATATCAGTTGGGTACAACAACCCTGTGGCTCCAAAACTCAAACATTCCTCTTCTGCTGTGCTGATGATGCTATAAGAAGGCAGAAACATGCATGTCCACAGCTACAGGGGTTTGGCTTTATTGGCCTGAAACTGTCCATAAACAGGCCTAAAAATAAAATTAAAAGAAAAAGTCTAGGACATTCAAAATTGCCATTTAGCTGAAACACCCGATATCCTTAAAGGGTAATTTGCATATATCCCATGTTGCCCCTGATACAAGAGGTTTAAGGTATGTACTAACACTAGAAAAATAAACTTCATTAAATCCTTACAACATGTTGGCCAATTAACTAATTAATTCATGATCCACCTTCTACTTTAGCTGTAGTTGCTAACCATTATGAAGCTACTTTCATTTATAAAGACTTCATTTCTAATCAACAGTGGAATAGTTCAAATTTGTCTTTACCTAGAAATAAAGCCCCAGGCCAGGATATGTTTTTCAATGAGTTTTACATCACATTTCCCCTCACAACTTTCTCTTACATTAACAAAACATTTCTAACATATAACTTTATCAGGCATTCATTTGGATAGACTTTTTTTTTTTTTTTGTTATCCAAAAGAGAGTAAACAAGGATAATCAACTTACTGACCATTAGTTACCAATACTACTACTTTTTTAAACAATTACATTAAAAGTAACATGTACACATACAGTAATAAAAAAAACATTACATCATTGCCATTACTTCCATGCATTATACTAGTTTTAACAATTTCAATTCACTCCAACACTCTGGTCGATATGGGCATCCTGAGGCAGTGCAGCAACTGCTTCATGCACACGGACAACCCTCTACTACTACCACCTAGGAACACAATTTGTGAGAGATGCAATTACATTAGGAAGCTAGAGTCTTTGCTCTCTCCTTCACAAGCCAGTATATCTGGCACTGAGAAGACTGTCAACACAATCACTACACCTCAACCACCATCCACACTAACACAACACACACTCACATATGCAGAATTTCTCAACAAAAACATACCCAAACAAAGGAGACCCAAGAGGCAAAAATACATGCAAACTCCACAACCCTCCACACCACATACCACTCACAGTCCACACACCATGTCTCACAGCCACTAAGGTTTAACCATAAACCCAACATATTAGTCACACGAGACTCCATTGTGAGACACACACATGTGCTTTTCACTAGGCTGGATAAGGAGAAAGTCACTGTTAGTTGTTTCTCTGCTGCCAGAATCCACCATATCACACACGCACTCAACTCTCTCAACAGGTATTGCTATGACTCTGTCATAGTCCATGTTGTCATTAACGACTTGAGACGCACCTCCCTGGACTATATGAAGAGAGACATGATTGAGCTCGCTGAATGTGTCCCCCACTCCCAGGCAAATAAGTCCCTAGCCTTAAGCAGCATTCTTCAGTCACCGTCACCCAGAATGACGCCTCAATACAAACAGAAAAGGACTGCTTTTAACAAGTGGCTTAGTTTCTGGTGTCATTCCAGGGGGATCCAGTACCTGACAGCCTGGGAAGATATGATAGACCACGGTGCTTTACCAGAGATGGCTTGCATCTGTTTCACTTAGGCTTCTGGAAAAGGCTCTTACCTCCCCCACAGTGCCTTTTTTAAGAAAAGTGATGAGGTCAAAAACTATCAACAAAAAATGTCAACAAAATGCAAATTAAAGGTCATGCTGCTAAATGCTAGTAGTCTAAACATGAAACTGCACTCATTGCAAGCATTCTTAACCCTGGAAGATGCTGACATTTGTGCAGTCACAGAAACCTGGTTCAAAGCTGCAGACAGCAACCCAGCCTTACCTGGTTGCTCATCCTATCATACATTCAGACCCCAAACTTTAGGTAGCAAAGCCAAAGGAGTTGGAGTTTCAATATATATTAAAGACATACACACATCCAGGCTGGTCAGTTAGTATGGTGCACATGAGACACTCCAAGTGCAGTTAACTATTGACAAGACCCCTATTCAAATCACAGCTAGCTACAGGCCTCCAAATTTGACTCAAGATGCAGACTCTGCCTATATGGATCTCTTCGAATCTGTCAAGATTCAACCCTTTACCCTGATCTAGGCGACTTTAAGTACCTAAACACAGATTGGAAGAACTACTCATGCCAGAACACAAATGCCCAGACATTCCTAGATTTTGTCACTGCAAATGCCTTGGAACAGCTAGTTAATACCTCCACAAAAGAGGTGACAATATCTTGGATTTGGTATTAACCAACATGAATAACCACTGCAGCATCCATACAGTATCATCGTCCTTGGTAAGATCTGACCATAAAGCGGTTACCATCTCCACCAACCCTCCTCTAGCTAGGGTCAAACAAAAAACTTCTCCAAAGCTGACTTATACCATCCCTCAAGAGGTGGTAAACAGCTTCACAGCCCTCACCCCTCTGTAGGAACTGACACCAATGTCCAAATACACACCAAAGTACTATACGAGCATTTATATAGATGCATGGAATCAGGAATACCAGACGGGATGAAATCATACTCCTCAAGGAAGAGTAAATCTGTCTGGTGGGCATCTGCAATAAATACACTCTATAAAAAGGAAAAAATTGCTGTCCAGGACAAAGGAGGAGAAGGCGCCCAACTGGAAGCAATCTCTCCTTAGCCTGAACAAGCAAATAAGAGCACTAGTGAAATAATCCAAGGCAAACAGAGTCCAAATTGGCCACATTTTCTAGAGACAATCATAAGGACTTCTCACATATGTCCACAGTCTCAAAGTACGCACCCAGATGTGCTCAGAACTGGTGGTTAAGGACACCACATACATTTGCTGGCTGACAGATTCAGTGAAACTTCACCCCACTGCCCCCCCCCCCCCAATCAGTAAATCAGGACATCCCCAGTACCTACCCTCCTCCACTTACTCTTGGGAACAGGTCATCACTACCCTCTCAAAGGCAAAAACTACAGCCTCCATGGGACCCCAATAACATCCCAGGCTGCATCCTACATGAACTCAGGTGGGAACTTGCAGCACCACTAGGTGACCTATTCAAACAAAGCTTTGTCCCAGCTGAGTGGAGGACAGCTACTGTCATCACTCTACACAAAAGTGGAGCGTCCAATGATCCAGGAAATTATAGACCCACCAGCCTAACTAGCCTGATCTGTAAGGCTATGGAATGGATTATCATAGACCTCATTAATGAGGACAATGGCAGCCTCTGAATACTCAGGCCCACACAGTTTGGTTTTGTCAAGGGGAGCTCATGTCTGTTAAATCTGGTCAACTTCTTTGAAGTCACCAAAGCCATGGACAAGGGGAAGACAGTGCACACCGCCTACCTTGACCTGGTCAAAGCCTTAGACATTATTCATCACTTGGTCATAACAGATATTCTCTCTCAAATCAGACATCAATCCGTATGTTACCAGATGGGTAGCAAACTGGCTCACTGATAGAACCCACCTAATCAAAATAGGGGAAGCCACCTCAAGCAGAACCATAACGAGCGATGTGCCCCAGGGATCGGTCTTGGAGCCTCTGTTATTTGAGATATACTTCTCCTGAGGTGCAGGCCAAAACCAGTGGGATATGGCGGACCAAGTTTGCAGAGAACCGCAAGCTGGGTGCTGTCATCAATTCCCCTAGTGAAGTGGACATCCTCCAACAGAGTTTCACCCAAAGAAATGACTGGTGGCAGAAACATGGCCTCAAGCAAAAATGTACCATCATCGCCTTTGGGGAGAGTGACATCCCCACAAATTATCACATTAATAACATCCTAAGCACGCAATCAGTCGTGAGGTATTTGGGCATCTAGGTTGACGGCAGCCTGACTTTTGACAACCATGTAGCTTCTGCTGTACAGAAAGCTTTCTACATGGCCCACCTTATAAGTAAGGTTATCTTATCCAGGGACAAGGAAGGTCATAATTTCCCCTGTATTCTTCCCTTATAAGGCCCATTATTGAGTGCAATGCCTGTTTCGGCATGTACCTCGCAAAGCATATGCAGCAGCTGAGACCACAGAGGTTCCTCACCAAGAGAATCCAGGGCCTCAAACATCTATCCTACACAGATTGACTAGAGGTGCCCCTCTACACAGTTTCATACAGACTCCTCAGAGGTGGCCACTGTCTGGCATACAAACCAATCTCAGACCCTACCTTGATGGGACTGCTGCATATCTGCAAGTCAAGCTCCATTCGAGTAACCCGCATGCGTGACTACAACCTGGTTTGTTCATAGGTTGGTACTAGGCTACCAGCCCCAAGGCCTATGCAAGCCTAGCCATAACAATTCCCTGGAAATTTTTTTCCCACAATATTTACTTCTCTGGGCCCCTGTCTAGCAGGGCGCTGACATGATCCCCGGGGTGAATTTCCTATCTCCCATCCAACCATCCTTTTGAAGAGGGCCAATGAGGTGCTCTGCTTGACATGTATGGGCAGTCTATTCCAGAGTATGGGGAGTCTCTGGATCAGGACCCTATCCCTCCAGCATGTTTTGTTCATTGTGATAAGGTTTAGATCCCTGGAGCATGTGGCTCTGAGGGATTGGGATTTCTTTAAGTGGAGCATGTCCAACGGCTCAGGGTTTGACATGGCCTTGTATGTTAAGCAGAGATCGCCTCCGAGTAGACGATATGCCACAGAGTATAGCTGGAGTTTTTTTAGACGGTCAGCATATGGCATCTGCTTTAGGCCTGTGATTCATTTAGTGAGGTATTTCTGTGGCCTTTCCAGTTGTTGTAGACGTCTTGTGAGGTACGTACCAAATGGGGCATTATACTCTTTAATGGGTCTAATGAGGGAGGAGTACAGTGGGACAATGACCTCCTTTTTTTCTGGATGAAAAGCCCTTAGTGATGAGGTGTGCCACGTAGAAGGATTTCCTGACTGTTGTGGCAATGTGGTTATCGAAAGTGAGACCACTGTCCACTTGTGTCCCTAAGTCTCTCATCACACTTTCGATGTTTAGTGTCCTGCCACCTATGTGGTAGTTCATGGGTACGTTTTTTTTCCAAAGGGGATGACTATACATTTCTTGGCATTAAGCTTGAGCCCATGACTCTGGCACCAGGCAACTGTTTCTGTAAGGTCCTTTTGTAGAATATCCACATCATTTGGGGATTCAATAATGGCTCCCAGTTTGCAGTCATCTGCAAACTTTGTTAGCCAGAGTCCCTTAGTGTTGGCCTGTACTTCAGAGAAGTAGATGTCAAACAAGAGTGGTCCCAGGACTGAACCCTGAGGTACTCCACTTGTCTGGAGCTGGATTTGGAGTCGGCTACTTTTACAGTCTGGGTTCTGTCAGTAAGCCAGTTGGCAACCCATCGAGTGACGTTGGGATTTATGCCCAGCTTAGTAAGTTTATCTAGGATTCCAGAGTGGGGGATGGTGTTGAAGGCCTTGGCAAGGTCCAGATAGGCTGTGTGAACCTCCTTACCCTCGTCCACAGCTCTGGAGACCGACTCAAAGAAGTCAATCAGATTCAGGAGACAAGATCGGCCCTTCACAAACCCAAACTGGGTGGGGTCCAGTGTCTGGAGGTTGCCAATGTCTTTGTTTATAAGTTCCACGATAATGCGTTCTATGCCCTTGTAGATCAGGCTTGTCAGACTGAGGGGATGGTAGTTCCCAGGATCCAAGGTGGATCCTCCCTTGTGGAGCGGGATTAACTGTAGCTGTGCGCCACTCAGTGGGCACGAAGCCTGAGGTGAGGCTATGATTAAACATGACATTTAGGTGGGGTGCCAGTTCATTTTGTAGTTCATGTAGTACACGGCCTGGGATGTCACCTGGTCCCATGGATGCTGTATTCTTAGCTTTGGAGAGTGCTGTTTCTACCTGTGTGGCTGTGATTATCGGAATTTGGCAATCTTTTGGTATTGAGATGGGCCCTTTAGGGGGTGAGAGGGGAGTGAAGTTGGCACTAAATCGATCTGCCAGGATATTGGCAATATCCTTGGGATCAGTATATTTAATGCCATTCTGTTGTAGTTCAGAGAAGATCTGAGCATTGCCATTTAGATTCTTGACATAACTATAGAATGCCTTGTGGTTGTCTTTGGAATCTTTGGCAATTTTATTTTCGTAACTAGCTTTTGAGGATTTTATGAGGGATCTCAGCTTCTTACTATGGCAAGTGAGGGAGTTTTTTGCATCCTGGGATTTTCCTCTTTTCTGCAACAGTTTCTTCCTTCTGTTGTATAGTTTGTTTATAGCAGGGGACCACCAGATTGGCTTCCTTTTTTTGGAGAAGTGCATCTTGGTTCTATTTGGGATGGCACGATTCATGCACGAGTGGATGTGCTCGTACAGTGCCTTAGTGTAGGATTCTGCAGTTGAACTTCCAGATCCCGTCTGCGTGGGTGTTGTGAAGTTTGTCACTTCTGACTTCCGTAGCATGAAGTTGGCTTTGGAGAAGTTTAAGGAAGTTTCCGTACTGGGGGATGGGGGTGGGATGTGGATGTCAAGGGTGATTTGCTTATGGTCAGACCTGACCAATGAGGGGGTGACCACTGGTGTGGAGCATCTCCCATGTTGGTAATGACCAGGTCTAGGATATCGGAGCCCCGGGTGGGACAATGGATTAGTTGATCCAGGGCATTGGAATTTATGAATTCCAAGAACCGTTGGGAAAAGGAGTTGGTACCCTAGTAGTTTTCCCAATTAATGGCAGGGTAGTTGAAATCACCTAGTATTAGGGTGTTTGGTTGTATCTTAATATTTTCCAGTATGTTTAGGAAGGTGTAGTGAGAATTTTGGGGTATGGTGGGGGATCTGTAGCAAGCTACAATTTGGATTGCAGTCTTACCTAGTGTTAGTTGCACCTGGAGAATTTCAGATGCATTGTGTTGGGCAACTAGCCTGGAGGTGTGAATATAGACACTCCTCCACCTTTAGTGTTTCAGTCTTGGTTTTGTGGCCGAAAAGTGGGATAAGAATTGTAGCCAAGTGGGATAAGAATTGTAGCCTGGTATTGCAGGGGTGCTCTCTGGAGCCTTGAACCAGGTCTCAGTCACTGCACAGATATCGATGTTCTCCATTTTTAGGAGTGCCTCAAGAGGGTGTATTTTGAGGTTTAGACTTCTAGCATTGAGTAGAATTACCTTCAGATTTTGCATGCTTGTATCTGTTAAGGTGGTAGTTTTATCCTTTGAACCTTGCCTAAAAAAGGCACTATAGGGGTGGCAAGAGCTTTAGCCAGTAACCTGAATCCCATGGGTGACAGGTGCAGACCATCTCTGGCAAAGCATCGTGGTTTGTCGATCGTGTCTTCCCAGGCAGACAAATACTGGATCCCCTTTGAATGACACCAGAAGCTTAGCCAATTGTTGAAGTCAATCATTTTGCCCTTATACTGTGGTATAATTCTGGGCGAAGGCAGGATGCTACTCAGGACTAGGGTCATATCTGCCTGGGTCACATGATCCAAGAGCTCTTCCATGTCTCTTTTCATGTAGTCCAGGGAGGTACGTCTCAAGTCATTTACTCCAGCATGGACAATGACAGAGTCATATTTGTACTTGTTGTGGAGTGACTTGAGTGCATGCGTTATGTGGCGGATCCTGGCACCCTACAGGCAGCTGACTGTAATTTTCTCCTTGTTCAGCCTGGTGAGTGAGACATCAGTCTGCCTGACTATAGAGTCACCTATGACTAAAGTGTTGGGTACATTGTCTTGCCTTAGGGGCTGTTGTTGGGTGGCACACTGGTGTTGTGAGCTATGTGTCACTTTGGTTGTGACTGGTGTTTGTTTGCGTTTCGGAGGTCCTTGTTGCTTGGGCAGGTTAATGTTAAGGGCCTCCGCATATGTGGGTTTAGTGTTGCTATGTGTGGGAGTTGATGGTGTGGGTTTTGAAGGGCTATGAGTTGCTAGAGGTGTAATGCAGGTGTTAGCCTTCTCCTCTTGACTGTCTAGCACAGTCTTGACCGGAGAGAGCTTTGCTTCCAGTTTGGCTATGTAAGTGTATCTCTCGCAGGTTGTAGTGCTGGGTGGTAGGAGGAGAGGATTGTCTGTGTACATGAGGCAGTTGCCGCATTGCCCCAGTATGCCCAGATTCACCAGGTGGACAGGAGAAACCACCGGAAGCTGACCCTTGGACATGCCTGCTTAGGTGTTTTTTTGTAAGGTTTAAGAGCCGTTTTCCCTTACCTTTGCAAGGTACTTTGCAATTATAGGCTGTTTAGTCTCTACGATTAATTTCTCCTTATTAACAAGGAGACTTGAGTGCTTGTATCAGTTTCAGGCTTCCTAGTGCTTTACAGCAGGATCTTGAGCAAGTGCTAGTCACAGGGATTCAAATTTTAGTGCTACTACTGAGAAACCAGCTAGTTTTAAGGGAAAATTTGAAGAGCAGACTTTCTGGCACCTGGAATAGTTTAACTGTAGCCTCGTAGTGCTGCACGATGTGAAAAATGTGCAAACACACACGTTTTTAAGCCAGAAAGCTGAAAGGGACAGAAATCAGCCCAAAAAGACCAACAAAATTACAACTTCAGAGCTGGAAACCACTCATCCAGCGCCAGACAGGCAGCACAATGCTCACCAGTCCCACTGGTAGGCAGTAGGACTTCCCTCTGCCACAGCAAGGTCTGGATAGCTCTGAGCACAGAAAATAAAGTCCTGAGACAAGCAAGGCCTGGGATATGGACTAGCTAGAAAAGGTGGGAAACGAGCAAACAAGATAGTATATATATTTTTTGTTGAAACAGGCTAAACAATGCAATAATACAGTAAATAAACTCAGAAAAGTCTAGTACACTTGAGTGTGTAGTCCTAAACAGTAAATGCAATGAAAACTCTACAAAATTAACAATTTAAAACTTTTTAAATGAAGCAAGGCAAGTGCACAACTGAAAAACGATTTAAGTGGCAGTAATACAGCAGAATAAGTAGCTAGTCTACATATACAGAGAAGTCTATATATATATATATATATATATATATATATATATATATATATATATATATATAAATATATAAAAGCAGCTAAAACACACAAATACTTCAGATGCAGTGCAACCTAGAGCACTTGAGTTGTAGCAATATTAAGGCAATTACAGTTATAATAAATGCTCCAAAATATACTCTATATTTCCAAAATGTCTGAGAAGCAGTCAGAACATAAGGTAATTCAGGCAAAAACATGCTTTTTTTTTTTTTTTTTTTTTTTTTTTTTTGAAAGGGGAAAAAGGAGAAACAGAAGGCCTTATCAAATGTTCTATTTGTATTAGGTAGAATGAGCTAATGACACTAGACTGGGAGGAGTGTCCCAGATCAGATTTACAGTAGGGGCGGGCAACTGCAAAGCCACCACGTATAACACAAGACACCAACAGGGAGGCTGGGTGGGGACACTAAAGCTATTAGCATACAAAGCCACAAAATGAACAGATAAAGATTTGTAAAGATACAGAATGCTTTATCTGCAAACAAATCAGTTACCCGTGCAGATTACAATAAAAGTGCTATATATAAATTGCTAGAAACAACAAACTGTATAAATAATCGAAAGAAAAAAAAAACAGGATACTTATATATCTCAGCTAAGAGTTGGAGTTAACACCTCTCAACCACTCTGCTCAGTGTGTATAGACAGAATTTGTGACATCAATATGACTTGTTGGTGGGACAGATGTGTCCCAGAGACTCCCCATCTGTGGAACAGACTCCCTCTCCACGTCAAGCAGAGTACCTCGTTATCCCTTTTTAAGCACAACCTGGATAACTGGATGGGAAACAGAAAATACAGCCCTGGGATTTCACCTGTTTCCCTGCTGGACAGGGGCATTGGATGCTGACTTGTCTAAACATGAGCTAAACTCTTGGCTAGGCTTATAACGGCCTTAGGGCCAATAGCCTAATAACTTCCTATGATCCTATAAACTGCTTACTTCCTACCTTTCCTTAAATTTAATACTACCCTTAATGTTGATTATAAAATACGTGCTTAGTTGGTTAATAAATTTCTAAAAATTAACCAAACCTTAATATATTCCAAACATGGATTTATTAACAGATAAAAAATAGAAATACAGCTAAATGTATTAGTTGGGTAATCTTGCTGTGTACTTAAAATCATTCTACATATTACAATACAGACTGGCTTTTGTGTCAGTAAAAGCCTATAAAGCCTTCAAGGAAAGACTAATTTCACAAAGACAGTGCCTCAAAAACTAGAAATTCCTTCAAACATTCTGAATCTTACTTATAAAGTGAAGTATATGTGAGAGCCTATCAGTATCAATGGTCAAAGTTCATCTTGGGTTTAGTCGGGGTGTTTCTAAGTCTTTTACTCTAAATGTAAGCATTTTACTTATGCAGATGATGTGTATCTTACCACCAAATGCTATCTTAGCACTTTATGTAGTAGCAGAGAAATCTGTGAAACCAGCAGCTTAGAACAGGCCTGATAAAACCAAAATAGTGAGGATTCTGCCTATGCAGAATACCCAGAAATTATAATTTTTTTCTGAAAATATTTTTACATATCTTTATTAGGTAAAACATTTTGAGCTCTAACACAAGTTTAAATATATCAATAAAAAAAAAAAAAAACATAGTAGCAGTTTCATTACCAAGCATTATGTAAACATTTGTGTTTTAATTTTCATTCACGATAATATTACTTCTCAAGTCCTGCCTTCCCTTAAACCTCACTCCTTCCGAACATTACTGTGCACGTATTGTTCACACAGAGTCCATTTAACTTCCATGAAATTTGCTCCTTCCCTTTCTAAAGATCCCACACCAGTTCTTTTTATGTTCTTTACCCAAATATAACAGGCAACTTAGACCTCATACCACACTTCAAAAAAATAATTTCATTAGTTACAGCCATTTGTACCTCCAGTACTGAATCTGCCAACTGATTACATTCGCAAATGCCTCCCTCTTCCACATCATACCTCCAGCACTTGATTTCTACCAAAGGAAAAACCCTCTGAACTTTAGGGGTATGAAAATATCTATACAACACTTCCATGCCAAAATCGTAATCCTTCTGGATTTTGTTGCATACTTTGGTGTAGCCGCAGTCGTACGGCGGTAGCGTTGTTACCTCACAGCAAGAGGTTCTCCCGTTCGATTCTCGGCTTGGGAGTGCCTTCTGTGTGGAGTCTGCATGTCCTCCCCGTGGTTGGGTAGCGTACGAAAGACATGCGTGCATAAATGGGTGCGCCTTCGTTGAAGGTTGGGCATCGAGCTGGCACCTGGGCGTTTCGTAAAAATCTACTAAAGTTGATTAATACCTTTTCTACATGCAAGCATTTTAACCAAAAACTATCTTATTTTCTCCTTTAGCAATCAGCAATTGCTCCTCTTCTGGTTTTGAGAGAGCTCTCTTCTTCTGCAATACTTTATCCTTTGCCAGCCTCTCTAAATAACTCATTACTTCTTTCCCAAATCTCTTTCTTGCTTTTATTTTTACCATGCTTGTAAACATCACTTTCATTTTATCCCACTTATTAGCTATCCCTTCTGAATAATTTTACCTTCACTAATAACTACTGAATATTCACTACACATTCTTTAAATTCCTCTCTTTGTAACATAAAAGTAAAAAAGTACCAGTATCTCATTGTATATCATCACCCTGTACCTTTATTTTAGTTTTTACTTTATTTTACTGGTGCATGATCTGATATAGTCACTGTATGGGCCTTGAAGCTTTCAATTAAATACACATGTTCATGTAAAAACAATTCTCAATTAGTCTAGCGCAGTAATATTCTATCTTGGGGAATAATATATCAATTCTGAGTTCCTGCTACTGAACACAAAATATTGTCATATGCACTTATTCAGAAATGTACCCTCTTCTTTTCCTCCAAGTCCACCAACACATCCTCACTTCTGTAAATCAAGTGTCAGTCTCATTCGTACTTCACCACAAATTCTCCTGTGCTCAATAACACTAATTTCAGGTGGACTTAAAATACGTGCCAGCACAATCCTCCTCCTCTTCCAATAACCCCTTACTACCACAAATCTACAGCTCTTATTTCCTGTTATTACAGTAGCTCTTTCAATCAGTATTACTCTCCTTTTCTGTAATCTGCTGAATGCGCACCCTGAAATCCTTATTTTGTCATATTCACATGCTCATTTCTATCCAAATGTATCTCCTATAACACTGCTATTTGCGTATTACACTTCTAAGTATACTTCAATATTCTTCACTTTTTTCCAATTTACAGCTTATATGAGCCAAAACAAATTACTGTAACTTCAAGTCAAGTTTTACCACCACTGATGTCCAATGATCATGGAGTTATAAAGGTTAATTTGTAGCTATATAACTCTGCCAAACTGAAATCTAAGCCAATGCACAGAAGGTTAATTACAGATTATATGGAAGAAAAACTGTCACTATGTAAAACTAACTGGAGTGAGGTGTTCAGTGGAAAAACTGCAGATGGAATGTGGAAAGTTTTGAAGGAGAAATTGTTTGAGTACAAAAAAATAAAAAAAAAATGTTTAATATCAGGATCTAGGCATACAATATCAGGAGGATATATTTCCATAAGAACAAGATATCTGATTAAGGTGAGAGACAAAAAATATAAGAAATGGAAGAGGGGTCAAACTACAACTTTGAAAACTGAAATAAACAAGCTGGACCAACAGATTAAGCATTGTGTGAGACAAGATCAAGAATATTTTGAAGAAATTAAGATAGTAAGCATAATAGGAAAACTTTTTATAGATACACAAGATGAGGAAGGATTAAAGACACAGATTGATAAAGTGTGCAGATTCTAAAATGTATTCTCAGACACAACAGATTATATATTTACAAAATCTTAAGCAAAACAGTTTGGCTCCACAAAAGGGGTGGTAAGCTGTCCTAGTAACATCCAGGTAACCTGAGATACTGGAATCAAATTAGAATATACTGAAAAAGAACTGTGCAAACTGAATCCAAACAAAGCACAGGGAGGATACGGAATTATTAACAATGAACCGAGAACACTTCAGCAAGAACTTACAGTACCATTATATCTATTATTCATTAGGTCATATAAATATGGGGAAATTCCTCAAGATTGCAGACATGCACTTATTAAACCTGTTTTTGAGGGAAAGGGGAGTACGACAAACCCAGAGTCATATAGACCCTTAAGTGTATTTTCATGTTATGGAAAAACAATTCTGGTCCTCAATAAACTCCATCCTCCACCCATACACTCACTCCTAACTTAAACTTACTCCTCCGAAAATATTGCTACCTCTTTCAACAATCACTTCACACAAACTGTACTAACACTAGCTACACACAAACCGTACTAACACTAGCTACACAACACAACCCCCCCATAAACCCACACCATCAACTAGAACTAACAAATCTCCCAACTAGCTTCTCTCTCTCTTGTTCCTACCTCCAAAATAAAACAACTACTAACTAAACTTAAAACCACCAGATTAGCAGCAGACAACCTCCCAGGTGAATACATTCAACTTGCAGCTGACGCTCTAGCCTACCCTGTATCACTCTTGATTAACAGATCTCTGTCAGAAAGTTATGTTCCTACACTATGGAAAGTCTCACACTTAATTCCCCTACACAAAGGAGGCCCCTCCACAGATCTAACCAATTACTGCCCCATAGCTATTCTCTCACCACTCTCCAAAATACTAGAGAGATGCATTCATTCTCAAGTCTCAGATCACCTCCTTGCTAACAACCTCCTCTCTAACACACAACACAGTCTCCGACCTAACCATAGCACCACCACCGCCTTACTCTCCTTCTCGAACACTATCCTACAAAATAAAAATGCAGGTTCTCTCTCCTCGGCTACCTTCCTAGACCTCTCTAAAGCTTTTGACATGGTCCCACACAAACAACTCATCTCTCTTCTCAATAACCTATCCTTCTCTCAATCAGTCATCAACTGGTTTCAGAGTTACCTATCTGACCGCCAACAAGCAGTTGTTTGGCAGGACAACCTATCCCCCCAACTACCAGTCTCCATAGGAGTTCCCCAAGGGTCCATCCTGGGACCCCTACTCTTCTCTATTTTCACCAATAATCTTGCCTCAGCCACAACACATGGCACACTCATAAAATACGCAGATGACTCAACCATCATCTGCACAGCCCACTCCCTACCAGAACTGCAAAAAGTCACACAGGATGCATTTTCTTCTATTGAAACTTGGTTATCTGATGCCCAACTAATACTCAACCCAAACAAAACAAAATTACTAATCTTCCAACCCACCAAACTTACCCTAGACAGCTCTCACTTTAACATCGCAGCAAAAGACACCACCATCCATCCTACAGTTCACACCAAATTACTAGGAGTAGAAATAGACAAACTGAACTTTGACATTCACATTTCCATGATCATTAAAAAAGTCCACAAAAAACTAGGAGCATTATATAGAAATCAGCAACTACTTACCAAAGCAGGTAAAATTTCAGTAGCAAATTCCCATCTTATGTCTACCCTACTCTATATGCCTCTCCAATATTTACTAACCTTAGACAATGCGAACTAAATAAGCTCGAAACCTGCTACAACAAAATCGCCAAATTCGCCACAGGGGCTTCCTACCGTACTCACCACCGTCTCTCACTAGCAGAACTGGGCTGGCTAGAGCTCCACCTCCTTCAGTGGTACCAACTCACACTCGCCCACAAACTAATAAACCAACCACTAAAAGTCCCATCCCTCCAGAATCTACTCCAACCCTACATAACCACGAGACCACTAAGATCCAGCCACAAAAACCTCCTACAGGTCACAAGAGCCATTAACTCTGCTGGAGAAGCATTACTCTCCTGCACTACAGCCAAACTCTGGAACTCCCTCCCATCCTCAATTACCTCTGTAACTTCTTGCACCCACTTTAAATTCTTACTAAAATCACACTTCAAAACTTGCCAGATATGCCCTTGCAACCCCCCCCCCCAATACCATTCACTCCCCCCACCCACTACCTCTCTTGGTCCCCTATCAACAACCTACTCTTAGCAAGCTTGGCTACTCATGTTCCCAGCTACCTACCACATAATACTAACTTCTTGTAGCAACAACTGCTAATGGCGGTTATGTACCTCAAAAACAGTTTGTATCAAGTGTTCACTGATGAATCTCAACTACATTTTAACCATGTTTAGTATATGTCACCATATTTTAAAATTGTACTATGCTCTACAGCTGTTTTACATCTGTTTTCTTCTTGTCTTGCGTCCTTAACTGGACTAATGTCTATATTTAAATGCTATTTTTTTTAACTGTATAATACAAATAATACTTAATGTGGAGCTTTTCTCCCCGGGCCTCCGCTGAAAACGGACCTGTGTTCAGTCGGACTCTCCCGGTCAACAAATGTAAATAAATAAATAAAAATAATGAAGAAGGTAATATTGGATAAGTTATCAGAAATGGATATGTTGGGACTTGAAACCATACATCTGCATGCATATGTTGAAAACAGATCTATTACCACCTATAACATGCTGTTCTATAACAACATAACAACATATAACAACAGCTATGAATGAAAACATTGTGCTGTGATGTAATTTATATAAATTTAATGTCATAATTTGACAGGGTCATACACATAACACTGATCAATAAATTAGTACACAACACTGATCAATAAATTAGTACAACTAGGTACTGATGTACTCTTGATAAGATGGATAGCTGCATGACTTACAAATAGGACATGGCAAGTATCATACAGCAACTGGACAGGTGAAATCCTTTGTTACAGTCAGGGTGTCCCACAGGGCTCCATCCTAGGCCCTTAATTGTTTAGATTGTATCTTTCAGATCTAACTTTTTCATCTGAGGTGTTCAACAGTCTATATGCAAATGACCTGAAATTGGGTAAACTAATTACATGTGTTACAGATAAGGCATGTCTTCAAAATAAATTTACTAAATTGACCATCTGGGCACAGGAGAATAATATGCTGATAAATACATCAAAAACTAGGCATATGAGATTTGGTAGGCATAAATTGAAAGGTGAATATTTAATACAGCACACAGTGATTGAAACTGTAGACTCATTTAAGGACCTGGGTATATGGGTAGATTCAGCTATGAGTTTTTTCTAATCATATCAACCAATTGGTTAATATAGCAATAACCCACGCCTGGGTGTGGTAATGCGGGATTTACCCACGGTTGGCATGGTTTGGTCCCGAGGGCGAAGCCCGAGGGACCAAACAAAGACAACCGTGGGTAAATCCCGCATTATCCACACCCAGAAGTGGGTTATTGCTATTATACTATGACATTACTTAAGAAAAGAAATAATTACTTTTCTTAAATAATGGCATTGTATAATGCCTCTTTGCTGCCCTTCCGCAGCTGTCTGGTATCCGCAGTTCGATGTACTGCGCATGCCTACGCAGTAGATCAGAGCTGTGGCGAAAAGCAACGGAGAAAGCAAGATCTCCGTTGCTTTTGTTCGCTATGTTAAATGGGTTTAATATAGCGAGACAGCTTTAAAATAAGCAACGGAGATGTCCGCTGCTTATTTTAAAGCTGTGTCGCTATGTTAAACCCATTTAACATAGCGAAAGCAACGGAGATCTTGCTTTCTCCGCTTTTTTAAACCTGTCTCGCTATGTTAAATTGGTTTAACATAGCGAGACAACTTTAAAATAAGCAACGGAGATCTCCGTTGCTTATTTTAAAGCTGTCTCGCTATGTTAAACCCATTTAACATAGCGAGACAGGTTTTAAAAAAAAGCAACGGAGAAAGCAAGATCTCCGTTGCTTTTTACACACTGTGTCGCTATGTTAAAGGAGTTTAACATAGCGAGACAGCTTTAAAAAAAGCAACGGAGATCTCCGTTGCTTTTTTTAAACCTGTGTCGCTATGTTAAACTCTTTTAACATAGCGAGACAGTGTTTTAAAAGAAACTTATACTAATGGAAAAAGTCCAGGCGACTGGACCTTTTTCCATTAGTATAAGTCGATTTACAACGTGCACGCTGGCCAATCAGCGTGCACGTTTTGGAATATTAATGGGGGGGGGGGTCATGGTATAATGACAGTTATACAAGTATAGGTTGTATAAAACGATTTATGAAGTCTAGGAATTCAACAATAATGAAGTTATTGTTTGTTAGTTACATTAGACCCAACCTGGAGTATGGAATAACAATACGGCAACCTTAGAAGAAAACAAGCATGAGTAAACTGGAAAGACTACAATAGAAATATACCAAGGGTATCCATGGATGTAAAAATTTAACTTATTATGAAAGACTAAAATATCTGAATTTGTACAGTGTTTCTTACAGATATCTAAGAGGAGATCTTATTCAGGTACCTCTGGGAATGTTTGGGGTTAACAAAAAGTACTAGAGAATCATTAGACAAACTATGTAGAAGATTCTACAGGAATGAGAAGTGTACTAATTGGTTCTCTGACAGAGTAACTGATGCAAGGAAAAGACTGCCAAATTACATTAAAGTACTAGTTTAGATATTTTTAAGAACAGCCTGGATACTTATTATGGGAACAAGTGTTCTGGTATATTGGCAAGCTAGAAGCGCATTAATGCCCACACTTGAAATATTTGTATCTATGTAATGTATTACAGGCTGATCTTGGATGAAGTGCTGCTCCTCATCTCTACATAAGCTCATATTGCATTTTTCCCAGAGTTTCTGCTTAAAAAAAAAAACACACACACACACAGCTGAAGAAAAAATATATATATTTTCAAAAACTTCACCCCCTTTTAACTCAAAGGAATGCAAAACTACATATGCTTTCTAAAAAGTACATTTACCCCTGCAAACAGGAACAGCTGCAACAGAACTGACAGCTGCACCCACACGTACTACTACTTATTTTACAGTTAAATAAAATTAAAACACACCTTGGAGTGCTAAAGGCAGCTTTTACCAATATACACTACTGTGTACAAAGAAAGTAAAGCTGCGCCACCACAGTGAGGAGTAAAGCTAGTTTAAATAGATTCAAACAAAATCTATTAAAATTATATAAAAACTCAGAGTAAAATTAAATACAAGTGGATAAGCGCTTTCAGCAGTTGCCTTCTTCAGATCCTGTTTTACTAGCAGAAGCCCCTTGAGCAAAGGCTTTAAAGGGACCATCCCATTCAAGCCACGCAACTTGTCAGCCTGTAAGTAAGCAATCCATCCAGTCTCAATTTCTGTTCTGTTGAATAGATGTCCTCCTCTCAAACTTTCTTCAGTGACTTCCAAGGTCATGAAAGAAAACTTGCGATCAGGGTATTTGGCAATATGTTGAGACAAAGCATTAGTTCTGTTGTATAATCTAATGTTACTCAAGTGATGCAGAATTTATTCCTTTTGTTCACAAATGCAAGGAAGAACCCTTGTAGATTCCACTGAGAGCACACCGTTAAGACCTCTCATGTTCAACTCCTTGTCTCTAGTTAAAAGTAATGGGGACAAACAGTAACTCTGCCAAGTACAAGATGAACAAACCCTAATTTTTCAAGGTTATCATCTTCTCTTGTTCAGGTCTATTTGTTTAAAAATGTTTATAGCTTAATATTTTCCAAGATGGCTGCACACCGATCAACAGCTTAATTTCATCTCTCAGAGTATGAAAAAATAAACTGACAGAAAGGGCTAGTAATTCTGACAGTTTTAGTAAAATTCAGTTACTGGCTAGTACATATACAGCCTGGATGCAAGCAAAGAAGAAACATGCAGAGCCTGACAGAAAATCAACTAGAAAAGATGAAGAGAAAACACTGAATGGGAAGACTCTTTCAGCTGTTAAACAAAAAGCAGTTCAAGCTCTTGCTTTGGTAGAAGGGATGGCTTCCAGAAATTCAGAAGCAAAAATAAATCAAATGTGCACAGAGCTAATTAAAATAAATGAAACACTGAAAGAGTATATCAACTCGAACAACAAAAAGCAGGAAAAATGCAAGAAGCTTTAAACACCTATTCAGATGAGCTGATAATTTGCAAAAAAAAAAAGGTTGAAATGAAGAAAAGGCTGAAGCTGTTCAAGAAGAGATGTTTCAAGAAGTGGTAGAGTTGGAGGGCAGAGCACATGGGAGAAAAACCTGAAAATTTCTGCTGTACCAGGGAAACTGGAAAGAACAGATGGTATTTACTTTATGAAAGCACAAATAAGTAACTGAACTGGTATTCCACAGCAGGATTCGTTAGGGCAAATTGGGTGCATGGTCCAAACCTGGCCATGAGAAAGCCGCCAAGACCTGAATTAGTAAAGGCGAAATCATACCAGTAGAAAGAAAGAGTCGATCCTGACAAAACTTTAGCACAAAAGCAAAATATTAAAAACTGGAGACAGTAGAGTGTTTGCAGAAAATGATTACTCCTGTACACACCAGGCAGAAGAGAAGCAAATTTATCACAGCAATCAGGGAATGTCGAGAGGCAGGAGTGAAATTCCAGTTGTCTTCTGAATATTTTTTCCTGGAGGATCAAATTCATTTTTTTGATGCAGAACAGGCTAAGTATGAAATACAAAACTTTGACCAACAAAAAGCGAGCCATCAAACGGAAGGGGTCTCCGATTCTCATTCTAATGGGAAGTTCATAGGGAGACTTTGCCAGTGAAACCATTTCCAATATTCCAAAAAAAATTTGACACACAAAAAAAATGCATAGGAACTGCCAAGAAGATTTGGAAATACCTTGGACTTGAACGTGAGTCTGGTGTTGGAAGATGGAGGTGAACAGGTAGAAAGACCAGCAACACTAAAATTAGTGACTAAATGTAATATAAAGCATCAATCACATTTGTGAAACAGAAAAAAAAATAGATAAGAAAATATTTGACTTTTATCAACTTTTTCAACTTGTGCAGGGGCTGAAAGGCATATACAACATTCCTTGTCATTAATATTTGAAACAACACTACAAGAAAAAAATAGAACATTTTTTGTCATTAACACGGTTTACTAAATAACATGCAATTTATATCATGAAATGTAAAGTATTTTCAGTGATTACTGCATGTGATAAATATTCTACATACTTTTTTCCTTTATTAGTGCAATCATTACAATGCAAAAAGAAGAAATGCTGGACAAAAACATGCTTAAGTTAATAGGCTGCAATCTTGGACTCTTAGGAGAAGGGGTGGTAAAGTGCACTGATTTTAATGCATGCAGAGCTGAGATGCCTTCTTTTACTTTTGCAAAAGTGAATAACGGCATTAATGCACCTGGCTTAATCTAACATGTTTTGTGTAAGCAAAAGGGCTTTAAAATCAAGACACCACTATGAATGCAATGAATAGTTTTCCTTTAGCAAATAAATGTTCAGTGTGAGTTGCGAAGTCTGCAGCTGAGGGTAGCTGTTCATTATGTTCTTATGTTTTTAAGCTTCCATGGAAACAAGTTGACTAGAGGTGAAGGCAATAAATCAACAGCTTTACACTGTTTACTGAGAAAAATGTCAAATTAAAAGGTAAAAGAACAAACAGATTAGTAAAAAAATACTGAAAGTGAATAAGACAGCAGCTTGTATGGCACAAATTCTTTACTGCATTTAGTATAACAATGTATAATTTTATTTTACTTGACGATAAGTGCATTTTTTCTTAAGGCTAAAAGTGCATGTTTTCTGAAAGCATAAAAGTTGTTTTTCACATCTGGGAGGAGAATAAAGATAAGACAAGAACAGACAGCAATTAGTGTAAGCAGGAGCACAGGCTGTTAAAATGGATAACCTTAGCTTTAAGTTAGGTAGTGCCTCTGGCTGCATCTGTCAATTTGGGATAACTGTTCTTACCAGGCAAGTTAAACGTCATTGTTTCAAGATGTACATAGATTTGTGTGTTTAAGTTAAGAGTTATGGGGTGTATCTTTGTTTTTTGAGGTTTTTCATTAAAAAACAAAATGCTTTGCAAAATGTGGCATAGGCTCAAATGAAAACAAAAAAGGATCAACCTGCCAAACAGTGGGTGCGTGTAACATAAAGTGGGAAACACACATTTAAAAAAGCTTTTCTATGTAACAGGGGAGAATAATAACATCTTATCATAAAGGCTACTCTACCCAAATTATTTTGAAATGTGAATGGCCTCAGAGGTATAGTCAAAAAAAGGTATGGCTATTGAATTATATTAAGAAATAGCAGTGCTACAGGAAACGCACATTTGGAAAAAAGTAAGCATGCGAATTTGATCAAGAACGTATTTCAGGATGGATATACAGCAAGGTATCAGGAGAAAGAAAACAGGGAGATCTTATACAACTTGCAAGATGAACTCCAATATTGATAGGAGAGGGGGGAAAAGATAATGGCAGATTTGTGGCAGTACTGGTTATTGGCAAAGGAGGAGAATTATGCTGGCATGTTTTCACAAACTGCTGTTAAGAAGCTTAATAAAATTTTGGGAGAAATAATCAGCTTTAAGCAGGGAATATTACTTATAGGTGGAACTGGAACTTGATTTGCAACAGTGAGGATGTGTCTAGGGGACCTAGAAGGAAACGTATAACAAAAAAGGGTAGATTTGTGAAGAAATTTATGAAAGTATTTGGTATTGAAGATAATTCACTACCAGGAACTCAGAAAATTTACATATTATTCCCCAAGATACAATAACTGGCATAGACTAGACAGAAATTATATTTCACAGGAACGTGTGCATTTAATGAAAGCTTCAACACACATGCAATAACTTTTTCAGATCATATACCTTTAACTAAGATAAAAATGCAGGGTACGGAAGTAAAAATGAGACTTTGGCACTTCCCATGTATCTATTAAAAAAAGAGCAATTTAAGGAACAGGTAGTGGAAATTATTCACGTTATAAGGGAAGACAAGCTTTTTTTTTTAGAAGATATAGCTAGTGAGTTAGATAAAAATGAAAAGTTTAAAATATGGTAGAAATAACAGAAAAATATATAGTTATGAAGTAACAAAAATTGTTTAGAGGGATTGACAAGGGATATAGTATTACAGAATAAGGGAAATCTCATAGAACAAAGTGCTAAAGAGAAAATAAGGGAGTATCTGGATAATATGCATGAGATTAGACAGACTGCTGTTAAATCAACTGTTTCTGATAATTAACACTAGAGCACAAAAGCTTTTAGCACAAAGACTTTGGCAACAGAAAGCAGAAAGGGTTGTTGCCAAACGTAGGAAGTGTATAACAAGAAAAACAACCAGAGAGCCTATAGGTATGAGGGATATTTTGGAAACTTTATGAAACTATGTATAAAGCAGAGATGTGGAAATTAAGAAAATGAGCAAATGGAAATATTTATGGAAGACTTAATTATGCCAAGGTTAAAGGTAGAAGAGGCTCAACAATTAGCAGTTAAGATAAGAGAAGAGGCAATAAAACAATGTGCTTTTGTGGAGGGCAGGCAAACATTTGACAACATTAATAAAACAATGATATTCCAGAGAGAAGCAAAATGTAAGAAAATACTGCAGCTGTTGATGGGTCTTAATGCACAGAAAACATTAGCCACATTAAGCTTGGATTTTATGAGTAGGGCAATGGAAGCATTTGCATTCCCTAATACAATAAGAGAGGTTAATTAGGAGGGTATAGGAGGGAATCAGAGACAAAAATTAAAGTGGGAGGGTTTCTCTCTTACAAGATTTGTCTGAAAAGAAAAATCAGACAGTTTAGGGGTGCCCTCCTCCCCCCTTGTTATTTGCATTATATTTTACAGCCATTGGCAATGGAAAGAAGGGATGCAGAAATGCAAGGATATGATTGGTATAGTAATCAAGAGAAGCTGGCTTTATTTGCAGACAATATTATTTTGTACCTGTTAAAACCAGAAAAGGACATCTCAGTGCTGTGAACATTTTGCGACAGTTTCAACTCTTTTTGGGCTATACAACTAATGAAGATAAAACAAAGGCTAGCTGTAAACTATGAACCCATACAAGGTGGGTCATTAATATTCATGCATCTGGGGATCTGATGTATTAAAGAGTACCGTTTAGAAAAGGATTCTGTTATGGAAGTCAAGGATAGGTGGGAAGAGACTAAACAGAAGATTACACAAATACTGAGAAACTAGAAGCTCTTGTTTATAGATGTGGATAACAAGATACAAGCACTGAAAAAAATGTTTAGTTTCTTTAGTTTCATATACAGATAACACATGTTTTATCAACCAGAGGAGAAGTTGTAGATAGCAATTAATAAGGAGCTGAAGGATTTTATTCAGGAGAGGAAAAAGGGCAAGGGTCAAGTAGGATACTCTTCTGAAATAAAAGCTAATACCAAAGGGCTCTGGCTAAGTTTGCAGATGACTGCAAGCTAGGAACAATCCCCAAATGACTTAGCCATCCTGCAGGAAGGTTTGTCTCAAATAAATAACTACTGTCAAAATCATGGTCTGAAACTAAATGCCAAAAAATGCATTACTGCATCCTTTGGGAAGTCATCTACCCCAGGGAACTACCATATTTACAATACGCCCCTAGAGTCAAACCAGCTGTTCGGGATTTAGGAACTCATGTGGCCAGTGACCTTACTTTTGATCAACATGTGCCTACTGTTGTAAGAAAGTCCTTCCAGACAGCACAGCTTATAAACTAAGGGATTGCGTATAGATCTAGAGATGTCATTGTTCCCCTTTACTCAGCTCTTATTAGGCCAGTCACTGAATATAATGCCCCATTTGGCATGCATCAGCCCAGACATATGCAACAACTTTAATACCCACAGAGATCCCATGCTAAACGGATACAAAGCCTAAACAACATGTCCTACATGGACCGGCTCAAAGACTTTTCACTATACTCTGTGCCCTACAGAGAGCTAAGAGGTGACCCATGTCTTGTACATAAGGCATCCTCCTTACTGATGGATTTACTGCATATCAGCAAGTCAAACTGAATCAGAAATACTCAGTCTAGGGATCTAACCCTCTTCTGCAACATCAATAGAATGGTTTGGAGGGACAGGTATACTTCATAGAGGACACCATTGCTACGAACAAAGTTCATCCCTGTCCATTTTCAAGTGCACCTTAGATCTATGGATGGAAAAAAAATTACCCAAGGACTGCCTCTGTACTACTAATGGACAGATGCAGTACACAAATGCTTTATCCCATGCACTGGTTCCCTCAAATCATCTATGGTATAATCCCAGTTATTTTCATTAAGGGGAACATATAATTATCAACCAAGGGATGGATAAGACTAATTTGTAACCAAATAGGATAGGTTATTTTGAGCTCAAAAAGGGAAATTTGCTAGACTTAAAATGGCCCACAAAGGTATCTATCCCAGTACTTACCTATGAACCTATAAGTTGATCCTTCTAAAGTAACAAGGTGTGTTTAGACTACCTGATTTGTGGCGGATATTTTAGAGCTACATAGTTAAGGCTCAAATATATAACACAAGCTGAAAGCAACAATTCAAAGTTGAAAGTGATGAAGATGAGACAGGTGGTAAATTCAAGAAACAAAGTGAGAGTGGGATTTTAGTTGCAGATCCTTAAGGAGAAAAGAAAACACAGAATATTGCAGCCATAAAGCAGCAGAATGTATTCTAAGAAGTAAGCCAACATGAGAATGGAGAAATGGGATTCTGTAGATAGGGATGACTGCAACTAGGGGTACAGAAAAAAGGCGAGAGGGGGTGGAATTTACTGGAGAAAACTGGCAAGGGAACCAAGATATTGGAAGCAACTAACTAGAGAGGGAAAGGTAATAAAATAGGAAGACGCCAAGAAGAGGTTTGGACTACAGGCAAGAGACTGCCTTCCTTATCAGGGATTGATATAGAAGTATAGGCAAAGAGATGGGGATAGAGGAGCCTTAAGTGAAAGACCTGTTCCGGTAAATTTTCTAGCTGAATCTAGAACAGAAGTTGCTGTTAAAAACGGACAATTAGAAGGGCATATAAAATATTGCACGATAGCTATAGGAGTCAATCAGAGGAAGTTAGAAAAGATTTGGGAGAGAGACTGAATAAGCAATTTGTAGAATATATTTTTGCTTGGAAGTGTCAACATTGGTATTTTTATAACCTAAGCATACTCCAAAGAATTTTTTCCTCAGGTAGATGGCAAATATTGGAAGTTTGATGGGGAAGAAAAAGGTAACTGGGAACATATGTTCTGAGTGTACAATGAGTTGACAGAATTTAAAAATTCTCTGCAGAGTACTTTGTCAGAAATATTGGGTGAACAAATAGGTATAACCTAGGACATGCTTTTAAACACCTTTACTGGTGTATCACTTGCAACACGGGCAAACTTACTGCATCTATATAAACATAATCAAACCTTATTAACAAGTTCACATTTGCAAACATTATACATCATACATTATTAAACTAACAATACATAAATTGTTCATTTCCTGCCTTCTCTTAAATCTCATTCCTCCAAAACATTTTTTCTGTATGCATTGTTCCCAAAATTTCCATTTTTTTCAAATGTAATTTACTCCTACCCTTTTCTAAAAATCCCACTCCCTGTTCTTTTATCACTGTTACAATAATCAGTACTTCAAGTATGATTAGTTTAGACTTTGGTTACATTTTCCAGTAAATGCTTTTTTCTAGCAGCCACCAGAATTAAACTTAAAAA
Organism: Protopterus annectens; assembly: GCF_019279795.1. Classification (NCBI taxonomy): domain Eukaryota; kingdom Metazoa; phylum Chordata; order Ceratodontiformes; family Protopteridae; genus Protopterus; species Protopterus annectens. Next base: position 85,675,239 of record NC_056751.1, on the reverse strand, counting down.
GGATGTACCATGTCCAGGCAAGTCAAATCCTGTATCCCATCTCAAAAAAATAATTTACTACAGATAAAGGAACTGGAAGTGGGATCCTTAAAAAAGGATAGGATCAAATGACATATGGGAATAATACATGCAGAATAATGTTTTGGAGGAGGAGTGAGGTTTAAGGGAAGGCATGAATTGAGCAATTTAAGTAGTGCTGGATTGATGATAATTGTAGAGAAGAATGTGTGTGATGTATAATTTTTGTAAATGTGAACACGTTAATATGCATTGTTTTTATATAAATATATGTTTGTCTACATATTAACTGATAATTCAAATCTTCTTCTTTTCAGCTTTTCCCAGTTAGGGGTTGCCACAGTGGATCATCTTTCCGTTCACGATTGGCAGTGGAGTTTTACGGTGTCGGATTGCCAGTCCAGCGCCCAACCTTCCACAGAAGGCACATACACACACTCACACCTAGGGCCAATTTAGAGTCACCAATCCACCTACTGCATGTCTTTGGGATGCGGGAGGAAACCAGAGCACACGGAGGAAACCCACATGACCATAGGGAGGACATGCAGACTCTGCACAGAAGGCACCGCATCTGAGAATCAAACCGGAGAACCTCTTGCTGTGAGGCAGCAATGCTAACCACTGTACCACTGCGGCCGCCCATTAACTGATAATTCAATAAAGGCATCAAATGAAAAAAAAAATGTTTATAGCTTAAACTAGAAGGTCATTAGTCTAAACAACCACCTCTACAAAAACAGGGAATTATTTTCTTATTTTACACAAATTATGATCAAAACACCCACAGATTCCCCAGCAGCCTATGCTCACATTACATTAACTTTCTTTTTTCTAGCGTTCCTTGTTATGATGTCAAATCTGAATTTTTACAATCAAATAGCATTACTTCTTAACAGCACTAGCAAAGACAAACAGTCCATTGTAAAACGTTCTCATCTCACATTAAAAACACCTCAGATGCATACAATACATAATTGCTTTACAAGATGACACAATTTATATAATGAAATGGTTATCCAAGGACATAATCCGTTTTAAAAAATTAATGACAAGGTGGGGTTTATGCTTTACAGTTCCCCCACCAGTTTAACAGTTACACTTTCAGTCTTTATTCAGCAGCAACTTCTTGCAGAACCACAGTTCACATGCCTAAATTATATCCAATTGAATTGATCCTACTCATTCACTAATTTCACAGTTGTTGCTGGTCTCCTTCTTGATCATCTTTATCTCTCAAAACCAGGCTCTGATTCAAGTGCAAGGTATTCCCAATTCTTCTAGCATGCACCTGGGCTTTTTTATTTATTTTTTTTAGTCACAACCATTTTCACGTGGAGCAACAGAAAATGTTGCAATAGCAAAGTCGCTCAACAGTCTATCAGAAGATTGAGAAAGAGTCCCTTTCAGCCTGCTGGCTCTTTGTTATCTAAACTGTATTTCCTCCTTGGCCTATTCTGCATACAAACATATATTTAATTTTCCAGGAAAAATGTTCTAAACAGCATTGAACACACAGCACCTTGAATCTCAACATCTCCTGACTGCTGGGATAAAAAATGCTTCTCTTCTGTCCAGTGTACCGTGAATAATTTCCTGCAAACACTCTGAAGTCTCCAACTTTGATTCTTTTCCATTCTTGTCAGGACCAGCTCTGTTGGTATGACTATTATGTCATAAGCAGTCTGCTTTTTCATGGCCAGATTCGGAGCATACACGTGCCCTCTCAGTTAACAAATCCTACTGGAACACCAGTCCAGCTTCCGATATGTACTTTCATAAAATTAGTGCAATCTATTATTCCCATTTTTCTGGCAAGGATAAGCCTCATGGTTCAGACATGTTTTCATTTATTTCACCCTCTGGTTTCTGCAGTTCTATCATCTGAAATGAATAGTTAATTAGAGCGTCTTCTATCTTTTCCACATTTTGTCATTTGACTATTATGCTCAAGTTTCTTAGTTAAACATGCACAAATACATTTTATACTTTCTGACAATTTTCTGAATGCAATATCCATTACTAAAGATGAAACCTGATTTGCTTTTGCTGAAGAGCTAGAAGGTTCTTCCTGGGCAGAAATTTTCCTTTTTTGGTTGGTTGAAGAAAGCAAGCAACAATGTCTTTTTTGCTGGCATGCAAGCAGTATAATCACCAGCTAGTAGCTGGATTCACACATTCAGATAACTTTTACTGGCTTTTAAAAATAAGTTCCTCAGTTTTTACAGTGAGTGTGTCCTAGTCTGTTACGCAGTGCGCAGCCATTCTTAAAGTGCATTTTTGAAAGTATTAGATTTATAAGTTGGACATATCTTAAGAACATATGTACAATCACTGAAATAAGTTTCTCACACTTTCACAAAGATGTTGGAATTAGCTAATAATAGGGTTCTCCCTATGTTATCACCAATAGTTTTAATAACTCTGCTTGAAATTGATGTCAGATCAGATTTTCTTTAAGATCACTGTATTTCTTCCAGTTTTTGACCAGTACTTCAAATTTCATGTCATTTGGTGCCCATTTCTTTGGCAAGAGGGTTCGCCCAGAATCCCACTGGGAAACATTAATAACAGAATTTGTAAAAAAAAAAAATTGAAATTAAGAGCTTTATTTTATCCTTGGGAAGATATGTCACTCAGATATTGGATTTCAAATCCAGCATTAGCCAAACATTTGGAGATGACACCTGGAAAATATTTAACACTCAATACTTAAAAGACACTGCTCTAGAATGCAAACATGACTTTTTTAAAGCAAAAACTAGTATTACAATAAAATTATGCAAACTACTGAATTTACTTATTTTCACAACATTCATTACCCAATTTCAGTAAAAAGGCTATTTAGTAAAAACATACTGCAAGTGCAGACCTACAGCTGAGCAACAATAATGCACTAGATAATCATTGAATAAAGAATAAATATTGACTGAATATGCAGAAGTTATTACAGGATTAAAGATTATGAGTCCCCCCCCCCTAGAAATTTGATAATACAACAGAACATTTTTTCATTATGCTTACTGGACATCAGATAGCACAGGATGGGCCAATTACTTACAAAAACACTAACTGTCTGGCTATGTCTTAAGAGGATCCTGGGTCTACTTTTGGTGGTACTGCTCCAAAATTTACCCTTAACGGCAAGAAGACATTTTCGTTACAGGTCAAATTTTACCATTCAACATTTCCTTAGGGGTTACCTGGTAACTACAAAGACTGTCTTTTAATCAAGTAAAAAATATCAGACTTTCAAAGCTACTAAAAGCATAATTTTCCTTGGAATAACCTGATACATTTAGACTTTTCTTTCTGTTTTTGGACCCTAAGTTTTTGAAAACTTTAGACTCTTGGTGTCAAGGGTTGACCAGGAAAGTAAATGGTACATTTTTAATACATTTCAGTAAACACTTTTATCTATATGGTGTACAAACAAAAGCACATTCTGTGCAACAGTAATAACCTTACATTTAATGACAGTAAACATAGCATCAAAAACAAACTTGACAAAAAGGACATAAATTAAAATTACAGTAATAAAGGCCAAAAAAAAATACAACCACTGAAGAGCTTTGGACAATGGCAGGCAATAATATTAAACGTTGACCAGTATGTATCTACCAAAGGCAGAAAATCATATGCTGCAATCCATCTAATTTTAAAGGGCTGTCTACTTATTCCAGAGAGAAAAATGTAGAATTTTACCTTTACCAGATACAATGCTGCATTCTACAGACATTGAACAAGACACCTAAAAAAACTTTAAGGTACACAAACTCCTCAGCAGATATGAACTAGACAGAAAAGCTTCAGAAACTGTCAGATTGTAGTAACACTGATCGTGGACCTTAAGACCAAAATATACCCTCCCCCCACAAAAAAGACAGCTATCTAGCACAACATCTTTCAAGCTCATATAGTTTTCTCTTACAATTAGAAGGGATCAGTATGTAGTCAGGCATTAACTTTATTCAAATAATATAACAGTGATCAAGCTGCTTGAAGGCTAGTAAGTTGAACCCTTGACAAATTTATGAATGAATGACAAGTGTTGTTCCATTTGTGAAGGTATTCCTGATCATACTACTTCCTATCCATGTTGATACTTCTACTTCACTGTTCTTTCAGATTAGCAACTACTGTTTTCAAATGATCAAATCAGTACTGCATCTTAAATGATACTAAAATAAATGCACACTACAAAAACTTAAAGCACAAAAGAAACAGCATTCAGCATTTCCACAAATTTCTTGCACATCACACAAATCTGATCACATCACTTAACAAGGTGATATGTAAACTTCATTTAAACCTTCTTCTTGCCCCAAACAAGAGTAACAATAATACAACAGTCAAATCTCCCAGACAAGTCCCTTCCATTAGTAAGACCCTATCCACACAAACTGGTAGGAGGGAAAAAACCTTGGCAGATTTGTTTTTACTGTTATATAAAGAGAAAACAGTTACTTTTGAAGCATACTTTTAACAACAAGACTATAGTAAGGAAAGCAAAATTTACCGTAACTAAATACTCAAAATATACATTCAATGTATCATTATATTAGACTCTCTCATGCCTTATGTCTCAAGCAAAGAGTGAAATAATTAAAATGACAATTAAAACACTGCTTGTAAATGAATAGGTGGGAATAACCCCCAGAAACACACACAATCAAACACAGTCCCGTCCTCAATGCTAAGTACAACTTAGATCCTTTCCTTAATAATAACCACAGGAAGTTTAAGTTGACAGACATTAACGTTCAAACGTTCAGTTCAGATAGCCAAAGGCACTCTGCAGGTTTACACCATGGTCCTCAAATTCTTCCTTCACAGATCTGTGTCAAGTCCCCGGCGCTTGCGCTTTTCCACTACACAGACCCCAAATACCTTCTGCAATCCGTTACAATTAGATAAAGGACTTACCCGTCCCCTACGCACACACCTTAACTCTCCGCGTGACAGCAGCTCGTTGGGATCACGTTGTGTATCTGCCTATCCTAGAAAAACTTTACCATCCGACTCCTATCAACATCAGAAGGGGGACCACAAAATTATAGGTCCAAAGACACACATATTTCCTCCCACCTCCTACTGCAGTTCCCCTAAACAGGATTTACCGGAAACGGAACTGACGAACGGTCAATACACTATCATAGACACGACCAAACGTTAGCTAGACTAGTGCACACTTACCAAAGAAAAGGTCGACGCCTTCCTTTGCTTAGAAAGAGGAATGCAGTCGTGTGTATTTCACAGGCGTGGCTGAGAAACTGGCCTTGATGTAGTAAAATATAGACGAGCCTAGTTGTTCCGGTTAATAAACGAACTGATTGTTTATAAATGTTTTACTGCACAAAATCACGTTACAGAAAAGTCTTGACTATTTACACTCATCGGTAAATGCATTCAAGTGTAGAGAATGAAACCAACAGTATAGCCACATTATGTGGCCCACATATAAAGTACATAAGATTGCATTTTCACCTCTGAGCAGCATTCCAAGTAACGTGTTCGATCTACTTTGTTACATGTTACAGCTACCTAAGCTGAGGTACGTAAGTAGGGCTCTCCCCTTTTCATATGTCCAATCCCCTTCTTTTTTACGTTATACTGTCTATACGCTAGCATGCATTACATTACTTTATTTATCCCATACATATGGGCTACTTACATAAAGTTGAAACTTTATACATATTCACAAGAAAATTTTAATGATGGATCTTTCAGTACTTGTTATCATTTTCACATTTGGAGGAGTACATAGAGGTCTGGCTTCTTCAGTGATCTACCACAGCTGCAGCATTTACCCAGACTATTTATGATGGATTTGTGGTCTATTGATGGCTTGTCTGACAGATAAACAAGACCGAATCTTGTAAGAGCAGGAAACTGATATAACTAAAAAGCATAGGTTCTAGGTTCTAGGATCACTTGACAAATAAAACTTATCCAATATGCTAAGTTACTGCAGAGCTCTCACTCTCCGATCTTCCTTATGTGTAAAACTGTCCAGGCTGTGTTTTGGCATTGAAAAAATATGTATTCATATATCAGTTTGATTTCTGCTAAATGTAGTATGTGTTTTAATCTAAATTTGCTATACAGATTCTAACTTTATTCATATCCATATGTTAACACGCAAACTTATTTTTATGTGTAATATGAAGTGGTAAATGTAAAAATGGAGACATTATATTTCCCACATATACTTTAATGCAGAGTTCCAGCAGATCCAAACTGTGGTATGTTATTATGGAACAAATGTAGACTTTAAATCATAGGTAAGTACCATTTGATGAAAGGAAGGATATCTGATGTCCTTGAAGCAGGTACACAGTCTGGTCTATGTGATGCTGAATTGTCATATGGCTAAAACTGAAGGGATAATAAAGACAACCTACCGAATTTAGCTAGGGACAGAGGCTGATACCAACCTGCAGATACATTTTTTTCAGTAAAATTACTTTAAATTAATTTCATTGTTAAGTCCTCCATTTGTGAGATTTAGTACCTATGGGATTTTTATTCCTAAAACATTACTTCATATCCTTTCGAACCTGTATATTTTAAGTTTATGACTTGGAGGACACTTTTTTGGTAGCAATTACATCAGTCAGAAGGATTTTGGAAGAGTAGATTCTCATCATTTGGTATTTCATAAAGACATGACATCTCTTAGAACTAACTCCTTTTTATGTCTCAGATTGTCACTGATTCAAATCTTAATTAGGTTCATAGGTTGGTACTAGGCTATCGGCCCTATGGCCTATACAAACCTAGCCATAACAATTCCCTGGATATTTCTTCCCACAATATTTACTTTCCTGGACCCCTGTCTAGCAGGGCAACTGACATGATCCCTGGGGTGAATTTCCTATCTCCCATCCAATCGTCAAGGTTCCTTTTGAAGAGGGCCAAGGAGGCGCTCTGCTTGACATGTATGGGCAGTCTATTCCAGAGTATGGGGAGTCTCTGGGTCAGGAACCTATCCCTCCAGCATGTTTTGTTCATTGTGATGACAAGGTTTAGATCCCTGGAGTGTGTGGCTCTGAGGGATTGGGATTTCTTTAAGTGGAGCATGTCCAACAGCTCAGGGTTTGACATGGCCTTGTATGTTAAGCAGAGATCGCCTCTGAGTAGACAATGTGCACCAGAGTATAGCTGGAGTTTTTTTAGACGGTCAGCATAGGGCATCTGCTTTAGGCCTGTGATTCTTTTAGTGAGGTATTTCTGCGGCCTTTCCAGCTGTTGCAGATGTCTTGTAAGGTACATACCAAATGGGGCACTGTATTCTATAATGGGTCTAATGAGGGATGAGTATAGTGGGACAATGACCTCTATTTTTCTGGATGAAAAGCCGTTAGTGATGAGGTGTGCCACATAGAAGGATTTCCTGACTGTTGTGGCGATGTGGTTATCGAAGGTGAGACCACTGTCCACCTGTGTCCCTAAGTCTCTCATCATACTTTCGGTGTTTAGTGTACTGCCACCTATGTGGTAATTCATGGGTACATGTTTTTTCCCAAAGGGGATAACTATACATTTCTTGGCATTAAGGTTGAGCCCATGGCTCTGGCACCAAGCATCTGTTTCTGTAAGGCCCTTTTGTAGAATATCCACATCATTTGGGGATTCAGTAATGGCTCCCAGTTTGCAGTCATCTGCAAACTTTGTTAGCCAGAGTCCCTTAGTGTTGGCCTGTACTTCAGAGAAGTAGATGTCAAACAAGAGCGGTCCCAGGACTGAATCCTGAGGTACTCCACTTGTCACTTATCTGGAGATGGATTTGGAGTTGGCTACTTTTACAGTCTGGGTTCTGTCAGTAAGCCAGTTGGAAACCCATCGAGTGACATAGGGATTTATGCCCAGTTTAGTAAGTTTACCTATGTTTCCAGAGTGGGGGATGGTGTCACTATCACTATGTTATGATCACTATATTCATTTGCATACTTTTCTATTTTATTTAACTTCTGAAGGGGAAGCTGCTAAATTGCGTGAAAGCATACCATCAGCTAAAATATGTGGCAGAACCAGGTCTATATGCAATGACACCCATTTTGTTTCATTCTGTAACGGGATAAAAATAGTTCATGTATGTAAGATTACTCTAAGCAGATATATTTCTGAATGCATTACACTTTGTTATCTTAATTTTACTTGATCTTAGAAAAAGGCTGATTAAATGCAGCAAGTGCTTACCAGAATTTCACAGGGCTAAGTTGTTTACAACTTTACCTACCTTGGTAGCTTTTTTTTTTTAAAAAGAGAGGTGAAGAAGAGAGTACAGGCAGGCTGGAGTGGGTGGAGAAGAGTGTCAGGAGTGATTTGTGACAGACGAGTACCAGTAAGAGTGAAAGGGAAGGTCTACAAGAGGGTAGTGAGACCAGCTATGTTATATGGGTTGGAGACAGTGGCATTGACAAAAAGGCAGGAGTCAGAGCTTGACGTGGCAGAGTTGAAGTTGTTAAGATTTGCACTGGGTGTGACGAGGATGGACAGGATTAGGAATAAGTATATTAGAGGCTCAGCCCAGGTTGGAAGGTTCGGAGACAAAGCCAGATAGGCAAGATTACGTTGGTTTGGACATGTGCTGAGGAGGGATGCAGAGTATATTGGGAAAAAGATGCTAAGGCTGAAGCTGCCAGGTAACAGGAAAAGAGGGAGGCCTAAGATAAGGTTTATGGATGTGGTGTGAGAGGACATGCAGATGGTTGGTGTGACAGAGCAAGATGCAGAGGACAGGAAGAAATGGAAACAGTTGATCTGCTGTGGCGACCCCTAACGGGAGCAGCCGAAAGAAGAAGAAGAAGATTGATATATTTATGTATTTATTGACTGCCTGTGGGACTGAACCATTGGTTCTCCTTCCTGCTCCTAGCTGACCTCTGGGAATACTAAAGTTCAAAGAAGGAACAAGAGTTGTAATATTTTGGCCTGGAATGTCTATTGGGGTAACAGCACTCCAAACATTTGTTTTCTTGTGGAGGCGAGAGTCAAGTGTTAGGAAGTGAGCCACTTCCTGCAGACATGTCCTAACTTCATGGCAGCCTGCATCTGCTGTAGCTGCCTCAGGAAGTGCATGAACACTTACATGCATGTGTAACCTACCAAACAAGCAGGCCTTGCTAGTTTCTTCACGTTGTGGTAACTGCCAATGCAGCAAGGCAAGCTGCCTCCCTTCCAATTGGATGGATGAGCTGCCATGAGTGGCTCAGTCAGTCCTGTACCTCCCATTCCCTACAGCCACTGTGTCCCCAGCCAAATATGGTTGTTTTGGGTGTCTGGGCTTTATCCATCTGCACCATGGGTTTAGTTACAGAAATGCAACTCTTGGTGACACCTTTGCAATAGCTGCACTGTTTGTTTGTTTTTTTCCTCAATGTCTTTGCAAAGCATTGAAAGTTGGATGTGATATCCAGATTCAGGTCTTCTTTTGGATCTACCATTATCAAGGATATAGTCTTATAATGAGACCACCCAGTAGGGAGAGCTTGGGAATCTTGCCATATGCATTACCTAGTTTGGATCTATTATTTCCAAATATGAATTACCACATTGGTGGAGGTGGAAGAATCAGTCTATCTTCAGTAATGTATCTGCCCACCTTCCTCTTCCTTGATGAAGAAGATTTCAAGTGTCTTATGTTATCTAACTTCAAGAGTCTAACCTCATATATGAAGACGAAGAGTTGCACAGTACATTATATGATAAGTAGATGGTGCTTTGCAGCCTGGGAAAGTTTTGATGCCAGATGGTCCTAACACCAACTGCGTTAGTCCTACAAGTTACAAGTTCACATCTAGCATTAAAGTTAAGTACACATCTTTCATATAGTTATGGAAACTGACAGAAGTGGAGTCTCAAAAATGTTGCAATCCTTTTCCATTTGTCCATCCAACTAACCTCCTACAATCTCTAAAACTCTCTAACTCTCCTTGGCAGCCTTATTACAACATGCTGAATGCACTTCAAGCTTACTAAGAATTTGGCTAATATGTGTATTTGCTAGGACAAGAAAGACAAAAGCTAGAATAGTCTGCAGGTCAATTATGTATGTATTTGGGCCCACCAGTTAAGATCCTTACTTGATTGTGAGGAAAGATCACTAGAGATGTAGTAATGAGGAAGATGTCTCTCATGTGTACCCAAGAAGACTGAATGCTCTAATTAAATCAAAAGGTGCTTCAACAAAGTATTAGTTTAAGGGTGTGCACACACAACAAAGTATTAATTTAAGGGTGTGCACACTTATGCAACCAGCGTATTGTACGTTTTTTTATATTTTTCCCCTAACAGATTTGTTTGTTTTTCAATTGAATTGTACAGGTTATAGGTCACATTAAAGGTGGAGCAAGTTTTGAAATTATTTATTGTGATCTCATTTTGTTATATCACAAAAACCTGGCATTTTAACAGGGATGTGTATACTTTTTATATCCACTGTATGAGTCAGTAATAAGTAAACTCAATGAACATTCAGTGCTAAAAAATATTATAAATGAGAGTGCATGTTCTGACAGATGTGTGTAAACAAAGGGCAAGTGTGTGGAAGTATTTGTGAGATTACATGAGTTGGCAGAAAATTGTGGGTTTAACTGGCACTAAAATGAGCAAATAAATGGAACTGTGATGGACTGGCTGATATGAAATTTCGCAAAAAGTTACATCTGGAAATAAATCTAACCTTAGAAAAGCAATTTAAATGCCTATAGAGACAGAGCTTATTAAATGACAGAATGCTAACTTGAATACAGCAAATGATATATGTGAAGTAAAAATTAAAGAGGTGATCAAGTTAAGAGGATATTCAAGAAATATAATGAGTAAGCCAGGCTCATGCTCTAGGTGCAACCATTCTCATAATTAGGCAGAGCAGTATGTTGAATGTGGCAGAAGTTTCAAGAAATGAGATAAACTGGGTCATTTTGTTCTTGTATGTAAAAGTAAGATTAAAGAGATCAACAATGAAAATACTGTAGATGAACAAAAAATAACATCCTAAAAGCATTCTTATTGGAGTCAATTATTACTGTACCAGATGTAAAGATTTATTGACAAGTAAAGATACCAATCCATGTAATAGTTTTAAGTTTGAAAATAGACACAGAGGCCGATATTACCATGATATCAAGTGTTATATATAAAAATTTCCTGATGTTTCCATAGTTGCATGAGGCAGAAACTGAAATTCATAGCCTTATAGACAAGACAAGTGCACTGGCAAATTTCTATCCATGTCTGAGTGGAAGGGTCACAGGTCTAAGCTTTGGATTTATGTGCTACATGGTCTATATATACATTTGCTGAGCAGAACTGTGGCACACAAAATAGGTTTAATTAGAAGAATAAATGAAGTCAGTGTAGTGTTTTTGAAGGCTTTTTTGATTGTGCACCTGTAAAAATCAAATTAAACCTGAATGTTTTTCTGTATGTCTTAAGTACACCATGAAGGGTGCCATTTCCATTGCTGTCCGACGAATACAAGATCGTACTACTATTATATAAAGTGCTACTGAACCAATGAGGTGTTTGCTTTCATGGTCCCAGTTTTTAGAAAGAGTAGACAAGTTGAGATTTTATTTTCTCCCTACAGCTGATCATCAGCTGTCACAAGCTCTTCTCCTTGTGTACCAGACCCAACTTTGCATCCTCTCTGGCTCAAGCTGACCCACATCTAGGGCTGGTGAGATCAAAGATGCTGATGTAAGTAATAACTCTTGTCAACCAACAGCAGCCTTGCAAGTTCCAAAACTGCTGCCTTTGGGAAGTGCATGCATGCTTACATATGAGCAGCTCCCTGACCAAGTAGTATATTGCTTGTGCACCATGCAGCTCATCAGGCTGTCAATGCTTCTTATTACAATGAGCCCTAGCTCTCTCACTCCCTCCGGACGGGCAAGATAACTTTGACCACATGCAGATATCCTCCCTCTGTGGCCCCTCCAGTCTCCCTGCCTCTAATCAACCACAGGCCATCTAGGGTACAGTGAGGGCTTTATCTCTCTCTGTGAAGGGGCCACTTGAGTGATAATTTGTGTTGATTTAAAAAGTTAATAAGTTAATCGATGCTGTTGTGAGAGACAGGTTTATATTAGTAGTGTACCTAGGTTATCTGATGCTCTCCAACCTGATCCTCCTCAATTCTAAGATGAGGACAGAAAAAAGCTCTTCTGCACTGAAACTGTAGCAAATTGCTTGCTACAAATGTGATAAGTAGTTTGCTATAGTCAATAGTCCAAGAAGCTCCACATTAAACCTCTGCCTTTCAGAATGCATTTGATAACCGTGGATTCAATTGTGTATGTTAACAGCTTTGATAAACTGAGAAATGTAGTCTAGCAGTTAATGCAGAGGACTAAAACTATAATTTGTTAATGAGTTGCTTCCTGTGATAAGGGTTTTAATCTTTCCACCTTCACTTGCCAACTAAGTGACCATAAGCAAGTCACTCAACCAGTCAGTGCTTTAGGGAAATTGGGAATTTGGGTTAGGCTATATAATGGTCTTCTGTTGTGTATGTCTGGCAGCTACCTATGAATATACCTTACATGAAGTGCTTCAAGCTACGCTACAGCTGTGACCACATAAAAATATCTGAATGTTGGTATCACACTACCACACCATCAGCATCTGACGATCATCCTCCCCAACACTCTGAGCCTGTGGCAGCTATGTCATTCACCAACAATGCACTCCTTACTACCTGCCTTTAGGGTGAACCATTCCCACTGCCCCACCCTTGGCACTTCACTGGTTCATATTGGCTACTCTATAAGATAGCACCTATGCTAGTAAATACAAGAGTATTTTCCACACTAGATGTCTCCACTCTTTTTGACAAATATCATTAGACAAAGAAAGGCAAAAGCTAACCACTTTCATTCCCCTCAGCTACTGAAATTTTCCATTCAATGTGTAATGACTGATTTGCTCAAGTGTTTAGCTGATGGTGTTATTATCAATGACATCTAGGTATTTGGACCTGATAAGTAAATACATGATTTGAGATTAGAGTTAGTGTTGCAAGTAATTCAAAGTTCAGGCCTCAAGCTCAGGGCAATGTCGTTTTATTCAAACAGAGCTGCAATACTCAGGCTATGTGCCCACTGAATAGTGCACAGCGACAGTTATCCCACTCCACAAAGGGGGAGCCACCACAGACCCCGGAAACTACCGCCCAATTAGCCTGGTCTGAAAGGCTATGGAGCGTATCATCATGGAACTTATAAACAATGACATTGGTAATCTCCAAACTCAGGACCCCACCCAGTTCGGGTTTGTAAAAGGCAGATCATGTCTCCTAAACCTGACAGACTTCTTTGAAGCAGTCACCAAAGCCGTAGATGAGGGTAAGGTGGTTCACACAGCCTATCTTGATCTGGCCAAGGCTTTTGACACCATCCCCCACTCTGGAATTATAGATAAACTCACTAAACTAGGTATAAATCCCTATGTCACAAGATGGGTTGCCAGCTGGCTCACTGACAGAACCCACACTGTGAAAGTAGCAGACTCCAAATCCAGCTTCAGACCAGTGACAAGTGGAGTACCACAGGGTTTAGTCCTGGGGCCTCTCCTGTTTGGTATCTACTTCTCTGAAGTACAGGCCAACACAGAAGGTCTCTGGCTAATGAAGTTCGCAGATGACTGCAATTTAGGAGCCATAATCAAAACTCCAAAAGATGTGGACATCCTACAAAAGGGCCTTTCTGAGACAGATTCCTGGTGTCAAAGCCATGGCCTCAAGCTCAATGCCAAAAAGTGCATTGTCATTCCTTTTGGTAAAAACTCAGTACCCATGAACTACCACATAGGTGGTAGTCTACTTAACACCAAAAGTGTGATAAGAGACCTTGGGACACAGGTGGACAGTAGTCTCTCCTTTGATAATCACATCGCCACAGTAGTCAGGAAATCCTTCTATGTGGCACACCTCATCACAAAGGTTTCTCATCCAGGAAAAAAGAGGTCATTGTTCCCCTCTACTCGTCACTCATTAGACCCATTATAGAGTACAATGCCCCTTTTGGTATGTACCTCACAAGACATCTACAACAACTGGAAAGGCCACAGAAATACCTCACAAAGAGGATTACCGGCCTCAAAGAGATGCCCTATGCAGACTGTCTCAAAAAACTGCAGCTTTACTCCATTGCATATTGCCTACTCAGAGGCGATCTCTGCCTAACACACAAAGCTATGTCAAACCCAGAGCTTTTAGACATGCTCCACTTAAAGAAATCCCAATCCCTACAGGCTACATGCTCTAGGGACCTAAACCTCGTCACCACAATAAACAGAACATGCTGGAGGGATAGATTCCTGTCCCAGAGACTTCCCATACTCTGGAACAAACTACCTATCTATATCAAACAAAGCTCCTCATTAGCACTGTTCAAGAAAAATCTTGATGATTGGATGGGAGATAGAAAATTCACCCTGGGGATCACTTCTGTGGCTCTTCTCGACAGTGGCACAGGAAAATAATTTTCTTGGGTGGCGAAAGCCAGGGTACCTTTGGCGAGGCTTATATAGGCCCTAGGGCCAATAGCCTAGTACCTACCTATGAACCTATACATTGGGCATCATGTATGTACTAGCAGTAATACATCAGAATCAAGTAAAGTCAGAGCAATAGCAGAATTACAATCCATCTTGTGTTAATGAACTGAGACCAGCCCAGCATGTGAACAACTATCAGGGCAAGTTTGTTCCAGACCTTTCTACAACCCTCTGTCCTTTAACAGACGATAAAGAAAACAAAAATATGCTACTATCATGGGGATATATTCAAGTATAAGTCTTTGCCAAAGTAAACAAAAAAATGACTTTGATTGCTCCAGTACTAGCAAACTATGACATCACTAAGCAAACGATAGTGAGGGCAGATACTAACAGCTATAAGCTAGATACTATGCTGCTCCAATGAGATGAAAAAAGCAGTTATGTTCTATAGCCCCTTACACCAGAATGTTAACAGATGCAGAACAAAGATATTCCCAAATCAAGAGAATGTCTTGCAGATGCATGGGCATATGAAAAATTCTCTAAATACCTATTACGGCTCGAGAGTTTTCAGATTCACAGTGACCTCATGCCATTAGTTCTGTTAACTTGTGCAATCATGACAAAGTGCCACTGAGTGCTAAAGACTGTTAATGATATCATGAAAATTAAGTGCCACAACTGCACATTTTCCTGGCAAACAACCTGCTGTAGAAGTTATCTTGTCCAAAAACCCTATGTGTCCAACCCTTGTCAGAATTGAAACTAATGTAGTTACCTTCATGCAAAGCAAAATTATGTCAAGGCCTCTAACCACCAAAAGACTAGAAAAATTTAAGCAAGCCACTGAGTGAGTTCCTGAGTTGAAAGCAGTTACTATGCAGTGGATGGCCAAAATATTAATCCAAAAGTATTTCAGTTACCCGAGTATGATAGCTTGCTGTTTATATCAAAACAGATTTGTAGTATCCCTAAAGTAAATGAACAAAAGTGCTATAACAAATTCACAAAGGTCATTAATGATTCAATAAATGCAGGGAATAAGACAAAATATCCATGATGGCGAATTATTAACCACTACACAGCCAGCCTTGTGTCAAAGTGCTAGTTCTGTCTTATGCATAAAACATCACAGTCTGCTGTTTTATGTAGAGATAACTGACTGTTGAAAGTGCTGATAAGTGTCCCTCATTGTTGTAAAAGCATTTTTTTCTGATGATGAAGTAGCTTTTTCCCTGCTTTAATTACACCTTGTAAAATTAGTACAATCACAGCCAGTTTTGGCCATGTTTATTAATTGTCTAGGCACTAGTACTTGGTTATTCTCTGGCAGGGATAATTTGCAGCTGTTTCTAAGGCGTTGGCATTATTGCCTGAAGTCGTAGCTATTTTTCATTGCTCCTCTTGTTTTTCTTGTTGGTTCACACAGTAAAGAGTGTTATTTGTTGTTGCCTTTATCCTGAGGCCAGTTAGCTGTACTTGCAGACAGGGAGAGCTGAACATGGCAGTTTGATTCCCTTTTATGTCAAAGAAGTATGGAAGTAACTGGTCTCATCCGCATACGGTGGGCTATAATTTTCAATATGTGTTATTTTTCCAACTTTTTCTGCAGTTATCTATTTTAGCAAAAAAGCCAATCTGCTGTTGTATGTAGTCACCTGACTGTTAGAAGTGCTATTAAGGGTCCATCAGTGTTGTAAAATAATTTTTCTGCTGTTAAAGCTACTTTTTTCTGCTTTAATTGCATCTTCTATATTTAGCACAGTGGCAGCCAGGTTTGGCCTATAATCATTGGTGATTCTGTGTCAGGGGATAATTACTGCTGTTTCTACAGAACTGACGTTACTGACTGAAGCCCTAGCTGTTTTTCTTCAGTTCTTTCACTTTCCTTGCTTGTTTATACAGTACAGAGTGCTGCTTTTTGTTGTCTTAATTCAAAGGCTTCAGACAGCTTTGCTTCTGTGTAAACATGGACATAGTGCTAAAACTGAAGAATTAAGGTATATGCCTTCATCTGCACTTATAGGCACTCACTGTTTTCTGCATACAAAGTATTATTTTGCAAATCTTTACTGGATTTTTTGCTTTTCTTTTTTTTTACCTTTATTGTGTTTTACATCGATTTTACTCCCCCCCCCCCCCACTAATCTGCTATTGTGTGTACAGCTGTCTGACTGTTAAGTGTTGTAAAAGTGTTATGATCTTAAAGTTGTTTTTTTTTCTGCTTTACTGACATCTTGTGAATTTAATACAGTTGGAGCTTGTTTTGATGGATTGTAAGCTATCTAGGAGCTAGTAGTTGGTCATTCTGTGGTAGGAGATAACATGCTGCTGTTTTAGGGAGTTGGCATTATTGGCCTTCAGTTCTACCTGTTTTTTTCATTGGTTCTTTTGTTTTTTATGCATGTTTATACTTCATGATGTGCCACTCAATGCAGAGCTGCACAAACCTGTACTAGATAGATGCAGGTAGTTTCATACCAATATAACCCTTAGGTTGTACAATATAAATTAAACACTAGTTCAAATGGGTAAATAACTAGAATTATTCCATACAGTAGGGCTGTGCTCCTATACAAAAACATAAACTAAAATTAATTTAACTGTACTGTAAACTAAAATTTAAATTGATTAAATTAGATTTGAATCTTGCACACACACTCAAATAAAAATAAAATTAATGTAACTGATTTAACTGCAATGTAAAGTAAAACTTTAGTTAATTAAACTCAATTTGCATAATCTGCTTTATTAAATAGATAAGCACCAACATATTTGCCTTCCTTGGACTAAAATGGATGGCTAGGGTGCTTGTCTTCCCTCCATTACCAACCTCATAGCACTTAGTATCCTCTGGCAGTGTAGCAACTGCCTGATTCTCACAGACAATGAACTTGCATCTCTGTCAAATAAAATGCATTTTGCTGAGTAAAAGTACTTAAATAACATGGAAGCCACTGTCTTGCAAAACAAACAAACAAGCAAACAAAAAAAAAAACCCAGCAGCCTTTGAGCAACACACTTTCTCAGAGTGCTCCACTCAAATAGTATTTTTTTTATATATATATATATATATATATATATATATATATATGACTATTGAACGAAAGTTCAATAGTCCAAATCCACAATAACCCAACGCACTTTAACGAAAGTGCTTTCACTGAAAAAGCGTTTTCTTTAAAGTGCATTCGGAAAAAAAAAACAATAAATCTTCTTTTGTGCAGGGGGGCTTGCCCCCCTGCACCCCCCCCCGTGTGTGGGGGCTGTGCCTCCCGCAACCCCCTACTTTTATATTCTCACTCTGAGGTCGCACTATAATGGGGAAAAGGGAATTCTCCCTTAACCACACCGTAGTGCGACCGGCACAACCAGCATACATAACCAAAAGTGCTGTTCATGGTGATTTCTGCTTTGCCAGAAAGTGCTGTCGGGGATCTGTATATAGGTAAGGTAGCTATGTAGAAAATTCCCCTGTCACAGATAGCAAGGTGGGGCAGTAGGATTACCTTCTAGACAGGCACCTATTACCTTCTGCTATAAACTTTTTATATTCACTTATAGCTGGAAATCAGGTTAATGTCTTTCACTTTAATGATAGGGACCATCCACACACAAAAAAAAAAAAATGTCCACTGTTGATTTTACATAGGCTTGATCTTATTTCCGCATATTTAATGTCATGTGCAGTTTATAATCCCATGGAAGATTCTTCTTCTCTCTTCCTTCCTTTATAGTTGGTAAGTGTAAAAGATATCAAATACATGCTGGCTTAAGCTGTAAATTGTAGGAAGTGATTCTGTTCCCATATACATCATTAATTAGGCCAATTAAAGAACATACAAGACATCTATAACAACTGGAAAGACCACAGAAATACCTCACAAAGAGGATTACTGGCCTCAAACAGATGCCCTATGCAGACAGTCTCAAAAAACTCCAACTTTACTCCATCGCATATCGCCTACTCAGGGACGATCTCTGCCTAACATACAAAGCTATGTCAAACCCAGAGCTGCTGGACATGCTCCACTTAAAGAAATCCCAATCCCTCCGAGCTACACACTCTAGGGACCTAAACCTTGTCACCACAATAAACAAAACATGCTGGCGGGATAGATTCCTGTCCCAGAGACTTCCCATACTCTGGAACAGACTACCTATCTCTGTCAAACAGAGCTCCTCATTAGCACTCTTCAAGAAAAATCTTGATGATTGGATGGGAAATGGGAAATGGGAAATTCACCCCGGGGATCACTTCTGTGGCTCTGCTCGACAGGGGCACAGGAAAATAATTTTCTTGGGTGGTGAAAGCCAGGGTACATTTTTTGGCTAGGCGTGTATGGGCCCTAGGGCCATTAGCCTAGTACCTACCTATGAACCTATAATGTTGCTTTCTGAAGCCTAAAAACAAGCCGCCTGACACAACTCAGTAAAGTTAAGAGCTTGTTAACAAAGGAGTTAAAAACATGATTTGCTTTGTCAGACTACAGAAATTACCCATGTCCTCTGTATTTTACAGAAGACTTTTCTTGGGCATATAAAGTTGTGTCTGACCCAATACTATTTGGGAATGTGTGAGTGAGACTTAAAATTTACTCCAACATGAATAGTGAAGGATCACAGATGCTCATGCTACTAGTTTGTCTGGTTTCGTTTCTGGCCTCTCAATCTATCCTTCTAAAAATAAGCCAGGTCTCTTTCTCTATTAGCATATTAATCTTATCTAGATTGAATGAGGCTTTCTTTCACTAAAATCACATTTTCTTGCTGAAATAAGGAAGTAGAGGTAGATAGATTACTATTTAATATGTGACTCATTATTTGTCGAGTTGTGTGTTAATAACAGCAACATTTGCAGCATCATTAGCTGCATGATCTGTGAAAACTCCATATGAAAGTTTGCATATTCCAGACACATACAGTTATGAAACTGAAACAGATCTCTTCCAGACTTACTTCATGGCATTTCCAGCACTGTATAAGGAATTATCGTCTCTCTTGGATTAATGTTATAATCTGCATTATATGCAAGATGTTCTTGAACCTCTCTCTTGCTCAATTTGCACTGAAATATCTGGTTAGTATAATCATCATGTGCATTTTCTCTACACTTCACAATTCTTAAATGGCTCTCATATTCTTGCCAGCTTTCTCTCCTTAACTGATAAAATACATTTTATTTGCATTAAATACCAAAAATAATTGTCTTGTTTATTTCTTTCTTTAAAAGAACAGTGAGGCTGTTTTTGTTTCCTCACAATAATTTTTTGCTCTGGCCATCCTTTCATTGTCACCTCTTTCTGTAGTACAATACTTCCTGTTTGGTTTGAGCATGCTGTTGAAACTCTTTAAGCTTTTTTTTTTCAATCAAATGTAAGGGCAGAATTATTCAATTTCTAGAAAATCGTCTTGCTACTCTGGTAGATATGAATGTCTCAGCATATATGCTATCTGCATTTTCTTTCCATGCTTGTAATTTCCAGTTAAGTCATACTCCTAAAAATTCAATAACAATCTCTGTAGTCTTCTTGATGCCTTACACTAGGACTATATTTTGTAGTAGTTTATGGTCTGTTTCTGCCAACAAAAAGTTTTATAAGTATGATCATGGGGCTCTCCATGTCCATGTGCTATAACAAGCAGCTCTTTTTTCTGCTTGAGCAAATCTTCTTTGGCATCATTCAAACAGCTAGTGTACCTTCTTAAATGATCCCTTAACTAGTACTTTTCTGACTGGAATGTATTTATAATGTGACTGACTTAATTCAGAAAACTTTAGTATGGGCACTTCAGTTATAAATTGTTTAAACTTTTCAAACCCTTTCCTTCCCTGTACTGCACTACTACTCCACATGCATGATGTTAAAAGCAAGGAAGGTCATGATTTTAAAGTTAGATTCCCTATAACTTATTCAAGTGACATCAGAAGGTTCTGTAATATTTTGAGAAGAATTGGAATGTTTTATTGTCGGATCCTGACTTGAGAGAATCGTTAGAAGATAGACCCAGCTTTTCTTTTAGAAATAAGAGGTCCTTAAAAAGGCAACTCTGTTATAAATCCAGAAAGAATGATCCTATCTGATAGGCAGGGGACTTTTCCTTGCAGAAATTGTACAGCATGTGACTATTTATATAATAAATCTACATATAAACATCCTACACTGGGATTTATAATTGATATAGATTTTTATGCTGACTGCAGAACACAAAATTTGGTTTATTTCAGCTTCTGCACTGTCTGTCATGCCTTTTATATAGGCAAAACCAATAGGTGTCTAAAGGAACGTATCCTTGAACACCTTAGAGATATAAGAAATAAAAAAGAAACAAGTGCTTTAGCAAAAGATGTTAAAGAAGAAGCTAGGAAACATATTTTTAATTTCATGGTTTTAGAAATAATAAATAAAAGTAAGAGGGGAGGTGATATAAGGAATAAGGTAGAGGAAGCAGAACAAAGATGGATTTTACTACTTCAGGCAGATAGGTCTCCTGGATTGAACAATGCTGTTTCCTTGAAACCTTTTTTAAAATCCAGACCACTAAAATATTAAGTAATATGGATTATTACATAAAATGTGTCCGTTATATGTATATTTTATTTCATCTTATGCAGAATATAAGGCAAATTAATGTACTGATGTATGCAATTTTAATTAGTCTATGTCATAGTTCTATATGTGTTTTCATTGGCTGAACCATATTTTAAATACCAATGTTTTAACTGTTTTTATGAGTCTGAAGAAGCGATCAGCTGACTTAGATTGTGAAAGCACTTACTCTTGTTTAATAAAGTGGTGTGAAACTGCAAGTGAGTCGTTTCCTACCTTGACTACTACATCTCAGTTACAACTTTTGGTTTTATAAAGGGCACTACTGTGAAGCTGCAAGTGATTTATTTCCTGACGTGGATTATTCCATTTTTATCTTCAGCTGTGGTCTAACCATTGGTCTTTTCATTTTTTAGAAATAACAAATGTGTTTGCAAAACTTGTGCACACCGCCGAATAAGCAAATAAATATGTCAAAGTGCCATGGATACAAGCACAGACATGCCTTCTATAATTACAGACATACAGACACTAGTACAGCCACAAGTACAATAAAAATGCATTCCCCTCAAAAAAAAAAAAAAAAAAAAAAAAGAACTTGGGTTTCATAGGATCAGACAAACTAACCTGGTGGCTTCCCTTTACAGAAAGAAAATTGACTACAGTCCTATTAATTGTGTTAAATTAATTGTTAGAATTTGGACACAAGGCTATACTAGTGCCATTTAGCAAAGGAGGACCACATCAGACCTAAAATGTTTAGGTCCATGAGCATGGCCAATATCTGCGTAAAATCTTGGAGATAATACTAATGGAGCTTATCCAGAATGACACAGAGAACCTACATCTGCTAGATAAGAAACAGTATGTATTTGCTAATGGAGCAACTTGCCTTCTGAATCTTGTAATCACTCTTTAAAGAGGTGACAGAAGCACTTGAGGGGCTGATCATGCATACTGCTTATTTTCAGATTGATAAGGTATTTTGCACAAGGGAATAATTGACAAATGAAAAGCGTTAAGTTTTAGTTTATATGCAACTCAATGAGTAAAACACTGGTTGAGCAACAAGACACAAAGTTTGAATAG
The DNA here is from genome assembly GCF_019279795.1 of Protopterus annectens. NCBI lineage: Eukaryota > Metazoa > Chordata > Ceratodontiformes > Protopteridae > Protopterus > Protopterus annectens. The sequence continues at coordinate 85,653,073 of NC_056751.1, read as the reverse complement.
GGGGTTACTTATGCATCCCAACAGGGTTTACTAGTGGTGTCTTAATGGGCTCTATAATATGTCAATTCTTTTTGCATTATGTTGATGACTACAAAAACATTCTGAATGACAGTACTGGATTACTGTACCATCAGCATCTGACAATCATGCCCCCAAATACCATGCACCCAGGACAGTCACCACCTTTGCCCCATCATAGCCATGCCTTCAAATGACCTCTGCTTTAATTTCAGTAAATGTAGCATCATGAAACTTGGCAAAAAATATGATTACAAAATAAAAGGTCATATCATAATTAAAGATCTATGTGCAACAGTAGACACCCTAGACCTTGATCAGTGTGTATATATAAAACTGAAAAAGCCATGTTCTGGGTTCTTCTAATTCTAAAGGGCATGCCTAGTCAGACCAGGAAGATTACTTTCATACCTCACTGATCTAACCATTGCTTAATACAATGCTGTTTAGTACTTAAAATAATATGAATGATGCAACAGATTATAGATACTGTACACCATGTTATGGAATAATAATACTGTACCATCATAAAATGTCAGTGATTAACTTCCTTTAGACATATAGGAAGTAGAAGAAAGGCTACAGAAATCAATTTTCTTGAAGGTCAGCAGGTTGTGAGCATGCTCCTCAAAGCTATGAAGCTATCATGTTCCAGTAATATCTCAATACCGAACTCACATCTGACAGGGTTGTAATACATTTTGAAAGATGCTGCATCATTACAAAAAGTTTCATGAGAGTCTGTTCTCACTCTTACCTTTGCAGTGTCTAGTTTCAGGGACCCAGATGTCAAAACATAACCCATATATTTCAGTCTAGTAACTCTGATTTTACACTTACCATTGTTCAACTTGAGGCTATTCTGTCTCAGCCTTTTTGTCTGTGTTAAACCCACCTGCAAGATGTTGGTGTCTTGGGAGGAATCTGTAATAGCTTCCAGTTTGTAGTCATCTTTGAACCTGGTGAGCTAGAGGCCTTGAATGTTACCCTTGACTTCTGAGAAGTAGATGCCAAACAGGAGTTTGCCCAGCACAGAGTCCTGAAGTACTCTATTGGTGACCGGTCTCTTGGTGGAGGTGGTCTCACCGATCCAGACTTTTGTGAGCCAGCCAGCCTAGCTCTGAGAGCTTTCAACAATTCTTGAATAGGGTATTCTATCGAATGCCTTAATCAGGTCAAGATATGAAGTATGCGCTGTTTTACCCTCATCCATTGTCTTGGTGACCCTCTCAAAGAAGTCTACTGGGTTAAGTAGACATGAACTTCCCTTATAAAGCCAAACTGGGATAGATATAGTGTCTGCAGGTTGCCAATGTCATTGTTTATCATTTCCATGATAATATGTTCCATGGCTTTGCATATAAGGCTTGTTAGATGGGTCTGGAGTTCCCTGTGTTAGCTGATAGTCTGCCCTTGTGCAGCAAAATGATTATTGCAGTCCTCCATTCTCTGTTTCAAGGCTGTAGTTGAAGAGGACCTCAAGTGGTCTTTTTAGACTGTTCAGGAGGCAAACAGGGATGTTGTCAAGACCTACGTATGTGGTGTTCTTAGCTTTGCAAGTGCTGCCAGTACCTCATCCCTGCTGATAGCTGGGGGAAGTATGTTGCCGGGGATTTCACCTGATGGAGCTAGAAGCGAGTGGGGGATGACATCCCAGCTGAATTTATCAGCCAATAGATTTGCTATATGACTCTGATCAGTGAAGGTGGCACCGTTCACCACTAGTTCAGCACACTGTTGTGTGTGTTACCTTTAAGGTTCTCAGCATAGCTGAAGATAGCCTTCTGATTATTCTTAGTCTGTGAGTGTATCTTGACCTTGTAGTTGGCCTTAAATAAACCTCTAAGTTTCTTGTTTAGTTGTACAAGGAAGCACTTGTCTTTAAGGGAGTTGCTCTTCCTGATTTTGGCCATGAGTTTTCTTCTTTTATTATATACTCTATTTAGTCGAGGATTCCAACAGTGGGGTTTGGTTTTAGTGTTTGATTTAAGTTTATTACTGGTAGGTATGGGAGCCTCTATGCAGTCATTCACATGCTTGCAAAGTGATTCTGTGAATAATTCTGCATAGGTAGCTGTGGTCTGAGAGTTGGGGGGAGCCTTGAATTTTTACACACTGTCACTTAATAGGATATAGTTTGTCACTGAATAGTTCCTAACTTTTACTGGTTTAGATGGATTTTATGGACTGATTTTTACTTCAAATGAGACAGTTTTGTGGTCTGACCTCACTAGTGAGAGCATAACATGGTAGGGTGCAACACTTTCAAGTGTTGATGAGTACAAGATCCAGTATGTTTGATCCTCTGGTTGGAATGTGCACTATCTGTTCCAAGGTATTTGTTGCTAATGTAGATTGAGACACCTCCACCACCTTTGTCTCCAGTCTGCACTGCTGTTGGTCTCGATGTGTGGAAGGCACTGCAGCCTCGCTGTTCTGGAGTACTTTCTATGGCTTTAAACCATGTATTGGCCATAGCAGATATGTCTAAATTCTCCACAGTGAGGAGGGCTTTAAGGGTGCAAATGTTTTTGTTTAGACTCTGAGCATTGAGCAGTAACATTTGCTTGTAGAATTATATGTTTAACACTGGACTGAACCTGCAAAAGTATTGAAGAAACAATAATGTGTTATATAAACATTTTACAAAATGACAACCTTCCTTCCTGCCCAAAAATCAGCAATATCCTCTGCCACAATCTTTGAAAGTGACCCATTCACTCATCTGACAAACTAGTAGTTGAAATGTATTGGGTTTATAAATATACAGGACAGAGCTTGTATTCCAACTTTGTGACCAAACTTTGGAACTCCATTCTGATCCAACCTTTACTAAAACAATTGCTTTATAATTCTTTGCTCTGTACCATGCAGGCCTCATATTCTTTATGCTAACCCCCTTATTTAATCTGTCTCAGAGAAATATTTCTGTTTCCCAACAACTGTCTACTACTTTACCATGCTAACATTTTTAATCATGCTCTTCTGTAACTGCAGAGGGAATCTTTACCTTCTGTCACTAATATTACCGTTTCCTTTTCTTACTCATGTTGCATTTATCTTGTAAACATTTTTAATTTTTCATACTTATCTCAAATGGATTTACATTTATGAGGTATTTAGGCTAGATGTACTCATGTTATAGAATTTTTAGGTCCAAGCTTTTACATAATGCAAAGGTCGAACATCCCCTGCCTCATTCACATAGAGTTTATAGCAGTGACTTAAAAATGTACAGAAACATACAGGTGCTATCAAATTGCATTTACTTTCATACCTTTGATATACCTGTTTAAACAGTTTTCAAAAACTACTGTGTAAAATAATATTGGGTACCATCAAGGGTTGTGACATCACTGAATAGCAGTGTAATCAAAGTCAAGATTTGATCGATGAGGTGTATAGATAAGTTCCAGCTCTGATCAGAAGTTAAGAAATGCTAGATCAGACAGCAACCAATGAAGGAATTCCAGGAAAACCCTGTCAGTACATAGTTTTGATTTCTCAGGTATTTTCCTAACCTTTTCAGTCATAAATGTATAAGACTACCAAAAGAGTACTTTTTGAAGATAAGTAAATAAAAGGAAAATATATTGAAGTGGTTCTTACCTGAATAATTGTAGATTCTTTATTTCAAGCAATGAGTCCTTTTGCCCTGTAAGAGAGCTTCTTTAGATCCAGGTTCAACCACAGTTTCACTACTTTAAAACAAATGAAAAGGAAACTAAACACCAGAGGGAGTTAATCTGGTTCAGGAAAGTGGGATTGTTCAGGGGTTGCACTGATATAGTATAAAAGAATGGGATGGGTGATAAAACAAGACCCTTTTGGGGAATTGGTGCAAAGAGTTAGCCAATATTGTTTTGAAGGAGTGACATGCAATTGGTTAGTGGGCCTAAGTCAGAGACCATTGATAGGTAGAAAAATAACTGAAGGGCTGGGTGGTTTCTGTCTAGGTATACTATGATTCGTGGGAGTAAACCTTGGATCCAGTGCACAGTTACCTAAATATGGCAAGTATTAAAATCAGAGGATAGCTTGTTCTTACAAATATAGTCCTTGAGTTTTATGTATAAAAGAATGTTATTTTGTGTACATCAGGAAGTTTTTATTATATTTTTTTATTTTATTTATTTTATCAAAAATATTTATACATTTCTTAGTCCTCATTGTGTACATAAATAAATAAAAGTAGAACAGCCTCTAGCAGCTTAGAAAGATGAATAGCTGAGTTGTCTAAGGCAGGATGATGTGAGCCAGTTGGGGTTGTGAGGGAAACCTCTAGGTTATATTAGTCATGCTTTGTCCTTTAGCGGTGCCTTCAGATCATGATGGGAAAAAAGATACATGTGAATGAAGCACTAAACATTAAAACAAAACAAAAAAAATGAAAGCATACAGATCCATATATCAAGATGGGTGAGAACAGAACCCGAGAAGGTAGCGGGGCAAGTAAAGAAGCCTAAGAATAAAAAAAAAATGGGGAGACACTAGGTGAGGAAAGAATGAAATAAATTAATGCTAATAGCCAAAATGCTTTGTGTGCTGTAATGGCCAAATACTTGGTGGAGTAACTAGTGAACATTTCTTAGGTATTGATGGCAATAAATCAAACTGTCTTAAGCTCATTATAATCAGTTTTTCAACCAGATATAAATTTAAACAGAAGTGTAAATAATGGGATCTACCTGACAACATCGACACTTCAGAACACCGACAACGACTTCACCGACACCACATAATCGACAGTTCACAAACACGACACCTCATACACTCGACACATCATAACAACAAACAAAACAAATCCCCTGTCCAAAACCCACACACACAACACAAGCACACCAAAATCCTTACAAACCAACACTAACCCTTACATACACAACTATCTACAACTCTAACTGAAACCCTAACCCTAAGGTCCGTCACTATCGCACACTCACCTAACCCGCGCCCTAACCCTAACTCACTTATCCCACCCCTATCCCTACAGACCGTCAACATCGCACACTTACCTTACTCGCACCCTTACCTAACCCGCGCCCTAACCCTAACTCACTTATCCCACCCCTATCCCTACAGACCGTCAACATCGCACACTTACCTTACTCGCACCCTAACGTCCGTCACTACCGCATACTTACACATCCTTTCCCCATCTCAGTGTTCTCAGCGTCGGTGTTTTCCTCCGTCGGTCTTCTGACTTGTCGATCTTCTGAGTCGTTGTCGCTGTTATGAAGTGTCGATGTTGTCAGGTAGATCCAAATAATGATGCAGGTAGCACCTGGAACTAGTAAAATATTACTGAAATGGGCATGAACAAATTCATTAAAATAAACATGAAAATAATAAAATTCACAAGGTGAATTAACACTTTGTGATCCAGCTTTTACGTTCCAGGATCCTCCTGAAGTTTCAGAGCATGTTCATACCTGGGTTTTAATGGGTTTTCAAGTGAATAATCCATTCTAGCTCTTTTTTTCTCAAGGAGCTTCACTTTATTCCCTTCTGTTCAATGAAATGGAAAGTCAGCATGATGTAGTGTCTGCAGTTAAGTGTGTGTATGGCAAACGGTTTACTTATTTCCTTAAAGCATATCTCAGACAAATGAGTAATGACTTCTTTCTTTAGGGGGCTGATGGTCTTTTCAATGTAAAAAGTCTGACAGCCACCACACTTGGCAAAGTAAACCATGCGTGGTGAATTACAGCCACTGTGTTTACTGCTATGGTATTTTTTTCCTAGTGTTGGGACAGTAGATGTAGGGCTTTGGGCTCATGTAGCTGCAGAGTGTACACTGAGGTAAGCTGCAGGGCAGGTTTTCTGCATCATCTATGCGGCACTCCTTCTGGGGTGTATCTAACCAATGTCTGATGTTCCTGGGTCTTCAGTAAATAAAACGTGGCTCACAGGCCACAGTCTTCTTCATTTTCTGTAAGTATGCCCAAGGTGAATCTAAGGATTCATTTAATTTCACTGAAAAATTGGTGTAAGTGGTCACTATGCTCTGTAGTCTTGTTTGTTCTGGGGTTTCCTGTGATGCAGAATTCAGTTCCAGGGAGGAACTAGATAGTACCAGTGTTCTCTTCCTTGAGCAGTATGATGAGGTTTAATAAACCCTATATTAAGTGTTGTTGGTACCCAAATTCAATAAAATCTTTTTGGAGGCTGGCAATATTCTTGACAAACAGAGCCATTTCTCTAGACACGGTTGCAATTTTCATTCCTTGAGATTTTATCAAGTTTTGTTTACCAATGCAAGGAAGGGTGCATAGTAGCAGCATGCTGCAAGTAGTTGACATGTGGGCTTCCTGTAGCAGTCAACTACCACAAGGGGCAAGTTTTCTTTTATGAAGTTAGCAGTATTCAGCAATACCACTTCATCCTTACAGCAGAAGTGGTGAAGTGCTTTATGTGTTGGAAGAACATGGCCAAATTGTCAGGTGAATCATCCAAGATGATGGTGTCAGTAAATCTGTGATAGCATCCCATTATTTGAAGGAAGCTTGAGTTGTATATTACTCCATCCTCCCAGTCTGCCAATGATGTGTTTGACAGGCTTAGTGCCATGATTTGATTATATAATCTTTAGTAAATCTTTTATTAAAATAGTAGTAGTTGTTGTTGATGATGATGATGATAAGGATGCCAAAGTAGTTCACCCAGGAAGTACAGCTTGTCTGTGCTGACACTGGTGGTTCTGAAGAATGATTCATTGAAAGAACTGATGTTTTAGAACCATGCAGAGAGCTTCAATATTGATCATGACTATACTATGTCCTGGGTAAACCTGAGATATTTAATCTTTTACAGGCAGGGGCTCATTATCCCTTTCCCACAACAGGTCTGTATGGTAGGCATCACTGATGCTCTTGTGAAGTATTGAATGATGAAGAAGTTGGAAATGAAGGGGATGCTCAAAGTGTAGTAGTCCATGAGATCTTGGTATAGCATGAGAAGTCAGGTTTTGTTACCTAGGTAAGGTTTCTTTACCTCTTCCATTTTAATTTTTATACTACTTTCCTTCTTCCATCTTCCTGCATTCATGTATATAATGAATATACCTTCTCCTTAGGTCTTCATGATTCGACAGTTCTTATCCTTACTGTGTTTTTTCACTGCAGTAGGTTCTGAAGAGGCCATATTTGTTCTTTCCAGCGGCTCTGCCTGGAGCATGAACTGCCTCACATTATCCTCCTTTATACAACCCCCACACTAATCTTTATATGCTGCTACTGGTTTTATTCTATTATGTATTAGTATTATTTTTATGTCCACAACGAGGACTAGGGAATGTACTCAGTTTTTGCTTCTGAGACACAGATTCAGTGATAAACTTTCTGATGTACCCAATTTAATAACATTCATTTGTGCATAAATCAAGACTAGAGTTGTAAAAGCAAGCTACCTTCAGACTGTAATACTTGCCTTATTTAGGTAATTGTACAGCAGCTCCAAGGCATACTCCCACCAAATTACATCAAACTAAAACAAGTTTGAACGTTGTAATATCAAACCCTAAAGTCCAAAAGTGGAAAATAGTGAAGCCACAGCACATTGACTTTTTTCCCAGGGAAAAACATTGGTGGGCCATTTTTCGGGCTTTGCTATTTCCTCCCCTGTGGTGCAATCTCAGAGTTGGTATATTTAAGTAGGGGATGTGGGGCTGAAGCCCCCCACTTTAGTTTAAGATTAACATTTTTTTTTGTCATGGAACAGTGATTTTTTTTCCCTGGGAAAAAAAATTGCTGTTCTGTGCTTTCAGTTTTGTTGGGTTTCGGACTTCAGGGTTCGATATTACAATGATGAAACTTTTGTAAGTTCGACGTTGTGATACAGACCCCACACTACACCTACGCAGAACCCACCTAAGCCGGAGAGGTTTTTTTTCTACCTATCAATGGTTACTACCTTAGTTCCACTAGCCAATCTCCTGCCACTCCTTCAAAACACTGGCCAATTCATTCCCCCAGTTTCCCAATAGGATCTTGCAGTTTCTCAGCCAATCCATTATTTTATGTTAAACATTAGTGCATCTTCAGACCAGTCCCACTGTCCTTACCTAGATCTTACCCCCCTGTTTGTTTTCCTTTCATGTTAATTTCTTTTCAATGTTTGTAAGAATACATAAATGGGGTGAAACTGTGGTTAAACTTCAATTCAAAGAAACTCTCAGACAGGATGAAGACACTCATCACTTGTAATATATGATTATTCAGACAAGAACTGTCAGTATATCTTCTTTTAATTGTTTATCCTTATTTTTTATACAGCTAAAGTACCATTTTGGTAGTCTTGTACCCACAGTATCAAAAAGATAGAGAAAGAACTGAGGAATCCAAACATTGTGCCTCTATGGGTTTCTCCTGCATTTTTTTTAATTGAATACCAATGTAAGAAAAATCAAAAACAGTACAATGGGGAATATTAAGCTACTATTTAAGACAGAGGACTCTGTTATCCATCTTGAAAGCAGAGAAGTAAAAGCTTGCTTCCCTCTGAATATACCTTAAAATATACAACACATTCTAGTTTAAGCTTAAATATACAGTGGTTGCTTATAGTAGGGTCAATTTGGGTGGTCACAGGAGGGTCCATAGCCAGCCATTATTTTTTAAGATTTATTATGCTCAGCACTGTTAACTCATTTAGATAGCTTAAGGGTTGACTACAGCATTTACTAAGGATGCTTGTTCATGTTTAGCTAAAAAATGACTTTTAATGACAAACACTATTTACGTTAGTATAATCACAGTACCTATCATTTATGCAAGTGCAGTACATGCCAGTATTGCTCTTCACTTAGATTCATTTAAAAAGTAATTTAATTTTATTTTTAAATTAAAAATGTTTTTATTTGTTTGTTTTTTTTTTTTCTTGGAAGTAACATGCAGCTAGCCTGTTTAAAATGCTCCAACCTTCTAATTTCTTATCTTCAGATGAATCATGAAAAAAGAAAATCTATGATTATTAAATTATGCTGAAGATTGTTAACTTGGAAATGCTGCAATAATGTAACCCAAGTACTCTTTTAAATATCTTGGCAAATAACCCAAAAGTATCAAAAAAGTATAGTTGTATAAAATCTTACCACAATGGTAGATGTCCTTATCTTCACTGTTGCAGTATTCTTTACACCAGGGATCTCTGCCAAGGGAAGCCTGACATCCAGCCAGAATACCAAAAAGTTTAGGTTGCTAAGAGTACTCCATACATCACACATGCAGTATTGGGTATAAAGGTGACGTCCATACATACCATCCTCAGAAATGACAGCCCCAGTAGGAATGCCAGTACAAGGAATAGATAGGTAACAAGCACATACAGAAGGAAAAAGAACCGGAGGGAGAGAGTGAGTAATCAACAGTGAAAAGGACATTTACTGTCATGGTAAGATTTATTTATTACAACAGGGAGACTGCAGAAGCTCAGGAAGGACCAGCAGAGCCCTCTTGAAACACACAAAGAATGGCCCTAGCAAAACCAGCTCTAGCCCTGGATATCTCATCCAACTTAACAGTGTTTGGTACAAATATGCAAAGAAGTCCAGGTAGCTGCCTTAAGAACATAGATTGCATCTAAACCCTTGAAAAAACACCAGAAGAAGCCAAAGCCCTAGTAGAATGAGCCTTGACAGAAGGCTCTTGCCATGAAAAGAATAACAAAAAGAAATGTCTTAAGACATAGTTTGCTTGGAAACAGCCAGTCCTAAAGCTGTAGGATAAAAAGAAACAAAAATCTGATCAGATTTGCAAAAAGCTTTGGTCTTATCCAAATAAAATCCAAGTTGTCTATGTACATCCAAACTGTGCAAAACCTTCTTACTAGCAGATTGCAGAGAAGGGAAAAAGGAGAGCAAATTAATAGACTGATCAAGAGAACTCATTCACCACTTTGGGCATAAAAGAAGTATTAGTATGAAGTGACACCCTGTCATTATGGAAAACTAAAACAAAGGAGGAACAGCCATAAGGGCTTGAAGCTCAGACACCAGTCTGGCAGAAGTAAGGGCCAACAGAACAACAGTCTTCCAAGAACAATGCTGCAAGGAAGCTGAAGCCACAGGCTCAAAAGGATCCTGGGCAATTTCTTCAAAATAAAATTAAAGTCCCAGGAAGGAGGGACAGGCTTCCTGTGAGGTCTAATATGAAGGATGCCTTTAAGAAACTGTTTAGCTTTAAATCTAGAGGCTAAAGCCAGACAAGCAGACATAGCTGACAAGTGGGATTGAACAGAAGAATATGCCAACCCAGCATTGAGCAGTTCACACAGATAAGAGATAACCAAAGGAACAGCCACAGAAAGTGGATCCAGGTTATGAGAAAGACACCAAACAGAACACCTCTTGCATTTGGATAAGTAGGATTTCTTAGTAGTAGGTTTCCTGGCCTGCAGGACTCTGAGCACATTCTCAGAAAAAATGTGTCTTTACAGAATCAAAATCCTATCACCCACAGTGACAGCTGAAGAGTGGACAGGTGGGGATGGATGAGAGATCCCTTGTCTTGTGTGAGTAGTCCACCCTGTGAGGTAACTTGTGATGATTGCCCTTGGCTAAATGCAGAAGAAGAGGGGAACCAATGCTGTCAGGGCCAAAAGGGAGTCACCAGCAAGATTTTGGGAGTATCCTGCTTTATCTTGAACAGGACTTTTGGAAGGAGAGGACAGGGAGGGAAGACAAAGAAACATCCCCTTCCAAGAAGCAGAGGGTGTTCAACTTCCAGGACGTAGGGCTGTGGCACAAAAAAAGAGGAAGTTGTCTGTTCAAAGGGGAGGAAAATAGATCTTCTTGAGGAGTACCCCACTGGTGGACAATGTCCAGAAACACATCCTTGTGAAGCATCCACTTGTGGGATTGTTATATGGACCTGCTCAGAGAGTATGCCACAATGTTCTGACCTGGGGGAATGTAAACTGCCCGAAGTGTCATTTAATACTGTATAGCTAGCTCCTACACTTGAAGTTCTAACCTGCAAATGAGATAAGATCTTGTCCCTCTTTGTTTGATGACATATCACATCACTGTGGTATTGTCCGTAAGTACCTTGTGGGGTCCTGGAGTGAAAAGATGATGAAATGCTTGAAGAGCCAACAGAAGAGGTCTCATCTCTGACACTGATGTGGTCATTCTTTTGTTGAAGCAACCACAGGCCCTGCACTTTTATACAGATGAAGGAAGCCCACTATACCATGTCTGAAGTATCTGTGAACAGCTTCTGAGAGGGAGTGAGGGTTGAAAAGGAAGCCCACTGGATTGAGTGACAACTGCCAAATCCACAACTGAAATGCCAGCTTGAGGCATGGTAGAAGAGAGACTATGAAATCAAGGGGATGAGAGTACTAAAGCCAAAGTGACTTAAGAAACAACTGAAACTTTCTCATGTGGAGTTCGTCTAGAGGGAGCATAGGAATAGTGGAAGCCATGAAACCCAGAGCTCTCAGAGGTAACTGAGGCTAGAGGAAGATGAGATTGAAAAACGTCAATGAGAGTTAAGGCCTGGGGGGAGGCAGAGATGCCAGCATTGGAATAGTCTGGATCCTGCACCCCAGAAATACATGATGCTGTGAAGAAGTCAGAAAGCACTTGTGGAAATTTATGATGATCCCCAAGCTTTGCAGGAGAGAAATGGCAAAGTGAAGATGCTGCAGTAGAATCTCTAGAGATGAGACCTGAAAAATAGGTTGTCTAGGTAGGGAAAGACCTGTAACCCCCTTAACATACAAAAAGCAATCACAGGAGCGAGGCATTTGGTGAATACTCTTGAGACAGTACAGAGATCACGGGGCAAAGCAGATAGCTGAAAATGCCAGGAAGCAACGGAGAAACATAAAAACTTCCTGAAAAGGGGGTTAATAGGGATATGAGATAAGCATCCTTAAGGTCGACAGAAACTAGAAAAGTCTGGGGAAGCAGCAGAGGAAATAAAGTATGAAGGGACAATATCCAAAAGAAAGGCACTTTCAAAAAGGTGTTCAGGTGAGAGGAAACCCGGAATAGGTCTACAAGTGACCTCTTTCCTGGGGACCAAGAACATTCTTGAAAAAAAAAAAAAAAACTTCCCCCTTTGAGAAATTGGAGCTTCCTGAATAGTTCCCAGAGTCAAGAGACCCTGAAGCACATCTGGAAAAAAGGCCAACTGTTCCTGAGGTGACTGAGCAATGCCCATAAAAGGGGGAAGAGATTTCCAGAGCATGAAGTACCCTCGGTGAATGATGGAAAGAACCCAGGAGTGTTGAGTATTTTTTAACCAAACAGGAAGGGCCAGGAAAAATAAGAGAAAGAGGAATATGGCTGAGAAGAACAGGGTAGTCAGACAGTACCTGGTTTGTCAGGAAAAAGAGATTTCCAAGCTAATGGAGACTGGCTAACTTTAGCAGGAGGAGCCCTTCTACCATCCTTCTGACCTTTGGGGGAGCGAGAGACTGCCTATGAACAAAGGCCGGCTTATTAGGATAATTCCTTTGGAATTTAGATACAGGAGAAACAAAAAAATGTTTTAGATCCTGTAGGGCCTTACCTTTTTTCTGTCGGTACTTAAAAAATTCTGCTGCAGCAGCACCAAACAAACGCTTGTTATCCAGAGGAGCATCCATCAACTTAGCCGTAATATCATCAGGCAAAGGCTGACACTAAAGTCAGGAATATCTCCTCAGCAGAGAACTAAAAGCAACAGTCCTAGAAGAAGCATCTGCTGCATCATAATTGCATTTAATGGAATGGTGAGCCACCTGGGAAGAAGTCCAAACAAGGAGAGAGAGCAGAAGTCTTCCCTAAGAGTCAGGCAAGTTAGAAATAAATGGACAGGCCTGAGAGAGAACAGTCAAAATATATCTTGTCATATAGGTCTGATAGTTTACAAATTTACAGGGCTAACAGCAAAGGTAGCTGAGGTATATACCTTCTTACCCAGTCTAGCCATAGTTCTGCTGTCTTTATCAGAAGGAAGCAACTTTGTAGAATGCAGTAACTTTGATGACTTGTCAGATGTCACAGACATCACAGAAGGGTCAGCAGAGGGGCACTTATAAAGGAACTTGCAATCATTAGGCACCTCATAAAACCTATCAGGCTTTTTGGGAGCAGGGAACTGGGAATCAGGAGCCAGAGATGCAGTAGAAAAGGCATCCAACAACACAGTCAGAACAGGAGGAACAGCAGAAGGCCTAGGAGAGTCCATATGCAGAAGTTCATAATACCTTTTCTGAACCTCAGACACCTGTCACAAAGGAACTAGACAGTACCTTACTATTGGCAACATTAACTACATAGCCAAGAATTGAAACCCTTTTTCAAGAAAAGTATTTTACTTTTAAAACAGCCTGCAGTACTTACATACAGTTACCTTTGAGACCCTGCAGACTCCTGGCGGTGTATTCCCCGCTCCGCTTCGCTCGGGCTCGCTCCATGCCCCACCCTGCTCCCATATCCCACCCGCCTCCACTACCTCTACATTTATTAGGTTAATTAGCCCATCCCCCTTGCTCTCTACCAATTACGACCGTCCCTCAATTTGCCACTTCTCCTCCCATACTCTCGGCCCCCTTAATTACCAAGTAAATTCTCCTTCTTCTTCCAACCCACTGGCCTTCCTCTCACCATACCATGGGCAAAATCACATATTCTATCATCCTTCTTATAGTATTACTCCTTCTTATTCCTTATTTTTAACTAGATATGAAAACCAAGCACTCTTGGGAATTCCCTTCCCCAAGAGTTACACTACCACACATTCAAACCTTCCCTATAACCCTATCACACCTTCTCTCTACCCTGCTAAAACTCTATGCTCCATAATAGTGCATCTTACCCTCAGCCACCCTAAAGTATCCACCATTAAATCTAATCTTAAGTTGCTATTCAAACTCCAAAGACTCTTAGACCACCTGAAAAAATATATCACCATAGATGGTGACATCCACCCCAACCCAGGTCCTACCACTGCCTCAGACTCTATCTCCTCAAAATTCGCCCGAACTTCTACTAACTCCCTCCTCATATTCCATCTTAATCTAAGAAGTATAAACAACAAGGTTCACAACTTACATGCTATGTTAGCTACCCATTCCCCTGACATTATGTGCCTATCAGAAACATGGCTCAAACCAGCTACTATGGATGAAGAAATTCTCCCACCTGGGTATAATATTCTTAGGGCTGATTGGATAAACAAAAGGGGTGGGGGAATAGCTGCAATGTTCAGGAATACACTGAATATCATTATAAATCCAATCCAACCTCCTAAGGTCTGTAATACAGAACTTATTGCCCTAAAGATTTGCCTAAACACCCAAAAATGCATTAATCTTATAGTAATTTATATTCCACCAGGGAATAACTCAGAAAACCTTGAGCAAACTCTCAGCTGGTTAGCCACCAATTACCCTCAAGAAACCATAGTACTAGGCGACTTCAACATCGACTGGTCCCACTGCTCCGCACACATAAACCCCCATTCTATTAACTTATATGGTTTCTCCCAAAATATTTTATCTCCGACTAGAATTGGAAATGCTCAGCAAAAAGAGAGCATCACTGACTGGATTCTTACCAACAAAGACACACATAACTATTCCACAGGGACCCTTCCCAATGACCTCAGTGACCACCTTATAACTTATATTCTAAAACATAAATGCCCACCTACTAACCCTCCCTCATATAGACTTGTTAGAAACAAGAAGAAATTTGTCCCAAAACAATTCCTTGCAGAACTCAAATCCTGTAATTGGTCCATCCTAAAAACTCTACCCCTAGAAGAGAGCGTGTCTTACTTTAATGACACATTCCTTAAGATACTCGACTCTCATGCCCCAAACCGACTAATCAGAACCAAGGAACGGATAGCACCTTGGCTAACTAGTGAAACTAAAACTAAAATTAAACTTCGAGACCAGGCCTGGGATAAATGGAGAGCTACTAAAACTCCTCTAGATCACATCAAGTTTCAACAGTTTAGAAACTCAACTAAAACAGCCATTACTCAAGATAAAACACAGTATTTCTGTCACCTCCAGGATAAACACCAGAATAACCCAAAGAAATTCTGGGCAGGATTTAATAACCTCCTCCATCTGGGTAAATCTACCACCCCCACCCCTGAGAAACTCATTGGGAAAGATCCAGAAGAAATAGCCAACACTTAACTCTTTTTTTACCGAGACCATCCAGTCCCTAGCCAGTCAGCTTACCACTACTTCCTCATCTGTAACTCATACTAAAGACCCAGCTTACCCCTCCTTTAACTTACAACCAGTATCTACCTCCTATATTCGCACCATCTTGAAAAAACTCAAACCATCCACCCTAGCGGCTGACCACCTCCCAGTGGAATACCTACAAATAGCGTCAGATGCCGTTGCCTATCCCATATCAATCTTGATTAACAGAACTCTAACTGAAACTACCATTCCCTCTATTTGGAAAATCTCATATATCATCCCTCTACATAAAGGAGGGACCTCCACGGAAACATCCAACTACAGACCCATAGCAATATTGTCTCCAATAGCTAAAGTCATGGAACGGTGTGTTCACAAACAACTCCTACACTACCTCACCCTTAACAGTCTTTTGTCCTATACCCAACATGGTTTCCGCCCCCATCATAGTACAACCACTGCCTTCCTCTCCTTTGTTGACTCAGTCAATAACAACCGTAATAATAAATTAATATCCTCTGCTCTCTTTCTTGACCTATCGAAAGCTTTCGACATGGTCAATCACCAGCATCTGCTTCATACCCTGGAAACCCTACACCTCGACAACCTAGCTATAAACTGGTTTAATGCCTACCTCTCTGGCAGGCAGCAAGCTGTCCAGTGGCAAAACAGGCTATCTGACCTACTCCCTAACACCATTGGCATTCCTCAGGGCTCTATACTCGGTCCCCTTCTTTTCTCAGTCTTCATAAATGATCTTCACTCAGTCATCCCCAAAGCCACCTGCATCCAATATGCAGATGACTCCACCTTGATCTGCTCCGACGTCTCCCTCCCGAAACTCCAAGCAATAACCCAACACTGTTTTGCTATAGTAGAAAAATGGTTCTCTGAACTGAAACTCATACTTAATCCAACTAAAACCAAGTTATTACTATTTTTTCCCTCTGCATCTACTCCCCTAGGAAAAGAACCTCCAACTGCTGACAACTCGTTCCATGTGGAATCCACCAATGGTACCATCATAGAGCCTGTCTCTCATACCAAACTATTAGGTGTGACTATTGACCACAAGCTTAAATTTGATATAAACATTAGCCAAACCATTAAGTCTGTAAACAAGAAACTTGGCTCTATGTATAGAATAAAGAACTTTTTAACCCCTTACGCCAAACTAACCATTGCTCGCACCCATCTCCTCTCCACCCTCCTATATGCCTCCCCAGTACTTTCGTTCCTCAATAAGCGAGAGCTCAACAAACTATCTGTAGCCTATAATCATATAGCCAGATTTATAACAGGAACACCGTATCGTACTCACCATTGCCTTAACCTAAAGACACTTGGTTGGTTAGAACTGCCCAATCTTCTCAAACTCAACCAACTCACTGAAGCATTTAAAATAATTAACCATCCGGATAGAACCCCCTCGCTGAGCAATATACTGACCCCCTACTCCAACCTAAAATGCCTCCGATCATCAAATAGTGTCCAGGTACTAACCATTAAATCTAATAACTCAGGTGGTGATGCTCTCTATGCCAACTCCATCGGAAAGCTCTGGAATTCCCTACCAAACAACCTAAGACTTATGACCTCGATTAATCAATTCAAAAATTACCTCAAAGAATTCTACAAGTCTCACTGGTTATGCCCATGTCCTAAACCAGACTAATCTCAAAGGTCTTATACCACCTCAGTCTCTTCCCTATCCCAGAGATTATTAACTTAACCTCTCGGCTTCACAATGTAACCATGTTTAAGATTATCTACATAATTCTGTGAATGTTATTTTATTCAGTATGTAATGCTCACCGTTTTCTTTTTGTCTTTATGTTAATGCTATTTCTACTGCATGTAAATGTATTGTGTTTTTCTCTTTATGTTGGAGCTTTTCTCCCCGGGCCTCTACTGAAAAAGGACATGTATCCAGCTAGACTAGCCCGGTCAACAAATGTAAAATAAAATAAAAAAAATAAATAAAAATTCCATCATTCTGGAAATTGCGTCCCCAAAGGAAATCTCCTCAAAAGGAGAGTCAGGAATAGTGGACTCCCTCCTCCTCCTCAGAACCATAGTCTAAGGGAGAAGGAATCTGGGAAGAATAGGCAAAGGATTCCTCATCTGAATCCTCCTCAGAGTAATCTTGGTCCCTAGGCCTCTGAAGAAGAGTAGATCATCAAGGGGGAGCTGGAACAGAAACTCCTTGAGGAGGCTTCAAAGCCATAAGGGCATTAAACAAAATTTGAATAAAATTTTGCCATTCAATCTGAGGGTCCTTAGAAGCAGGAGAAATATATTTATTTTGTTTTTCTTTAAAGGGCTGTCAACCTTGTAAAACGTAGAATGCTCAAACCTCATATGACACTCAGTACCTTCTTCCTAACCTAAATCTGAGGAAAAACCCTAGGGCCTTTGATAATAAATCAGCCGCCGTTTCCCCCTGAACATCTGAAGCCTATGTCTGCAAGGCCTCCAGGGACATGCATGAAGCCAGATCCATACCAGCCTCAAAAGCAGTCATGGCAGAGAAATCCAACAAAAGGAGATTGATGATCTTCTGGGCTTTCACTAGCCTTGAGAAAGACATCTGGCAGAGGTGGCATAGCCAAAGAATCAGACAGCTTTCTTGGCCTTCTTCGCAGACAGCTGACCATTGGAGCAGGAAGTTCCTTCCATGGTGTCTTTTGCCAAAAGTTTACGATGCTGGTTTTCTAATATATGGCCAAACAGGAAAGCCAACTATGCACAGTCTTCAGGATGAGTGCCTGTCAAACCGAACAAGGCATATGGTCGTGGGAAGTACTTAGACAAAATAAACACTGCTTGTGGTGATCTTTATGGGGAATCTGTCTCCCACACTGGCATTTACCCTTTCTGGATGACATGAACTCCACAAGCAATAAAAACAAAAGAAAAAAATATACAAAACCCCAATGGGGGACTTATTTGGAAAAAAAAAAAGGCTTGGTGAACAAAAAAACGAGCATTCAGACTGGCAATCAAAGATGGCATTCAGTCTGGTGGCAAAGTAGTTCTGAGGATGGTACATCTGGATGTGTCCTTTATGCCCTACACTGCATGCAAGAAGTATACGTATGATGTTCAGCATACCCTTAGCAACCTAAAGGCTTTGGTATATTGTCCAGATATCGGCCAGTCTTGGCCGGGGATCCCTATTTTAAAAAATACTGCATCAGTGAAATGGAAGGACATCTGTGGTCACTAAACGGGGGCAGCAGACAGGCTGTAACTTAAAACATGTTGTGGCTCATGAGAGAATTCTTTTTAACTATATCCTGGCAGGAAAACATATACCATCAATAACTTCAGTCACTAATAAGTGGGAGTTGCTGGCTGGCTGTGGATGAGTTAAACATGTCACTGGCTCAAGACAGAAGTTTGTTTTAATCATATATCCTGGAAGGTAACTGGATACAGTATTTTTAACTGCAGTTATTGGACAAATGGCACTGTGGATGAAAGAAATGGATATTTGCACAGTTTAAAGTCTGATTTTGTGCTTAGAAATACGTTGGATAGTTTACTGTCTGGCTACTGTTTTGTATGTGTGAAACTGTGGTAGAAACTGTCCCTGACTTTCCCTTTTGTTTTTGATCTGTGGCTCACAAAATGTGTTTCCTTGTAACTTGTGGATGACTGCAGTAACTAAATGGAGTTTTGGGCTAAGGATGAAAGCAACTTACCCTCATGCAGCTTTCTCAGTTTAAGTGGGGCTTTACAGGACTATTATGCATTTGTATAAAATAAGCTGGAATATTTATTCTATGGCTCTGTTTATATGAAACAATGCTGAAACTATTCAATGGTCAGAGAACGTCCCCAAACTTGCTTCATAGTTTTTAGTATAGCAAGACATTTGAGACTGCAGGCACTAAACAAGAGTTGGATGCTGGCTGTTGATGAAAGCAACTTATCCTCTTGTTTTCAAGTCTGGTTTTACAGAACTAGTGGGCATTTTTAAGAAATATGTTGGAATATGTATTCTCCTGCAACAGTCTGTATGAAACACATTTTGAAACAGTCTAATTTCACAGCACATCCCTGACTTTACCTTATATATTTTTTCTGTTCCCCATACAAGTCAAATGAGGACTGCAATCACTAAATTATGACATATAGTTAACTTTTCAGACTTTGTATCTTTCAGAAAAAGCACAGCAAAGCCAAAACCAGTAGCATCTATCCCAGATTCTAAATTCTTAAGATGCTGAGAGGTATTTTTTTTTTATTACAGTCAGATGAGGTGTACATAAAGTGGCTATAATTGCTGGGTGGTGATGGTGGTTGTGGATGAAAAACTTAGCATTTGGTTGCTTGCTCAGTTTAGTCATACAAAGTCAGATGGTTATGTGCATTTGTGTCAAATAAGACTACATACGATTACTGTTCATTTAAAGTTGAAATTACATAGCTCTCAGCTGTCCCTGATTTTGTATTATAGTTTGGCTTGTTACTAATATTTATTTATTAATTATTTATTGGCAATTGTTTACTGGGAAAGACCACTGGGCCAAAAGTGCCCATTGTCAGTGGAGGCCCAGGGAGAAAAGCTCCATAAGGCAGTTAGTATACAGGTACATAGAAGTCAAAACAGCAGTTAGTAAAATACAAGTAGTAATGTACAGAAATAGACAGTATTATACAAGACAGAAGAGGAAGCATCAAACATACAATTACAACAGATTGAGTTTAAAGATGCATACTTTCTAAGTAATCATACATTTGTTGTCTTATTCCATTAAAGAATAAAATAAAGATGAAGGCTATCATATGGAAGTATTTACAAGGTTATGAAGGAGTATAAGCTAATGCAATAGTGCAGAGAAGTGTGAAGTTGTTATATTATATAATAATCATATGGATATAAGTTATAGAATGATAGTTATGGCTGGGTAGGT
This sequence comes from Protopterus annectens, assembly GCF_019279795.1. NCBI lineage: Eukaryota > Metazoa > Chordata > Ceratodontiformes > Protopteridae > Protopterus > Protopterus annectens. The sequence goes on along the minus strand of NC_056751.1, from coordinate 85,632,977 downwards.
AACATATTGTTTATATTGATAAAGAATCATATGGATATAAGTGGTAGGTAACATATTAATGTTTAATACGTGTATAAGGAAGATCTGACAGGTTGGGATGTAAATTATGGTGAGTATGACTGTAGGTAGTTGGGTTCTAGAAGGATGGATCTGAGAGTTTGGGATGTAAGTGAGGGCAAGTATGACTGTATGTGTATGTAGTCAGGTTATAGGATGACGAGAATTGGGACATCTGCAATGCCAAAGAGTGTAGAGGTGTAGCTGCAGAGATTTTTTGAAGATGAGATGTTACTGCTGGCCCTGATCTCTCTAGGGAGAGAGTTCCATAGTTTGACAACTCTGAAGGAATAGAGCATGTCACCAACTGGGAGTTTAGGTTTAACTACTTGCAAAAAAGAGTCTGTTTTTGAGATCTGAGAGACCTGTTAGGTTGGTAGAGGGATAAAATAGAAAAAAGGGCTGGACACTCTGAGGGTTTGTAAATGATTTTGTGTGTTGTCATTAGATAATGTGGGATTTTGGGCCATTTAAGTGATTGCAAGGAGATGCAGTGGTGGGAAGAGTGTTTTGCGTTGCTCACAAACTTGGTGACCTTGTTATAGCAAGACTCAAGCTTGTTTATTAGGGTGGACTGGATATTAGTGAGGAGAGGAGCACCATACAGGAGAGAATGTAAGTGAATGGTTAAGCCAAGAGTATATTTTTGTACAGCCGTTAAAGTGTTCATCTATAAAGGATGCCAAGATTTTGGTGAATTTTTTTTATATTATTCAAGAGATGGAGGTCAACTGTCAGATTTTTATCTAGAATGATCCCTAATAATTTAGTGTGGGAGACAGCTTCTATAATGGTGTTATTTTGAGATTGAATGACAAAATGGGTCTTTTTAACAGAGAGGCTTTTCTTGGATGTAAATAGCAGCAATTTGGTTTTAAGGTTAGATGACTGTTGGCCATCCACATTTCAGTAGCGGTAAAGGCATACTTGGTTATATGCATAAGTTTTGTAGATGAATTAGCAGAGCAGATAATGGTTTAATCATCTGCATATTGGATAATAGATCCATTTAATAGTGATGTGGAAGACATTTATAAAGATACTGAAAAGAAGGGGTCCTAAGATGGAGCCCTGAGGAACTCCAATTGAAGACTCAATGAATGGAGAGAGAGTTAAGCCATATAGTTGACTGTTGTCTGTTTGACAGATAGTTGATTAACCATTTTAGAGTTTGGGGGAGATCCCTAGATTGTATAGTTTGCTGATGAGTAGAGGGTGGGAGACTGTATGAAATGCTTTTGAGAGGTCAAGAAAGTGTGAGGAAACAAATTTACTAGCATTTCTAGCTTGATTCACTGTGTCCATAAAGGAAATGAGAGTGGGAGTAGTACTATGACCTGGCCTAAACCCATGTTGAGTTGGGGAGAGGAGTTGGTTTAGTAGTAGTTAGTTTAATAGTTGAAAATCAATGCATTTTTCTAGGATTTTTGGGAGAGAATAGCAATGGGTCAAAAGTTAGAGATCTCTGTATTGTTGCCACCTTTATGGAGAGGAAGAATATATGTTGTTTTTTTTTCCAGATGGTAAGAACTCAAGAATCTTGGAGGAATCTATTGAGAAGTATACATTTGTGGATTTTGGCAACTCACAGAGGACTGCAGACACTAAACTGCTTCTGTTGTATCCAGTTAAGACTTTCTGCATTTAATTATTCCTTTATGTAGTGCTAAATAAGCCAGAATTTCCTGTTGAAAGATTCATTTCTCATTAAAAGTTGATAATGTTATGTCTTTTTTTCATTTTTATAAGGCTAGCATGTTTATATTTGAGTGGGGGAAAATGTCTGATTTTTTTTCTATTCACCTGGTAAATATCAAGCAGTCATGCAAAAGTCAGAGAGAAAATTCTCTAGCTCTAACACCAGTTATAAAAAAATAACAGGTATAAAGGGGATCTTATAAATACTAGGCCTTTGACAGCAACTTAAAAAGTATAGTGCCTTTATCTGTCACAATCAGTGAGACATTTGAATCTCAAATGGAGACAAATATGTAGACTTACAGATAAGTTCTATCTTCTACCTTTTACCATTTATGAACTATAGAAAGGATGCCCTCTATCTCAGTTCAAGTGCAGTTGTTTACCACGACCTTTTACAGAGCATCATAGAAGTTCCAAACAGCTGAAGGGAATGTACCACCCATCTTATTTAGGCCTGAATTTAGAAACAAAAGTCTGCTATTGAGGACAAGGATTATGATTAATGGGCACATAAAATGAACTTTTAAACAAAGACATAAAATAAACATTACGGTGCAGATTTAATAAAACCTTCACAAGCTGCTAAAACCTTCTGTTTTGTATTCAGTAAGCAACTCTACATGGTATGTAGAGCTACACAATCATGGTAAACACCATGGTATGCTAATTACAGCATAAGCAGCTGAATTGTATGCTAATTAACCAATCCAAGATGGAGGAGCTACTCAACAAGCTATAAAGCAACTGTGTAGACTTCATGCTGGTTTTCCCTGCAAATTCCAAAACCTATTGGAATACAGCCATGGAAAGGAATCTACACAGAAAGAATGTTAAGAGCTGCTGTTGCTTTAAACCATGTGTATGCACCACAGGCCGAAGTTTATTCTGCTGCTTCTGGTAAGAGACCACGGCAAAGAAGAGTTTTCAGGCCCTGGTTAACTTATCACATTCTACATGAGACAGAAATTGTACAGATCAACAGGGTGGATAGTCGCACACTACAGGAACTCAGGCATACAAAAAGGAATCAACACCAAGTGGAGACAATGGTATGTGTAGCACTTAGAATTTTAGCTACAGGAACCTTTCAGAGACTAACAGGGGGCATGCTTGGGATGTCCGAGGCATCCGTGTCAAGGATCCTCCATCAGTTCCTGAATGCTATGCTCCAACATGCCAGTGACCACATACATTTTCCCTGTAGAGCTGAGGACAAGGCCACAAATATGCAGGAGTTCTACCCTATAGTACACTACCCTGAAGTACTGGGTGCCACAGATTGTACACCTATAGAAATCAAAGAACCACCTAAGGAACAGTGAAGGGTGTAAATCAATAGAAAGGGTTTCCACTCCATTAACTGCCAAGTCACATGCAACTCTAAGGGAATCATCTTGAATGTGTGCACTGGCAACCCATACTGTTACCACAGCTCACATATCTGACACAACTCCCAAGTGTATCAGATGTTCACTAGGGGGGTGATATCCTACAGGGTCATTTACTGGGGGATGCAGGTTAAGCATTGGAACCATGGCTGATGATGCCCATCAGAAATGCACACATACAGAATGAAGAATGCCATAATGAGGCACATGCTCAAACCAGAAGTATCATAGAGTGTGCGTTTGGGCTGCTGAAGTCACAGATACATCTGGGGGAGCCCCGCAGTACAATCCACATACATGTACTAAAATCTTCATTGTCTGTGCCATGCTTCACAACATCAGCCTGAGAAAACAGCTTCAGCAGGATCAACAAGGGGAAGGGGCACACATCCAACCACCACTGGCAAGGTCACCACAGCCACAAGCAGGTGAGGAGTAAGCTGCTGTCGCTGTAGGCAGATGTAGGTGTGCTAAATATGCCCTTGCATTGACTATGAAGCAATGCATAGCACAGTCACTCTCCACCTAAGTTGCTAAAACCTTCATCCTATGCACATACATATAATAACATTGATGCCAGGCAATGCTCACAACCTTTACCTACCCATATAATGGCTGTGTACTCCAAGCATCAGTCAGCCCTGAACAAACTGTGGCAACTGCCAGACTTACAAGGTTAAGTCTTGAAACTTGAATAGAACAAACGTGTAATAATAAAAATTAATGGTACAGCCTTGAATACTGTTAGTTGGTAAAGTAAGTAAAAAGTGTTGAGAGGAAGTTAACACACAAATCAAGAACGAATAGGGAAATATGCAACTATTATTTAACTATTCCTGTGGCAGTAAGTGTAAGTGTAGAGCTGTAATGCAGATGGTCCTGGGTTTTAATACAGGAAGTTCAACATATTTTTACTGTTACAGTTCAGTTTATAGTAATGAACGGGAAAACAAAGTGTTATTTTAATCTTCCTGTAGCAACAGATGTAAGTGTAGGGCTGCTATATACATGGTCCTGGGTTCTAATACAGGAAATTCCAGACATTTTTACAGTTGTTCCATTTCATTTTATATTAATTATAATTTATAACAATTTAATCATAATTATAAATAACTATGCATAGCAGTGAAGCTCATATGAGCATAAACTATGAATTATATGTATAAGGGATAAGACATGCTTACTGTGTTTTGAAGGTTCAGATGTATGGCGGAGGTATACGGACTGATCTGTTCCTGTAATCATAATTGTGTTAAAACTACAATAAGACTCATACAGATATGAATGTATAAACCAGAACATTTTGAGGTGGCACGCATATATGATTAACCCCTCATTCTGTCATGTATAATATATGTAAATAATGAGTATGTCTGGCAAGCACTTCTGTAGTAAGGATGAAAAATCACTGGTGTGGAAGAAAATGTTGTCCCTTATGCATAGGTTTGAAACCCATGTTGCAAAAATTAATTTTATCAGTGTGTAAAGTCAGACAAAAAATGTGTCATGTCATAAGTGATTTAACTTTGCAGACATGTATAAGTTAACAGTTGCAGCAGCAACCAGTCCTCAAACCAATGCAGACTATCATATTAACCTTCCCATTTAGAAAAAGTACAGACGCCAGCAAAAATACCAGGCTACATAGTCCGGCCGTACCCAAACCATATCCTGGGTGATGGTCTTGGACGCTGGTCAATGTAGAGTTAGTAAGGACAAGGCCATGGTACTAATGCGCATGACCGAACACGCCATTGGCGGCCCTTTTCTAGGGCACCAGTCATGGAAGACATACCAAAACCCAAAAAAAAAAAAACAATACCGAACATACCCCTGCCAAAAAACAACATATACAACATATACAAAGGTCACACCATAATCTCTACAAACTGTAACCACCCCTCAACACCATTGGAAGAAGGAGAGGGGGTAAGGTAGAAATCTGGATCCCCACCTCAAACACATTGCAAATCATAGGGCACATCATGTACTATGTTCTTCATTCCACATTGCTGCAGCAAATCATAATAGGTGAGGTCCCAAAGCATAGGAAAGAGAGGCTAGCAATCGAAATAAGCAAGAGCTGACAAATAACCTGCCAAACAAGATGTGAGTGCTTAACAGTCTAATAGATGAGTAGAGGAGAAGCTGGTAGGCAGTAGAGAATAGTTGCACTGACCTATCCCCCAGCCTGAAAAATATAGCCTGGGGGAAAAAACTTAGAAATGCTATAGCAATCAGGAATGAAGAGGGAGTGAGGATTGGAAATGCAAATGCAAGTGACCTGGAAAGCAAAAAAGAAAATGCAAAAACCTGAACATCTTTCCTAAAAAAGGTTTGTTTTAAAAAAGGCTTGCCCCAATGAACTGCAAAGCAAAAGAAAAGAACTGCTCTGACTTTTTAAAATGCTTAAAATGCAAAGAAATTAAATAAAAAAATGACTGCTCTTGTCCCCTTTGCCAGCATAGAAAAATCTTTAGAAAATAGATCTGCACTAGCAGGTAAAGAAAACACAAGAAAAGTAAAAAGCCAAAAGGGAAACCAGGGTATAAAGGAAGGATGAATTACGTAATAATGGAAAAGTAGCAGTGATGAAAATCAAAACTTTGAAATATAAAAATTTCAAATCTCTCAAAACCACCCTTCCAGAAGAAAGTCTTGCACAAAGCAGGTAATCCCCAATGCTCAAAGGTTGTAGAGTAAGTTTTCAGCCAAGGCTGGGGAGTGTAAGTGCAGAGAGTAGGAGCTCAACGTGGGAAGAGTAGAAAGGTTACCACGTAGGGTTTAGGCTTTTGCCCCATGAAAAACATAAGAATTGCTCAGGATTTGAAAAAAAAACTGGTCACAATCATAGTGAGCTGAAACTGGAAGGCCAGAGCTCTCCAAAATGGAAGAGTAAGATTGAAAATCCCTCCAAAAATATTTTATTGAATAAAATTAATTCAATTTTTACACACAAAAATAAATCTCCAATTCAAAATTCTGCTTCAAGTTAAAGTCCAACTTAATTTTCTTCCGCTCCATAATCACATGTAAAACCTGTTGAGGAATGGACTCACCATAAGAAAAATGAAAACCCAGCTGCTGTGCTGAGAGAATAAATAAGGCAAAAATCCAGGATGGGAGGCTGTACAGAGACAAGAGGCAGATGACCTCTGACATTGAGTGTGATGACCTGTCCTCTGAGTAAATAGGGTGGAGAGGGTAAAACCAAGAATGGCTGCGGTGCAGTCATGCCGAGAGAAGAGGGGTCTTGGGAAAATCTGAGGCCATCCTGAGCATCTTAAAAAAGACCTTGGCAAGCCACTGCTGACCATGGAGGCTGAAAGCCTAGAAGAGAAAGCTTTCCAACCAAAAAGAAAGAGCATCCAGATGTCCAACTGAAAGCGAGTCTGGTGCTGGTTAAATCCTTTAGAAGCTTGAAATGGTCTGAGGCAACATGAAGATCAGGGTCCTGATCCATGGAGCTTACTGTTTTCATGTCTGGAGTTTCTGAAACATTGTTCCACTTGAAATTCCCAAAGATCCAGTGAGTTATAAGCTTGTCTGCTCTCCCAGTGAGTAACAAGCTTGCCTGCAGTTTTGCCCTGAATGTTCTTTGCAAGCTCGAATGATTCCCCATAAAATCATTGCTTGCCTGCACAATAATTTTGAAGATGTTTTGTTTTGTTTTTTGAAACATGACCCTGTTGTTGTTTGTTCTGCAAGATGACAGTCCTGTAAGAAAAAGCAACTGAAAGCCATTAATGCAAAGTCTGGGTTACCATCATCATCTCCATCTATCTAGTATATAGATTCTGTCTCCCATATGTAGTTGCTTATGCCTCTGGCAGGCTGATTGTCTTGTCCCTGTTTTCCTCACATCTGAGCTTCCTCTAGTGAAATTCCTGCCCCACCACCACAGAAATTTGTTTTTGGGTGGCCGGGTATCAGAGAGTCCAAAAATTCCTTTTAAAAGCTGATATTGTGAAAATGTGTGTCTTGAATGGTGGCAAATTTGAACACTAGATCCATTGATAGATTCCAAAGGTGGTAAGGCTTCTAGAGCATTGGGTCCTAAAGTTTTAAGGGATGAGTCGGCATTGGGAGAAGTACTTGAACAAGATGCCTTGAAGTGAAGAGGTTTGAAATGGAAGTAACTTTGAAAGATGTTTTGTAATTGATGGAAGTAAGCTTGGGTCAGATAGAGTTGTCATCCACACACCTTTACATCATCTGCAGAATCACTTCACTAGACTGGCATTTAAGCTGACATATTCTTAGGAAAATAGACTGCTATTCCTTATGACATGCAGAGTACTCCTGTAGGCAGCCAGCCAAGTAAAGATAATTTTTGGCATGTTGTAGAAGGTATCACTTTTGAGAAGCCCTTTAGCCTGTCATGGGGAACTAGAGCCAGATTTTGGGGGGCAATGCAGGAGCACTGATACCAGAATGCAGAGCTCGCAACGAATGAATAGCCAGAGGGGATAATGAGAAGAACTGATAATTTCAGCCTACTATCCTATACTAAGTGTAAGTTGCAAGTGACCTTTGCATCCAGTGATCTAATTGATGTATAGTGCCCAGATCTTGTAAAATCCTTTGTAAGTCCAAATTTTGAACTTTGGAATGTCCAGATAGGTGTTTCCACGAGATTGAATGTCCTTTGTCTCCATGTTCTTCTTTACTAAAACTAGGCCCCTTCTGCAGAATAGCCAGGAATGAATGGCTACTTTTTAAACTGAAGAGAAATTGAGAAACAGGAACTGAGGCTGTAGAGACTTTGTCGAGGAACCTCTTTTCTGGTATGGAGAGAATGGAGGTAAGGCCTGAGGAATGCAGGTGATGAAATAAAGGACTGTATGTATGGATGGTAAGAAAAGAAACTATTTGTGAATTAAACTCCAGTTTCTTTCTTTTTTCTTTGAAAGTCCAGTCTTCCTCCTAAGAGGAGCCAGGCGGCAGGAAAGTCTGCTTAGCTGCAGGTCTGGTTCTGCCCTACTGAGGGCTGCCCCCCTCCTGAAGTCTGGTCTGAGCAGGTGAACTCCCCTCACCAGGCCTAAAAGAACCTTGAGCTCCTACCCTGTCTAAACCTACCCCCTACCCCTAGACTGGGAATAAGATAAAAGGATAGTATCACCCCTTACTAAGTGACAACTCCACCACGGGCTGAGGCTGCAAAAATTAAAACAGTTTTATAGACTTAGCCTTGTCCTCCCTTTTCTTTACTTACACTTGCGAAGAATTTCGACAACAACAAAATACAGGCACATCCAAAATCATCCAAAAGATATCAAAGGAGCCTAAGTTCTGTTCTGATCTCCAGGCGTGCCTCTACGAAGAACAGAACCAGTGGCAGGCAGCCCGAGGAGGAGGAGGCCTGCACAAAATCAAAACCACATTGCAAGGAACCCACTTGTTCAGACACATGAACTAAAAACAAAAACTCTCTCTGTTTACACTCAATACCTTCCTAAATCCAGCATAGATTTAGATTTCACCAGAAAAGAAGAGAATTAATTTTTTTTTCATGTGAAACTGAATTATAATTCAAGCTCATGGCTAAAGTGGAAGAAGTATACACTTTCTTTCCCCATCTATCCAAAGCCCTGCCTCTTTATCAGGGAGGGAGGGGATTTTAACAACTGAGGCCTTCACACCTTCTGCCTTCCTCTCTGTTTGGCACTATTGCTCTCCACTTTACATGACTCACACATGGTCAGCATCATTATTAGAGTTTGTGCATCAGTAAACATAATGATTTCCTGCCAATGCATGCTAACATTATTTGCTATTGCAGCGTTTTCTAGTTAGACATGTCTGGTGTTAGTGGGGAAGGTGCCCAATTTAAAGTGCAGAGGTGAAGTGTTGAGAAGTCTGGAATCTTTATTGGACTGCTTGTAAAATGCCAGAGCCAAAGACTTTTGCAGGGGGCACAAAACCTGGATCCCAGTACAAGTCTGAGGCTTGGAATAGTCTGGCCAAGTTTGTAACCAGTGTAACTGGCATTCCAAGCACTGGAGAACAGTGTAGGCACCACTTTAATAACCTAAAAAGGCGCAAGAGGGATACACTCAACAAGTGGCTGAACTAGCAATATCCCACAGATGTGTAAGTATGCTAATAAATAGAATTTATAATAGAAAGCTAAATATAGGCAAGACTAATATGCATAATGCTCTTCTGTTCTCTTCTTTTCACAGCTAATTCAGAAACCAGTGCAAAAAGGCAGACCCATGATGAGTCGTCTTCAGAGACTGAGGGAAGCAAGCACAAAAGTATTATTGTAGCTTTTAAACTAAAAAAATATATATATTTCTTTTTATATAGTAGTAGCAAAGTAAGCATGCATATCCTAACTGTAAAAGCAAGTATGCATGCATTACTCCGTAGCACAACCAACTTTAGGAGCCAAATGTAAGACTGTAGTCAGATGTTGTAGGTTCAAATACTATAAGTAACAAGCATAAAACAGTGCAATCCTTTTCTAATATTACATAAATTAAATTCTACACTAGTGGCATAAATGCCCTGCTGTTAACTTTAATCTTTATAAATGGACTGAGCATATGTGCAATATCGGCACACTGCAAGAATTACTTTGAGCAATCTGTAATTATAGTTTGTAGTTGTTAGAAAGTATGTAAAACTTCAGATAAAATAGTTGTATTATTGTGATAATGCATTGTATGTCACATATGATGGTACTAATTTCATCTTTTTTTCCCCTAGTGGCTCAGCCTGCCCCCAATCCATCAGCTCCAGCACCGATGACTAGCACATCTGGGACCCAACCTGACAGTACTGCCTCTGCACTACCTGCACCCTTAGGTAGCACTACCCTAGCAGCTGGTAGTGTGGTACCCTCTGGGAATACTGGAAGAGGTGGAGATATTATCATCCACCAGGAGATGCCAAGGTTTGTACATAGGGTCATGCACAGCACCAGTGGTACATGGCTATGCCGGATGGAGAGGCTGCTTTCCCTTATGATCTGTAAGAGGAAGAGATGTCAAGCACTCCAGCAACCAGAGGAGTAAGGGGACGGTAACAACAGTCCTGTAGAGAAGTACTAGATTATCACTGTTCCCATGTTTGACAGGCATGGGCTTGAGTTGTCCCCTCCCTAAGCCCAATCATGGTGTCACCCCAACTGTGTGTGTCCTTCACCACCCGTGTCTTGTCTTCTTTGTCCTGTTTGTATCTGCTTCCTCACCTACCAAACTTACAGTGCAATGAAAAAGTATTTGACCACTTCCTGATTTATTTTTTTATATGTTTGTCACACTTAAATGTTTCAGATCATCAGACAAATGTAAATACTAGATAAAGTTAACCCAAGTAAACACAAAATGCAGTTTTTAAGCGATGATTTTATTTAAGGAAAAAAAAACTATCCAAACCTACATGGCCTTATTTGAAAAAGTAATTTCCCCCTAAACTTAATAACTGGTTGTGCCACCCTTAGCAGCAACAACTGCAATCAAGCATTTGCAAAAACTGGAAAGGAGTCTTTCACATCGCTGTTGAGGAATTTTGGTCCACTCTTCTTTGCAGAATTGTTTTAATTCAGCCATATTGGAGGGTTTCCGGGCATGAACCGACTTTTTAAGGTTATGTCACAGCATCTCAATTGGATTAAAGTCTGGACTTTGACTAGGCCATTCCAAAACCTTCATTTTGTTTTTTTTAAGCCATTCAGAGGTGGACTTGCTGGTGTGCTTTGGATCATTGTCCTGCTTAAGAACCCAAGTGCACTTCAGCTTGAGGTCACAAATTGATGGCTGGACATTCACTTTCAGGATATTTTGGTAGAGAGCAGAATTCATGGTTCCATCAATCACAGCAAGTCATCCAGGTCCAGAAGTAGCAAAACAGCTCCAAACCATCAGACTACCACCACCATGTTTGACTGTTGGCATGATTTTCTTTTTCTGAAATGCTGTTACTTTTACTCCAGATGTAACAGGACACACACCTCCCAAATATGTCACCTTTTCTTTTGTCAGTCCACAGAATATTTTCCCAAAAGTCTTGGAGATCATCAAGATGTTTTTTGGCAAATGTGAGACCAGCCTTTATGTTCTTTTTGGTCAGCAGTGGTTTTTGCCTTGGAACTCTGCCATGCATGCCATTTTTGCCCAGTCTCTCTCTCATGGTTGAGTCATGAACACTGACCTTAACTGAGGCAAGTGAGGCCTGTAGTTCTTTAGCTGTTGTTCTGGGTTCTTTTGTGACCTCTTAGATGAGTCGTCGCTGCGCTCTTGAGGTAATTTGGTAGGCCTGCCACTCCTGGGAAGGTTCACCACTGTTCCATGTTTTCTCCATTTGTGGATAATCGCTGGAGTCCCAAAACTTTAGAAATGGCTTTGTAACCTTTTCCAGACTGATGTCACTGTTTCTCATCTGTTCCGGAATTTCTTTAGATCACATGATGTCTTCCTTTTTGGGATCTTTTGGCCTACTTCACTTTGTCTGACAGGTTCTGTTTAAGTGATCTCTTGATTCAACAGGTCTGGCAGTAATCAGGCCTGGGTGTGGCTAATGAAATTGAACTCAGCTTTCCCAAGAATGTGATTAACCGCAGTTACTTCATGATTTAACAAGAGGGGCAATTACTTTTTCATATAGGGCCATGTAGGTTTGGATAGTTTTTTTCCTTAATAAATAAAATCATCACTTAAAAACTGCATTTTGTGTTTACTTGGGTTATCTTTGTCTAATATTTAAATTTGTTTGATGATCTGAAACATTTGTGTGTGACAAACATGCCAATAAATCAGGAAGGGAGCAAATACTTTATCACTGCACTGTACCTAATCCAGAAATTCCAATGTCCCTTACCCAACATTCCTCTCTTACTTAACAAAAAAAAAAAAAATTTTTTACAGGCACCTGTCCCACCAAAAAAAAAAATATATATATATATATAGCTCTCCACTTTGCACGTGTCTTCTTGACACACTTGATTTGGGCCAGTTGGCCATACATGATTGCGTTGTCACCTCTCTTTGTGGTGATAGTCCAAAATTCAGCTAATTTTCATGTTCATATTTTCATTTTACACCATTGATGAAATGGATGGCTGTGGTTCTTTCCTACCTCCCTCCTGCACATTCCTATATTACTTTCCCTTTGTTCTTCCTCCTGCTTGCCCCCCCCCCCATTTCACCACTTTCCTATCTACTCCATTTTAACACCTTTAATCTGGTCAAAAATTAGAATCACACACAAAAAAAAATCAATGGAGCCCGTCCCTTTTTATCCTCTATGTTTGCAAGTAGTTTGGCAGTGCACACCAATGCCAAGCGATGGTGAACGGCTCTTCAATGGTGCTGTTACCTCCAACACAATGCCGCTAAAACACACTGTACTAAGGTAACACACAGTGAATGTAGTATAAAGAATTACTTCATTGCATTATCACTACTTATTTAAAACTATTACAGGCACTTGAATTCGAAATCTATATCATCTGGGCTCCAAAAGAAATCTGTCAATGTATTTACATCTGCTGCCACAGAGTCAGCTAAGCAGAAGGTGTGTTTCATACACTCAGTAATGAGAACTCTCATACGGTTATCAATGAGGCTCATGTCTGCTCACCTCTTAACTACACGCAAACAGGGAAAGCAGTAATAATGTACATCTTGCATGTGCACACACTTAGCCATCGACCACGCAAACCAAATTCTCAGTGGTGCACTTTGCAAAGTGGACAATAGCATGCATTACTTTTGCTTACTTTTAATTTAGTCTTTATCCCATCAAAATACATTTAAAAACAAAAAGGAAGGCACTATTATCTAGGAAAATAACACATTTACAATGCAGTCATCTGTTACTTACCCCCATGCAATGCAACCTTGGTCTCTCAGTACTTATTCACAAATATATCAACTACACTACAGATATAAATAACAAATGAAGTCTTATATACCATGCACATCTTTATAATGACAACACACATTCAGATTTTTCAATACTTGTAGTAATGTTGATACCCGTTTGCATACAGTTTGTAAAGCTGTCTCAAATACTGGCCAAGGCTTTTACCACCTCCATAGTGCCTTTTTTAGGCAAGGCTCAAAAGACAAACCCACCACCGTAAACAGCACAAGTAACCAAAAACTGAGGGTAATGCTACTAAATGCCAGAAGTCTAAACCTCAAAATGCTTGCACGTGAGGCACTCCTCAGTATAGAGAACACCGATATCTGTGCAGTAACAGAAACCTGGTTTAAGGCTCTAGAGAGCACCCCAGCACTACCAGGCTATAACTCATACCATACGTTTCAGCCACAGAACCTGGACCAAAACACAAAAGGCGGGGGTGTATCCATATTCATCAAGGATACCCACACCTCCAAGTTAGTGGCACAGCACAATGCCTCAGAGATCATCCATGTGCAACTAACAATGGGCAAAACAATTCAAATTGTAGCTTGCTACAGATCGCCTACCATGACAGAGGACCCTCATTCCACATTTCTGGAGACACTGAAAAATATGAAGGTCCTACCAAACACCCTAATATTGGGTGATTTCAATTACCCAAACATTAACTGGGAGAACTACTCAAGTACTAACTCCCTTGCCCAACGCTTCCTAGAATTTATAAACTCGAACGCCCTGGATCAACTGGTCAACACCCCTACCAGAAGTGACAATATATTGGGCCTGGTCATCACCAACATGGGCGACCAGTGTTCTACACCAGAGGTCAACCCCTCGCTGGTTAGATCAGACCATAGACAAATCACTCTGGATATCCACATTCCACCCTCCACCCCAATGAAGGAAACCACTATGAAAAACATTTCAAAAGCAAACTTCACGGTACTTAAGACCAAGGTGGAAAGGTTCACAGCCCCCATGCTAAATGACAATGCTGTCCAAGCTGCTGAATCCCTTACAAAGGCACTCTATGAGTACCTGCAAGAATGCATGGATCGTGCTATCCCAAGCAAAACCAAGCCTCACTCCTCCAAGAAAAGGAAACCAGTTTGGTGGACCCCTGCCATAAACAAGCTATACAATGGAAGGAGGAAACTAGTACAGAAAAGAGTAAAATCCAAAGAAGGAAAGACATCCCTAATCAGCCAGAAACTATGATCCCTCATAAAATCATCTAAGGCTAGCTTTGAAAGAAAAATTGCCAAGAACTCCAAAGATAACCACAAAGCATTCTTTAGCTATGTCAAGAACCTAAGTGGAAACTCTCAGATCTGCTCTGAGTTAGTGCAGAATAGCACAAAATACACTGAACCAGCTGATATTGCCAACATTCTGGCAGACAGGTTTAGTGCAAACTTCACCCCCCTCTCACCCCCCACTAAAGGGCCCATATCCATACCAGAAGAATGTACAGCCCCGGCAATCACTTGACACACAGGTTAAAACAACCCTATCCAAAGCTAAAAATACAGCTTCAATGGGGCCGGACGGTGTCCCAGACTGTGTCTTACACCTAAACACACTGTTCAAACTCAGCCTCCCTACAGGCTACGTACCCATAGAGTGGCGCACAGCTACAGTTATCCCGCTCCACAAAGGTGATGCCACAACAGACCCCAGGAACTATCACCCTATAAGCCTTACTAGCCTGGTGTGCAAGGCTATGGAGCGCATCATCATTGAACTCAGAGACACTGGGAACCTCCAAACATTGGACCCTACCCAGTTTGGCTTTGTTAAGGGCAGATCATGCCTCCTAAACCTGGTGGACTTCTTTGAGACCATTACCAAGGCTTTAGACGAGAGGTCCACACAGCCTACCTATACCTTGCAAAGGCTTTTGACACCATTCCCCATTCTGGTATTATAGACAAGCTCACCAGCCTTAACATAAACCCTTAGGTCATGAGATGAGTTGCCAATTGGCTCACGGACAGAACCCACACGGTGAAAGTTGCAGGCTCTAGGTCCGACTCTAAACCGGTTACAAGTGGCGTCCACCAGGGCTCAGTCCTGTGACCCCTCCTGATCGGTATATACTTCTCAGAGGTACAGGCAAGCACAGGAGGACTATGGCTGACCAAGTTCGCAGACTACTGCAAACTGGGGGCCATAATTGACTCTCCGGCTGATACAGACATCCTCCAGAAGGGTCTTACTGAGACAGATACCTGGTGTCAAAATCATGGCCTCAAGCTAAATGCCAAAAAGTGCATAGTCATCCCCTTTGGAAAAAAGAAAGTATACGTGGTAGTCTCCTAAATACAGAAAATGTAATAAGAGATGTGGGGACCCAAGTAAATAGTAATCTCTCCTTTGATAATCATATTGCCAAGGTGGTTAGAAAATCCTTCTATGTGGCCCACCTAATCCAAAAGGGTTCGCATCTAGAACAAGAGAGGTTATTGTGCTCCTCTACTCATCAGGCCCATCATAGAGTACAATGCCCCATTTGGGATGTATCTTACATGACACCTACAACAGCTGGAAAGACCACTGAAGTACCTCACCAAGAGCATTACTGGCCTCAAACAGATGCCCTATGTATGCAGCCCAACTGAAGAAACTCCAGCTGTACTTGGTTGAATACTGCTTACTCACAGGTGATTTCTGCTTGACATACAAGGCCATGTCCAGCCCAGATTTGATGGACATGCTCCACCTAAAAAAAAAACAAATCCTCTAGAGCCACATGCTCTAGGGATCTAAAAACCTCACAACAATAAATAGGACATGCTGGAGGGATAGATTCCTGTCCCACTCCCCATGCTTTGGAACAGGATTTCAGTCTACATTAGGCAGAGCCCCTCACTAACACTCTTCAAGAGAAACCTAGAAGAGTGGATGGGAAACAAAAAATTTACCCTGAGGATCACTGCAGTGGCTCTGCTGGACAGAGGCACAGGGAACTAATCTAAGGGGGTGGGGAAAGCCAACACATTCTGGCTAGGCTTATAGACACCCTCTAACAGATAGCCTAGTACTTACCCAAGTATACCTGCACATTGGAAACACCACCAAATACTACATATTGCACACTCAATCTGGTAACACACAGAACTTTACTAGCTTGAGAGTTACACATGTCTACACATCAGTTTCATCCAGGCCTCCCAACATCTTCTTTCTGACAACCGCTGCTGTCATCCACTACAAATTGTCCTGCAGCCTTTTGTGCCATGGTGCTTGCATAAAAGTACATGTACCTAGAAAGGTAGGGGTTCTAATCTCACCGCAGTCAACTGGTGTGTGTGTTTTGGTGCACTTGCTTGACATTAGAGAGAGCATTTTTCACCAGCATGTCAGACACTGCTATTAACATCTTCCTGTCAACAGACTCTGCTGATGTCATCACTTATAAAGTGTTGTTCGACACTCTCCAAATCAGAATAAACCAAATAAACGATATAACCAGCCAACAAAAAGGACCAGGGATTCCAATCAACTGGAAGGATGTGCCGCAGCAAACTTACTCACAATTCTGTAATCCACGCTGTACAATTGGTAAAAACTCGAGCACCACAGCAATGATGGATAATTTTATTCATTCACTGCAAGTTTCTGTTCCTACGGCGGGAAGACATGCAGAATCTAGCACCTTCTGAGATTCCCATAAATCCCATAGATTTATGGGAATCTCAGAAGGTACTAGATTCTGCATGCCTTCTCGCCGTAGGAACAGAAACTTGCAGTGAATGAATAAAATTATCCATCATTGCTGTGGTGCTCGAGTTTTTACCAATTGTACAGCGTGGATTACAGAATTGTGAGTGAGTTTGCTGCGGCACATCCTTCCAGTTGATTGGAATCCCTGGTCCTTTTTGTTGGCTGACTCTCCAAATCAGACTTGTGCTGTGGAACTTAAGTTAAATACACAAGTCCTCTAGTCACTGTAGTGAGATAGGTAGGGTTCTTTTCTCACTGCAGTCAAATGATATGTGTGCGTGTTCATGCACTTACTTGACAGAAGGAGCATAGGAGCATTTTGATTCTTCTGCCATTAAATTTGCAGATATGAAGCATTTCTATCAGGGCTGGGTCAGAGACTGGCCTGTAGGCCAGGGACACATTACTTGATCCTACACAATACAGTATAATGACAGGGCTTCCAGTCTATCCACATATGCCATGATATGGTTTGTAGGCCTTGTATTTTCTTGTGGAGAAACCCCTGTGGTCTCTCTATGTACTGCAGGTGTCTGGTGAGGTACACGCTGTACTCCATTGGTGTTCTGATGAGGTTTAAGTACAGTGGTGTTACAACATCCTCACACTTGGATATGATGGCCTGACTTATGAGGTGCACAATGTAGAATGCTTTCCTTACAACTGTGGATATTTGCTAGTTGAAGTTCAGATTGCTATCTACCTGTGCTCCCAGGTCTTGCACCACCAGGCTTGATCTTGTGGGCGAGTTGTTGTCAATGCTGTAATTAGCAGGGAATTCCACTTTGCAGAGGGCAAATATAAAAAGAAGTTTTGTACTTCCTATAACGTTCCATGTGAGTTGTTGTTCTCACTTTCATTCTTACTGATGGGTTCAGAGCCGATTCTTGGCTCTGAGTGGGCCTATTTGCAAAGCTCGAGGCTGAAATCCTATCCCATAATGCACCTCCAACTTCCCCAGATCTTGTTTGCTGCCAACTAGTGCTAATATCTATACCAGATATCAAAGGAAATCACCTACACAACTTGTGAGAGGAAACTCCTCAGAAGAGCCAAAATCAAACAGAGCCCCTCTCAAACTTCCAGACATTGGAAGGGGGTAGGTGGGGGGGGGGGGTTGTAAGAATGAAGGCAAGAAGAACAATCCACATGGAATGTTATGGTAAGTACATAACTTCTATATGTGAAGTTATTCAATCTCACCTTGATTTTTACTGATGGGTAGCGTCCCCAGCACCACAATCTTGGGCGGCTCACGGGAGCACCTGTCTAAGGACAGCAGAACCAAATGAAGCCCTGTCCCTAGAGGCCTTGTCTACTTTGCAGTGAGTTATGAAGGTATGTGGCCTAGACCATGTTGCAGCTGCTCAAATAGAATCAATGGGCAATCTGGCAAAAAAGGGTATGGAAGTAGAAAAGTACAGTTGTGCATCTACCATAAATATAGATGTTAGAGTGTTATTCACTGTTGCAGTCATTACAATTGGGTTATCCTACTGGCAGGCTACCCGCAGTCGGCCTGAGTTCCAAAGTCTAGGTCCGGTGTCGGTTGCTGTTGCCTCCTCTCTGACGTCAGTGCGCCAGGGGTATAAAAGATGCATCCGACACCATTGTCTTCAGTTTTTCTTGATGTCAGGTGCCCCTAAAAAGATAGGCTAATAAGCTTGCATACACAAAAAACTACTTTTCCTTCATCTAACAGGCAAATACACCCCATAGGTTGTATAGAATAGAGGAGTACAGATAAGTCCCAGCAAAGGAAAAGGGGGATAGAGGGAGGGTAACCTGGACTGCAACAGTGAATACACTTGAACATCTACATTTATAGCAGGTACACAATTGTACTATGTTCATCGTGTTTCACTGTTGCAGTCATTACAATTGGGTTGAATCCCAAAGCTAAGGTTGGGAGGCTGGTGCCAAATAGGATTAGGAGAGGCTATGAGGCCCTGCAGAACTGCAGTGGCAAAGCCTGCCCTGGATTTAGAGTAGAGAGGTAAGTGATAGTGCTTTGTAAAAGTGTGCACTGAACTCCAAGTTGCAGCCTCTAAGATGTCTTTGGTTGATACTCCTCTAAGGAAGGCTGCTGAAGTGGCTGCTGCTCTGGTTGAATGTGGCGTAATGCCCTTATGCACTGATTTGTCATGCTGTGAATAGCAGAACCGAATGCAGTGGCCTATCCACTTTGACATAGTTTGCTTTGAGATAGGCTTTCCTTGTGATCCTGCAGCATATGCCGCTAGAAGTTGTTCAGTCTTTCTGAAAGCTTTGGTTCTGTCCAAGTAAAAGCGTAGCTGCCTGTGAATGTCCAAAGAATGCAGAAGTCTCTCACCCTTGTTCTGTGGGTTTGGATAAAAGGTAGGCAAGTGAATTGTTTGGTTAAGGGTCACACTGGACACTACCTTAGGCATAAATGTAGGGTTTGTCCTCAGAGAAACCCTGTCAGGATGGAAAATGATCAAAGGTTCCACAGCCATGAGTACCTGCAACTCTGAGACTCGTCTAGCGGAGGTTATTGCTAGGAGCAGAACTGTTTTCCAGGAAAATAATTTTATATCAGCTGCAGAGGCTAGCTCAAACGGAGGCAGTGTGAGTTTTTCCAAGACATAGTTGAGGTCCCATGCAGGCACTGGTGCTCTCCTTGGACGTCTTATGTTTTCATCCCCTCTGAGGTACTGCCTTAGTAATGGATGAGAAAAAATAAGTGGTTCTGTATTGTAATGAGCTGAAATGGCAGAGGCATGAATTTTATTGATGAAAGTGAAAGGCCTTTATCCAGCATCTCAGTTAAGTATTGTAAAATCTGAGGAAAGTTTGGAACAATCATGTCAATACCTTGAGCCTGGTTCCAAGCACAGAATCTCTTCCATTTTTCTGCATAAGATTTTCTGGTGCTAGGCCTCCTGGCCTCCAAAATAACATCCATCACCGCTTTAGAGAGAGGTGCGTCTTGAATGGCTACATTATCCGCCATGCTGCCAGGTTTAGGGTCCTGAGTTGGCTGTGCAGTATCTGACTGTCTTGTTGGGTCAATAAGTGAGGAATTTGAGGTAATGTCCAAGCTGGGCATTGAGACAAGCTCTTTAGGATTGGGTACCAGTGCTGGCGGGGCCAGTCTGGGGCAATCCGTATCATTTTTGGCTTCTCTTGTCTGACCTTGAGGAGTACCTTGGGGAGGAGAGGCAAAGGAGGAAAGGCATATACTGTTAGGTTTTTCCAGCTGAAAGACAGAGCATCCACTTTCCATGCTTACTTGTAATAAGTCCCTGTGCAGAATCTCTGTAGTCGGCAGTTGTGAGGGGAGGCAAACAGGTCTATGTCCGTGCATCCCCAGTTCCTTGTTATCCTGCTGAAGACTTGTGGATCCAATTTCCACTCATGGGGATCCATTAGGTTTCTGCTTAGTTCGTCTGCCAGAGTATTTATCTTTCCTGGCAGGAATTGTGCTTGCAGATGTACTTGGTAAGTCAATGCTGTGTCCCACAAGTTCATGGCTAGTCTGCAGAGGGGGTAGGAATGTGTGCCTCCCTGCTTGCTTATGTACCACATGACTGTAATATTGTCCGTCTTTATCAGTAGTTGTCCTGGATGAAGTAGATCCTTGACGGCTGTCAGGGCATTTTGAACAGCTAGCATCTCTTTTTGATTGATATGTAGATGCATTTGACTTGCGGACCATGTGCCCTAAATACATCTTCCTGCCATATGGGCCCCCCAGGGATAATCTGATGCATCTGTTGTCAATGTCTGCCTGGCTGTGGATAAGGTGAATAACTGTCCCATGTTGTGATGACAGGCCTTTGCCCACCATCGAAACTCCTGTTGCAGGCAGGGAATGAGGGTAATTATTGTTTCAAGGCTGTGGCAATGTTGAGTCCAAACACTTTTTAGATACCATTGAAGTTTCCTCATATGCAGTCTTGCATATGGAATTAGCAGAATAAAGGATGCCATGAAGCCCAAAGCCTGCAGAATTTTTCTTGCAGATAACTGGGTTTTTGTTGCCAACATTTTGAAATAAGTAGTCAGTTGTCTGTGTTTGTCTGGCATGAGATAAGCCATCTGGGCAGTTGTATTTAAGCTTGCTCCCAGGAATATTATCTCTTGAGAGGGTACAAGTTTTGATTTCTTTTTGTTTACTGTGTACCCTAGACCTGTTAGTAATCTTTTTACAAACGCCAGATGCTGTAGTAGAATGTCCTTGTTTTCTGCTTGAATAAGGCAGTTGTCCAAGTAAGGATATATTTGTATTCCTCTTTGTCTGCAAAATGCAACTAGTGGTGCCAGGAATTTTGTGAAGACCCTGGGTGCTGTAGATAAGCCAAAGGGCAGTGCAGAGAATTGGTAGTGTATTGAGCCAGCTATAAATCTGAGGTATCTTCTGCAAGACTGTCTGATTGGGACATGCAGGTATGCCTCTTTTAGGTCTAAAGTCACAAGCCAAGCCTTCTTGCTTACCATGGGCAGAAGCTGCTGCAGAGTTAACATTGTGAATTTTGGAATATCCAGAAAGGTGTTTAGGATAGACAGGTCCAGTATTGGTCTCCAGGCTTTGTCCTTTCTGGGCACCAAGAATAGCCTTGAGTAAAATCCTAGTCCCTGCTCTTGCTGTGGTACTTGTTGAATGGCCCTCATGCCCATGAGGGATGAAACTTGTCTTTGTGCCTCTGCCCATTGATTGCATGGCAGGTCTGGCATACCATTTGGCCTTGGCAGGGTGTGAAAGTGGAACCTGTAGCCTTGTGATACGATATTTAAGACACATTTGTCCTGGGTGATCATGTGCCAGTTTTGTGAAAAAAAGTGCTAGTTTTCCTCCCAAAGGAGCTGCCAGAAGATAAGTACTTGGTGCTGGCAGGGGAAAGTCATTGAGACTGTTTCCTGTATGGCTGTGATTTTTCCTCTCCACTTTTGGAGGTAGAAGCACCCAATTGTTTAGGCCTGTATGAGCCTTGGGGCTATTCTCTGCCTCTGGGGCATCTGTATCTGCCTCTTTGTGGCCTGTCTGACACTGGAAAGGACCAATTCTTGCAGGCCAGTTCCTGCTAAATTTGGGAGGCTGTACCTGTAAGAAATCCTTGACTGTTTTCATAGATTTAGCTTTGTCCTCCATTTTCTTCAACACCTCTTTTGCTTTAACACCAAACAAGGTATCATGCTGTAATGGAGCTTCTAATAGTTTTGCTTTAACATGATAGGGCAGATTCTGTTCTTTTACCCAAGCATGCTTCCTAATGACAGAACCTGTAACAGCGGCCCTGCAGGAGGCCTCCAGAGAATCAAAACCACATGCAAAGTATGTCTTCCCACTTGTTCAGCTGCATGCAATAAATCCTGCATTTCTTTGTTTTCTGCACATTCTGAATTTGTCAACATTTTCTGTTTAAGCAGTGACATAAGATATTGCTGATATTTAAGCATATGAAACTGACAATTTAAAGCTCTTACAACCAAGGTAGCAGAAGTATAAATCTTTTTCCCCCATCTATCCAGGGCCCTAGAATCCCTATCAGAGGGGATAGGTTTTTTTTTGCAGTGGAAGCCTTGACCCCTTTGGGACCCTGAGAGATAGTTTCTGGGTCAGCAGCAGGGTTTTTATAAAGGAATTTATGTGAATCAGGAACCCTGTAGTATCTGTCTGGCTTAACAGGAGCTTGTGGTAAAGAGTCAAGAGACAGACCGGACTCTGAAAATACATCATCTACAATGTCTAAAACAGGAGGAATAGCAAGGGGCCTGTGCTGAGGTAATAAAAGGAAGTCTCCGAGCCTTTTCTTGGATTCTGAGTAATCTTGGCTCTCCCAGTGGAAATGCTCCCTCATAGTATTCAGGGTCTCCCCAAAATAATAATCCTCAGGAGGAGAGGCTGAAGGGATAGATTCTTCAGCATCTGAATCCTCATAGGGAGGAAGAGAATATTCCTGTTCAGAAGAGGAATCTGAGGAAATGGAAACCTGATCTGAAGATTCATATTCTATCTCTTGCCTAGGCCTCATATCAGGAGGGGGGTGGGAACCCCTGATCAAAGTAATTAGGTCTTCGGCTATTTTAAGAATCTGGTTTTTTTTGGCATGGAGGCCTGTCCAGGAGAATGCTGTACTTGTTTCTTTGTCTTTAGAGCTGCTTTAGTCTTTGCCTTTGAAGCTGAAGTTGGTTTCACATATAACTGTGTAGGCCTGAAAACACCCTCAGAAGCAGACTCCTGCTCAACGGCTCCAGACCCATCTGAGGGAATAGTTTCCGAGTGTCCAATACCTTGAGTTTCCAGTGGCCTAGTCGGCTCCATGTGGGTGTCAGAAGCGGCCTGTGGCTCTGAGGTAGCGGGTGTCAGGGGCTGCGAAAGCGCCTCACCGAGAACCGGCGACAGGCCTAGCGGAAGCCTCGTCGTCGGTTTTGGACCTCGGATGCCTGTCCTTTTCCTTTTCTTTGCACTTTTTATAAACTCCGGTATTCGGCTGTTCCGACGGCATTATATAATTAAATCTTACGCCAAAGTAATGAAATGCAAAATCGTACCGACGCTTAATAGTGAGTTGGTTAAATCTAGCACAAAACCGACAACTAACAACGTCATGGCCAGGGCGTAGGCAAGGAATACAGTAAGAATGAAAATCCTTATGAGGTATTTTCTTCCCACAAGAAATACAATTATTAACTTTTTCTGACATCGGTCTGGAGCAAGAAAAAAGTTTCCCCAATGGGTTACTTAGCTTTAATGAAGACTTCGGATCTGAAATTCAAATTTGAAAATCTCAGGAGTTGGCCGACCGGCACTTTTTTTGCATCGGGCACCATGCGGCAAGAAAGACTGAAGAAAATGGTGTCAGCTGCATCTTTTATACCCCTGGCGCACTGACGTCAGGGAGGAGGCGACAGCAACAGACGCCGGAGCTAGACACTGCAACTCAGGACGACTGCGGGTAGCCTGCCAGCAGGATAACCCAATTATAATGACTGCAACAGTGAAACACGATGAACATCAGCTCTGGTTGAATGAGCCTTGACCTTATTCTCCAAGGAAATGCTTGCAGTGTGGTATATGAAGGATATGTAATCAGACAGCCATTTAAATAAGGTAGATTTAGATACTGCTGCACCTTTCTTGGAATCTGAGAAGGAGACAAAGAATTGATCAGATCTCCTATGGTCTTTTGTCCTGTATAAATAGAAACAAAGCTGTCTATGGACATCAAACTTGTGAAGCATATATTCCAAATGATTAGTGTGATTGGGAAAGAAAACAGGTAATTCAATTGCTTGATTAAGGGTGTATTCTGTACAAACTTTGGGTAAGAAGGAAGGGTTTGTCTTGAGAGAAACCCTATTTTTGTGGAATATCAAATATGGGTGCTTAATTGAAAGGGCTTGCAACTCTGAAATTCTGCGTGCAGATGCAATGGCCACCAAGAAAATGGTCTTCCATGAAAAGAATTTCAGCTCACAGGAAGAAGCAGGTTCAAAGGGTGGAAGAATAATCTTGGATAGGACTAAATTCAGATTCCATGGAGTGGTAGGTGATCTAATTGCTGGTCTTAGATGCATCATACCCTTCAGAAAAACCTTCACCAATGTGTGAGACATAATACTGTTTCCTGATTCACCTATGTGGAAATTGGATATAGCAGCCAGTTGCACATGAATGGTTGCTGCTGCAGCTCCTTCATTGAACAGTTTAGTCAGAAACTCTAAGATATTAGATATAGAGGCCAGAAAGGGATTAATGTTGTTCTGCTGAGCCTAGATTGAAAACCTCTTCCACTTACTGAGGTATAGTTTCCTGGTTGAAGATTTATGTGAGGACAAAAGAATAGCTTTCACTGATAAATTTTGGAACCTGGCTATTCTGGGAATTGGAGCAGCCAAGCTGTCAGTTTGATGGACTGAAGAGAAGGGTGAAGAGCTCCTGACGAGTGGGTCAGAAGATCCGGCACTGGGTCCAGGATCCAAGGTTCTTCTACTAGATAAGGCTTCAGAAAGGCGAACCAGATTTGACGAGGTCAATATTGGGCTATTAAAATAAGTGTCCTGCCCTAAAACTGGCTTTCTGCAAAACTTTGGGAATCAGGGGAAAAGGAGGGAAAGGCGTAAAGGAGTCCCAAGGGCCAATCGTGTATGAGTGCGTCCCTTGGGGACTGTCCCCATTGAGGGATTAGGGCAAAGTAGCTGCTGCATTTAGTGTTTGTGGGGGTTGCAAAGAGGTCACAGCAAGGCTGGCCCCATCTGCGGAAAATATTTCCGCGACTTTATTCTTGAGGGACTACTTGTAGGGCAACATAATTGCCCTACTGAGCTTATCCGCTACCATGTTGGATTTTCCCGGGATATGCGTTCCTATCAAAAAGCGCTGGGTGGACTGCCCATTGTCATACTCTTATAGCCTCTCGACATAGGGATAAGATCTGGTTCCACCCTGTTTGTTCATGTACTAGACTACAGACATGTTGTCTGACTGGATTGCAATTGTGCCCAGAGGAAGAGAGTCCTGAATGAACTGCAATGGTAAGAGTACCGTTCTCATCTCTAGGATGTTTATATGCAATTGAGCCTTGTGTGCCTGCCACGTACCTTGGGCTGTCCATCCCTGAAAATGCTTCCCCACCCTATCAGGGAGATGTCCGTGGTCACCGTTGCAACTGGAAGGACAAAGGGACGTCCCATGGTCACAGATTCGGACATCAGCCACCACTGAAGATCCTTCTTGCAAGAGTTGGTTATGAGAACTGGGTGATTCATTGGTAAGTCCTGAAAAGTCCCTTGAGTGAATAGCAGCCACTGAAGAATGCACATGTGTGATCTTGCCAGAAGTATTGCAATAGCTGCTGCCATGGTGCCCAGCAGGCTGAGAATCTGTGATGCTGGTGCTTTGTGTTTTGAAAGGAGATATAAAATTTGATGTCATAGGGTAAGCACTCTTTCGGGAAGAAGCCTTAAGGACATGTTGACTGTGTCTAAGTCTGCTCCTATAAATACTGTATGCTGCGACGGCAATAAAGCAGACTTTTGAGTTTATTGTGAAGCCCAGTTGAGAGCAGAGACCCAAGGTAATGTCCCTCGCCTGAATAAGTTGATGCCTGGTGGGTGCTGTGAGAAGCCAGTCATCCAACTATGGAAACACCCGGATTCCTTGATGTCTCAAATGAGCCATGACCACTGCTATACATTTGGTGAACACACTGGGGACTGTAATGAGACCGAAGGGCAGGCACAAAACTGGTAATGACCGACTCCCAGCCTGAAGCGTAGGTGATCTCTGAATGGCCTGGCCATTTTGATATGGTAGTATGCATCCTGAAGATGTACTGAGTACATCCAATTGTCTTTCCCTAGGAATGGGAGTATTGACTGAAGCGTGACCATCCAGAACGTTATCTTTTCTACATACTTGTTGAGCTTGCTGACGTTCAGTTCCCTGTTTTCTTTGGCACTAAAAAGAATCTTGAGTAAGTTCCAGATCCTTGCTGGTCTACCGGGACTGGTTGGATGACTCTTTTCTAACAGTTTTTGAACCTCTACTGTTGCTGCATCCCGTAGACTGAGTGGAACGTCCGGGATTCCTTTTGGTGGTTTGGGGTGGGTATGAAAGGGGATGAAATAGCCTCCGGATATGACATTTTGTACCCATCTGTCTTTTGTAATTTTGAGCCAGGCGCCTAGGTACAAAGATAAATGTCCCCCAACTGCCTTCAGAGCAGGACAGTCGGGCCTCCTTTCAGGAGCACTGATAGAGCTTTCCCAAGGAACTGATCCCTGTCACCCTGGTTCTGCAGACCCCCTCTGCTGCATGGGTGTTGTTGTCCACCATTGCCCCCTCCTCTGCCCCTAAAAGAGGCTTCACCTTGTGAATCTGAAAAGGCTCCTTGGGCTTTGCAGAACCACATTTTCCCTCCCTGTTGACCTTTAGGATAAGGTCTAGTAGGGGTGGAAAAATGGACTCCTACGGCAGATAGAGTCTTTCCGCTTTGCTCACATCTGGTGAGGATCTCTAACATTTGGTCTGAAAAGGGAAGAACATAAGCGCATCCAGAAATGTCTCCGAAGAGCTATTCCTGTACCTGCTGCTCTACTCGTCCCATCGGCTGCGTATATGAGGTGCATGGAAGAGTTAACGATAGAATTAAGGGTAGCAAGCTGTGATGTTACTTTGTCCGCCACTGCACCCTGAAGAGTATCTCCTAACTCTTTGAGGAGATCTCTTTGAAGCCTTGTGAGATCTCTTTGAAGCCTTGTGAAGTGGGTAAGATAGTTCAAAGACCGAAGAGCAAAGGTTGTAGAACTGAACATGCGCTTGCCATATCTGTCCATAATCCTAGGTTCCCTATTAGGAGGATGGACAGACGTAGAGATATCCGACATGTCTTTCTTAGTGGCTGCCGCAACCATCATGGCATCAACAGTAATTAGTTTGGATAAAAAGGTTTTTGTCACGAGGAGCAGAGATGAATTTGTTGGTCCTCCTAGGAATGAGCTCCATAGTATCTGGTGACTCCCACGCCCTTTGAGATAAAAGGTCCATCAACTCATTAAAGGGTGGAGAAACCCAAGAGGTGGAGGGTCGAGACCCAAAAGCCTTCAGGAGCACTGATTCGTCCTCGGTAGGGTTAATGGGCTGCCAGTCGCCCCTCTGCTTAAGGATCTCTAGGATATCCACAAAGGAGATATCCTCAGAGGGGGACTTAGGGGACCCTTCTGATTCCTCCAAATCGGTGTCAGATGTGATGGATTCCTGCAGGGAATCTAAATGTCGCCTCTTACATAACCTCTTCCGAGGCACCTCTTCAGTGGGAACTTCTGGGGAGGTCTCGGAAGAGCCGGGTTCCCCCAATGGGGCTTCCTGAGGCCCCGGGTCCTGGATCTGTAGTGGCGGAGAAGATTCAGGTGCTTTACGGGAGGAGGTGGCCATCTCAGAGGTTGTGACTGTCTGAGGGGACAAAACTCCTCATGGCATCGAAGGCACCATGGCTCCAATGCGAGGAGGCACCCAGGTTCAAGGACACCGATGACTCTTCACTAACCAGAATCGCAGGCTCTGAGCCAAGAGGTGGGAGCCGAGCTCATCCACCCCGAGGCCCCAAGGGGAAGAATCGGAACCGACACATCAGTTCGACTCCCCTCCCGGAGCTGACAGGAGAGTGTCGGCTCCCAGAATCTGCCACTGGAGCAGTAGACATCAGGGTTGTCAGTGCAGACAGGTCCAAAGCAGGTGTCAGAACTGTTTCCACAATCAACTAAATGGCTGCCTCCAGCTCCGATGTCTCGACTCGAGTCGGAGAAGGAGCAGGAAGTATGGGAGGTGACTTTATTGGTTCCAAACCTGCCAGAGTCTAAGTCGACAGAATTTTAGCCAGCGCTGGATTCTGTAACAGTCTCTGTACCACATGATCCATATCAGAATCTGGAAGCTGGAGAGGAAGCTACAGAAGGTGCTTGTGAGCCCAGAATCGGAGATCTTAAGGCCGGAGCTACCGGTTCCAAGACTGGGGACCGGCTCCTACCAACTACCTGCACAAATGACTCTGATGACTGTGGAACCGAGACAGGAACCTTTTTGGAAACCTTCTGAACTGAAGAGCCTTTCAGATCCGAACTTGCAGAAGATGATGGTTTTGGTTTTCATGGAGAAGCAGTATCCAAGTCTGACTGAAGGCAGACTTGATCAGATCACATTCAACTAACTTTCTTTTCCTCTCTGCCAAAACCCTGGCACTGAATCCATGGCAAATGGAACAAACTTCTTGGAGATGTACTTCTCCCAAACAGTAAACACAGGTGTTGTGGCTATCTGTGATGGACATTTTTTGAGTGCATTTAGGGCACTTTTTAAACCCCGACTTAGCTTTTTCAGACATGGTGAACCTTGCAGTTAATTCACTGTAAGATATAGAAATCCCAACAACAATTTCAACCAGAAACTCTAAAGATCAAAACTAAAAAAAGTCCACACTCGAATTTTTAAATCTTGACTTAGCTGCAAAAAACAAAATTAAGCCTAACCGGCTACAGGTATAAACTAAAGAAAGTCTAACTCGGCTGTACGGGATAGGGAAGAAACCTAAGAAACACCAACAGGGCCTAATGCTGGAAACGAGAACACAAAGTTCTTTCTTTTCACAACTACTTAGCATGAAAAGCACAAAAGAAAGGATCGCCTATCCTGGCTGAATACTTCTCAATTTTAAATAAGAAAGAAAACTAGTAAAATCTCCAAAAAGGAATACACTTATCTCAAGAAATACGACCTGAGCTGTAGAAGACGCACGATCTGTTGCAGCGGCAAACTAGATCTGGGGAAGGTGGAGGTGCATTATGGGATAGGGTTTCAGCCTCGAGCTGTTAGAGACCTCGAGCTTTGCAAATTGGCTGACTCGGAGCCGAGGATCGGCTCCAAACCCATCAGTAAGAATGAAGGTGAGATTGAACAACTTCACATCAAGATATTTTTGCATTTCTTTGTAGATCATGTGGCTTTGGCACCAATCATTTGTCCATGTTAGCCCCTGCTGTAATATGTAAAAATCATTGGTGGACTCATGATCTGCGAACTTTATAAACCAAAGGCCATATACTTTAGCCTGGACTTGCAAGAAATAGATTTCAAACAGTAAAGGGCCCAGCACAGATCCTTGTGGTATGCTCTGGTGATGGCTCTACAGGTAGAGGTTTATTCACCAATTTTCACAGTATGTGTTGTCAGTGAGCCAAATGGCTAACTATTTACAGTCATTAGGGTTAATCCCCAGCTGGGAGAGTTTCTCAAATATACTTGATTGGACGATTGTGTCAAAACCCTTGGCCAGATCAGCATAGGTGGTATGCACCATCTTTCCTTCATCCAGCCCTTTGGTGACTTTCTCAAAGTGTACTATGCTTAAAAAGCATGATCTATCCTTAAAGCCAAATTGGGTTGGGTCTAGAGTTTGAAGGTCACCTAGGTCCTTGTTGATAAGGTCAATAATGATGCTTTCCATGGCCTTGAAGATGAGATTGATTTGACTTATAGGTCCATATTTCCCAGGGTTGGTTGATGGACCACCTTTGTGCAAGATTATGGCTTCTGTTTTCTACTCCACTGGAACTAAGCCAGTTCTCAGGCTATGGTGACAGAAGATGGTAATTTGGTCTTGCTGTAGATTGCTTATTAAGTGATGCACACACAGCTATTTGACAACAATGGTGGCATGGGTTACATTCATGACAGTGTAGACTGTGCCATATATATGCCATGCAAACCTGCCAACTAGCCTGGGTTGTTCATAATGTTACATACAGGTACAGCAGATGTCACATTATCAGGACAGTGAGCTTGAGTGCCCTCATAAATTGCTGACATCTGATAGTAGTAGTACAAGTGTGTTAGTGCAGAAACATGTATGATCACTTACAATCACATGTTATGTCAGAGACATGAGATTACTGGTGGTATTATTCTGATATTGTTCATGACTGTGCGCTTCAGTTTGCTGTTGTCCCTAAGCCTGTAACTGTGTGTCCCACTTGGTGGAGACCTCTGCTGACACTGCATATACAGACAACTCATTCTGCACAGCTTCACAATATGCAGCTAACCCCTATTGTAGACAACATCCATGATGTGCTCTCCATTGTACATTTCTGGATGCTCATATCACAAAGACATTCTCCACTACTGTCACCTTGTCTGACGGTCACATAATATACATTTGCACTGTGCAGTCCGTACTGTACCATGTCAATATGTGATTAGTGCTCCTGCTACAACTGTCTTCCATTTAAATGCTCTCTTCTGCTGTACATTATGAGGTTTCACCTGTCCACTTTCCCTGTGTTCATTCCAGTAATTCATCTGTGTCTCTCTCTATTCAATATGCAATATAACTAAAACCGGGTAAGCAGAGAAAATCGGCTAGCTGTGAACGATCACAACCATAGAAGGGGTGCACAGCAAGCTGATTTTCTCCAAAAATTTCTATTTAAACAGATAACTCCACGGTGAAACTAAAGTTGAGTAGGTAATTAGTCTGTTTGATACAGCCGTTCGTTTATTTATAAAGGTAAAGCAATTAGGGATTATTATAGCAAACACATTAATGATAACCTAGAGCAATGCATTTAGAAAAAAGGAATATCTCACTCACCAATTAGTAAGCTACGCGAGAGGCTGCTGTAGGGAGACACACACAAGAGGTTCCAATGGCAAAACACAGCGTACTGAAAACAAAACTTCAAAAATAACTTTCCTACCTCCAACAGCTGTATCTGAGCACTGAACGGGTGGGGGAAGGCCAAGGCAGCAGTGACATCACATAACGGGTGGGTTGCATTGTTTTACTTAGAATGAGAGGCCGGCCATGGTGATGTCACTCTGGGGGAGGCAACTGGTTAGTAAAAGTACCTGAACTGCATGGCCTTGATGACGTGATTAATTGGGGGACTCCAGCAAGCTTTACTAAAGAGTGAGAACATGTATTGGAAAGTGAATCCATCACAGTATGCTAGGAAAAGCTCCTATTGGTGAAGTAGGGTGAATTAGAAATATTTTAAACAGCTCAACATTGTTGCTTCATGGAGGGAACAGTAAATAAGGAGCAAAAGGACTGAGAAGTTGAGGAATGCTATATAGAAATCCATTGTACTCCTTTGAAGTCTGGTTCACTCACTTCAAATCATTAAGACAATGATCCAAGATCAGCACTTTGGATGGTACCATGAAATGATTCCTTGCAACATTTGGGTCCCAAAAACAAGGCCTAGACCTCAAGAGTACATCCAGCTTGTCTTGTGAAAACATGCATTCTATGTCACAGCACATTATTGAAGAAAGCATTCATGGTTGTCACTGCTCCTTTAGAATGTACTGTAAGGGTCATTATCAACTGTTATATTTTTGAGTTGCAGAACTTAATTCAGTCTGAAAGCCCCAGACATGGTGCCTGCAAATCTTATATTAGAATCATAAGACACAAGTAATCTGGCAGCTTTCTTCACTGGGACCTGCAACTTGGAACTATGTGCCTGCAGAAGTTAAAAGTGAGGAATCCTGTGAGATATTTAAACAAAAGCCTTTAAGGAGCATCTCTTCTCTGAATCCTCATGCAGCTGCTTTTGAGACGATGGTTAATAACCTCCACTTGATGTTTCTTCATGCAACCACTATTCAGCCAGGCAGGGATACTGGACATTTGTCAAGTTATATTTGCAAATGACAAATTCTATGTAAATGTACAACTATTTATCTCTATATTCTGCAGGATATCTTTATATGTATGGTCTGTACTTCATGGTGCCTTTGGATTGTACTACCTGTCATGTTTATCTGTGCCTATATTGCTTTATTGTTTTATTTTTATCTGCGATTATGATTATATCATCGTCTCTCTTTGAAATCCATTTTCTCAGGTTGCGTCAGAAAAGGGTTTTCAGATGTCTTAAGAGCAAACTATTTAACACAGCCATTGGTTTTACTTTGGAACAGGGTTCCTTTACATAGTCAATAGTTGTTGTCTTTGAAGATGTGGTTAGGTCCCAGGGTATTTAGATTCATTGAAGAGTTTCTGTTCTGGATGGTCTTTATGCAGGAACGAACGACTGAATTAACCACAGTGACAACCTTTAGCATAAAAGTAGGGGTTTTATGCAGAACCACTCTCTCCCTTACAAAAAACTATATAAGGAGGCTTAAACAGACAAAGACTGAAGCCTTTGAACCCTGCTTGAAGTTATGGCTATGAAGAGGACATTCCATAACATTTTTTAAAAATGTTAACTCAACTTTGGAGGCCAGCTCAAATGCACACAGAACAGAATCATTGAGAGGACTGTCCTCAATGGAAGAATAGCTAAGGCTCCTATCAAAGATTTGACAAAGGTTAAAGGATGGCTGTAATGGGTGCGAAAATGGGTTCCAGACTCCCAGGAGATGAGCAAACCACACATCTCTTCCTCTTGCACTTGTATGTTTTATAATTGATAACCTCAGGGCATAGGAAAGCAAGCATCCCCTTGCCATCAACAAAACCGGAGAATGACAGACTGAATGTACAAGTGAAGCTTGGTAGCCAATGAGTTAACATGGTCAGGGAGGGCCTCAAATGTAGCTTTCTTAAGAGGATATGGCAAAAAACAAGGGAAACCACATAACAAAAGAGGGCTAGAAAATGATGCAAGACTTTTTTTCCTTCTGTATGAAAATACTTAAGGGAACAGCAGGAAAAAATAAAGAGGTCCTGGAGGCCATCTCTAAACCACAGCATCCCGGGCTATACCCCCAGAAATGAAGATGAGGGCAGACAAGTTACTGCATCTGCTGTTAGCCAGGGATGCAAAGAAGTTGCAGCAAGGCTTCCCTCAGTGACAGAAGAGCTCCTCTGCTACTATGATGTTGATGAGCCACTTCTGCAGCATATGCATGTACCTGCTGGGCCTGTCCACAAAAGTGCTGACTTTTCCAGGAATGTGGGTTTCATTTAGAAAGCAAAGGCACAGCCCATTCCCAAAACCTCATCATTACTTCACATGAGAGTAAGAGTGAGTTCCCCCTGCTTATGTACCACACCACAGACGTTGCTGGACTGGATGGCAATGGAAACCAAACAAAAGGAGTCCTAAATGGCCTGCAAAGTGAGAAATACTCATTTCTAGGACTCTGATATGCAGACCTTTCCATGGACTGTCCCGGAAAATGCTCCACTATCCCATAGCTCATGTGTCTGTGGTGTCACTGCTGGGACAGGGAGGCAAAGAGGGCTGTCCTGAGGAAGAATGAACCACCACCACTGAAAGTCAACTTCACATACTGTTGAGATTTTTATGTGACTTGACAGGACACCTGAAGATGGAGACTATACAGTTCTTAGTGTCTGTGGCCTGTTTTTTGAGTTAAGAGGAAAAGTCTTGGGGAGTGGGGGGAAAAACAAAGCTTGAATAGTATACAACAGCAGTGGTAGAGCAAACCCTGCAGTAATACTCTTTGCACCACTGCCATGCACATTTCCTTCCAGCTTTTAAATTCTGTATATCTATCTATGTATCTATCTGCCTAAGAAATCGGCAGTTTTGCTGATGCGAATACAGAGTTTGTTGTATTCCCAGATAAGGTATAATTAGGCTCCTTTGAAACTCAATACCCACATTCATTTCTGGACTCCAATTATAGTTAACTTGAATAGTTTCACAGTATTTTATGACTTAACTTTGTATACTATGATCTCACCACTTTTATTTACAAAACACCACTTGCAAGACCTCATCTGGGTCACACACACACACACACACACATATATATATATATATATATATATATATATATATATATATATATATAAACAGATTATCCAAATACAGTTAAGATTTTACATCATCTATACAATGACCCTTAACAGCAGTCTCCAAGTCTTAGCACCCGTAGTCCTAGACAAAAAGCAAACAGCAACAGGGAAATCGGACGCCCTGGTCTTGAAATCTCCACTTAACTCCACCCTGAAACCCCCATTCCAGTTTTATTCTGGACTTAACCTCCCTGTAAAATGCCTTCACTAAGTCTTTGAACTGCTTTGGGAATCCCAAATGTAATACTACAAAAAGAAAAGTCCAGCTTCCATGATCAAATGCTTTCTCTGCATCCACATTACCTACCTGTAAAGATTTCATTCATTTTTGAAGCGTCTATAGTGAACAGATGTTCTAATCAACTCATAAAAGTCATTATTCCAGTGGCAAAGGCAGTCTGGTCATTATGTACAAAGCCAGAGAGAAGGCTTGCTAATTTCTTGGGCAGTAGTGCTGTGAGTAATTTATAATAGTGATTCAGTTTGGAAACTGTCCTGTTGGATCACATTTGTGTAGGATTCTTCCTAGGTTTTAGTATGACTAACAAGCTTAGGTCCACAGCTCTGGAAATTTACATGTAGTTATTACATAGTCGGATAATTTAGTGCAACTACCTTGGGCAGACTACAAGGTCCAAGTGCACTGTTTTTCTTTATCCACTTATTAATTCCATCGCTTCATCTGCTACTGCTTGATCTAGCTTACTGAGGTCTACAAATCTCCAAATAATTTACTAAAACTGTAGATCTCCTGGAATTCCTTTTGACACAGGCCTTTATAACAGTCCACAAAA
The DNA here is from genome assembly GCF_019279795.1 of Protopterus annectens. Classification (NCBI taxonomy): domain Eukaryota; kingdom Metazoa; phylum Chordata; order Ceratodontiformes; family Protopteridae; genus Protopterus; species Protopterus annectens. The sequence goes on along the minus strand of NC_056751.1, from coordinate 85,598,132 downwards.
CAGTTTAAAATTTCTGTAGGGGTATTGCTATTACAGATTTATATTCAGTGTCCTTATCTTACATACCACTGTCTCATTCTGAGGGCTAGGTACTTTTGGCTAGCTACAGTAACTTCAAAGTTAAGTATGGACCTTTTTGCTTTCTCCATGTTACACTAGTGTGTCTTATTTACATTTTCCTTCAACTGCTTAACTTGTGCCCTCTCCACAATAAGGACTTCTATTAAACTCCCTTGTGCTTTCAACAAATTCTTAAATTCATTCTCATCTCTTGCAATTTCTATGTATTATGTCTTTTTAGAAAAATGTCCACCTCCAACATAAACCTGGCCCATAATTCTGTTAAATCTCGCATGTTTGATTAAATATTTCCTTTCCATCTGTTGCATGCATTTCTGATATATTTCTTAGGCTATTCTTCATCACAGAAATTCACTCTCCAAACCCTCTGTAGTATTCAACCCACCAAACGGAACTGCAGTATCAAAGGTGCAGGATCCGATATTGGAATGGTGATGATTTTCAGGGAGTCCAACATGTGACCATGTCCATTAGTTGTAATTCCCTTATCTATCTTTGACTGACGCCTATGGGATAAACAGTTGCAGCCTGCTCTAGGTAACTGTAAAAGTCTATGCATATCTATAATTCCCATTGTTCCTACATACATTTCCCTAAATTTACCTACAGTAGAGGTATACATACTACTTGGTCCACAGCACACCTATTTATTACACATACCAGGGTTCACTGGTTACTGCTGTATCTTCCTGTTGCACAATCCATCCCCTACAATTATTGAAAATTCAAACTGCCTATAACCTAGCAGTAGATGTACATTCAGAATTATCCTAACCCCTGTAGATACACAATAAATACTATGTTCCCTTTAGTCATTATATACCTGCCTTCAGTGACCACATTCTTCTCCAATAATTTAAATGGGGAACTTGTCCTGATAAGTTATCATTCCCTTTCCAATTCCCAAACTTTCATGCTGTTCTTTGCCTACCGGATAGGTGTTTTGCAATAACACAATCTAGGGTTTTATTCTTCATTACGAATGCCAATACTGACTTCTTTTTACAGGGTTCATTAAACCATTTATATTCCAAGAAAATAAACTCACTCTCCATTAGGTGTGGGAACATCAATTTGAAAGTTCAACATTTTTCCCTTTACATAATTTCTTCTCATGGTATGGGGTCATAACTGAAATCATGTGCGGTTTACCAGAAATACTTTTTATAATCCTCTTCAACTGAATTCTAAATGTCTGGCTGGAGTAATGTACAGCTTTAGAAAATCCCCTTCAGAAACATCTACCTAGTCATTATGGTAGTTTACATTTCTTGCAACAGCCAAAAAAGCAACTCATACTCCTAAATCATAGCTATTGATAGTCACTCATTTACCCAGTAGCTTCCACATAGGAGGCAAATCCTCCTCTTTAGTATAGGGTCAGGGCAACATTCTCAACTATAAAGCCGAGACGCAGAAAGCTTTCAACAGTTTCTCTTTTTGGCAAGTGATGTTTCAAATGTACCTTCTTATCCAGTTTTAATAGCTACTTACAAGTGCAACAGTCATAAAAACCTTTCCAGCTAATTCCTTGTGAACCTACATTTCTTTATACCTGTCCTCCAATAAGGAATATCCATCTCAACTGTAGTCTTTGCCACTTAACTTTATACAAGCTCTCTGCCAAGTTCTATTCAAAATTTTTGACTTTAATCATAACATTTAAATAAACTCACTGCTGAGTGTTTTCCATCAGCTAAGCCACATGCCTGCAGGCATTGTCGCTATGAGGTATTTCTAGCTCAAGCTGTAGATGTTAATAGTAAAAAGTTTCAAAAGACTTTTTACATTCAAGAATAAGGGTTTGCCACTGCCCTTTTAAGAGGTCTTTGGGAACAGTCCAAAACCTCCCAGTCTGCAGACTGGATGTGCTTCTTCTTTAATTGGGAATGTATGTAGCTAACATAGGGTACTTACTATCTGAGCTCCTACAACAGGAAAGCCATTCTCTTCATCCTGGTTTAACTGAAAAAAAATCTTGCCCAAAGTAATTTCTGCTTTCCTTAACTCATTATTTTCTGTGGAATCCAAATATTGGCAAGCACCTTTTCTCCACTGCATAAGTGTCAAATCAAACCAATATATGATGTGTGCAGTAAACCGTTGATGTACTCTTTCCATTTTTACTTCCACTGTGATTATCTGTCCATTCAGTAATTTTCTTTTGTCCTCCCTACAGTTGTGTGGGTTTCCTGTGGGTGCTCTGTTTTCCTCCTATGTTCCAAAGTGCAACATCTTGTTTCAGGATGCTTGCAAATCTTAAATTCTTTCTTTTTCTATCCTCTGCATCAATTTACTGATATTGCAGTAACTTCAACTTTTCATTACTGCCAGTTGGATTCAACAGGTTGTGAGCATGGTTTCCATATCTGACATCTTTCTTCATCACAACACTGTTTATTTCTGACATCCTTTTATCAGATCTGTACATATAACTGAGTAGAGTTGCATTAATTTCTTGCATTTCAAACATTACCATCCAACTGAATGTTTCTAGGATCTGTTTCCATATTAATCAACTGACTGCCTGATTTCATTATCCAGGTGATTATCCCTTTTCCACTTATCAATTTAGACATGCATTTTATTCTAAGGATCATGAAGCAAAACAAACATCTTATAATGCCATGCTTAAATGAAAAGGGCCTCGGGCATCAGCTAAATAGCAGGTACCTGGCTTAATTACCATCCCTTTTGTGCCTTAGCTGACATAATTGAACTCTGATTGATAGTATGGTTGTACACTAGTTACACTTATGTTACTATATATATCTGACCGTCCTTTCCAGGGTTGCTTAAAGTTTTAAAAACTGTAGGAAAAGCAAATGTCTTGTAATGAAAAATCAGTCTTAATGATGTTCGAAGAGTGAAACAATCACCAAATACACCCTACATATAAGATACTAAAGCTAACCTAAGGTTTCACCTCATATATTTGTGAGTTTCAGTGAATACTATAGCAATAATCCATGGCTGAGTGTGGGTAATGCTGAATTTACCCACAATTGGCGTGGTTTGGTCATGAGGGTGAAGCCCGAGTGACCAAACAAAGCCAACCTTGGGTAAATCGGCATTACCCACACCCATCCATGGGTTATTGATATTATACAATGATATTTAAGAAAAAAGTTACTTTTCTTAAATATTGTTCTTGAATAACAGCACCATGGTGGAGCTCTGTCTTTTTCCCAGGTATCGTGGGTTTTTCTTGATGTACTACGCATGTGTATGGGACTCTCATTCCCACACTTGCACAGGACATCAGTGCTGTGTAAAGCAAGCAACTCAGAAAAGAAGCTCTCTCTTTTTTAAATAAAAAAAATTGAATCTGGAGACCTCAAAACATATGAGAAAAAAGGGACAGAGAAAATATTCAAAGTCAAAGTAAACGTTATTGTCGATCAGATATACACAGCAGTGCAAGCTGAATGAAATTATGCTGCTTTGGTCCTCATACAAGACATAACAATGAACACAGTTTGAGTGACAGTAAGACTAATGCACATACAGTAATAATTAGGTTCATAGGTTCATACTAGGCTATCTGCCCAAGGGCATTTATAAGCCTAGCCCATAGTTATGTAGCTTTCGCCACCCCTTTAGTTTGAAGAAGACTATGCCTATTATTTTGCTGTGCCTCTGTCAAGCAGTGACACTGAAGTAATCCCTGGGGTATATCTGCGATCTCCCATCCATTGGTCAAGATTCCTCTTGAACAAGGCCAGCGAGGTGCTCTGCCTCACATGTACCGGGATTTTGTTCCACAGCATAGGGAGTCTCTGGGTGATGAATCTGTCCCTCCAGCACGTTCTATTAATAACCATGTCAAGGTTTAAGTCTGCCGCCCTTGTGGTTCTGAGGGATCTAGATTTTTTGAGGTGAAGCATATTCATCAAATCTGGGTTTGACATGGCCTTATATGTCAGGCACAGGTCACCTCTGAGCAAGCGGTATGCGACTGAATAGAGCTGGAGTTCTTTCAGTCGGGCAGCATAAGACATATTTTTGAGACCCTTTATCCTTTTGGTGAGGAACTTTTGGGGCCTTTCCAGCTGCTGCAGTTGTCGGGTCAGATACATTCCGAATGGGGCATTGTACTCAATCATAGGTCTAATGAGTGATGAGTACAGGGGGATGATGACCTCCCTAGATCTAGATGTGAATCCCTTCATGATCAGGTGGGCAATGTAGAAGGTTTTCCTAACTACTTTGGCAACATGAGTGTCAAACGAAAGGTTACTGTCAACCTGGGTCCCCAGATCTCTGATGACGACTTCTGTGCTCAGTGGATTGCCACCTATATGGTAGCTAGGGGTAACCTTGTTTTTCCCAAAGGGTATGACTATGCATTTCTTGGCATTTAACTTTAGGCCATGGCTCTGGCACCAGTTATCCATTTCTGTGAGGCCCTTCTGAAGGATATCTGTGTCAGCTGTGTTTTCGACTATGGCGCCCAGTTTGCAGTCATCTGCAAACTTTGTCAGCCATAACCCTATTGTGTTTGCTTGTACTTCAGAAAAGTAGATGCCGAACAAGAGTGGTCCCAGGACTTGAGCCCTGTGGGACACCACTTGTGACAGGCTTTGAGTCTGACATGGCACCAGCAACTCTGACCCTGTGGGTTCTGTCACTTAGCCAGTTTGCAAACCATCTTGTGATGTATGGGTTTACATTCAAGCTGATGAGTTTTTCGATGATACCTGAGTGGGGTATTGTGTCGAAAGCCTTTGCCAGGTCGGGGTAGGCTGTATGGACTGCCTTGCCCTCATCAATGGCCTTGGTGACTGTTTCGAAAAAGTCAACCAAGTTTAAAAGGCATGATCTGCCTTTGACAAAGCCAAACTGGGTTGGATCCAAAGTCTGCAAGTTCCCTATGTCTTTATTTATGAGTTCCATTATGATCCTCTCAATGGCTTTGCAGATAAGGCTTGTCAAGCTAATGGGACGGTAATTTCCAGGATCGGTGGAGGCACCGCCCTTGTGAAGTGGGACCACAGTTGCCGTGCGCCACTCCTTGGGTACGTATCCTGAGGTGAGGCTAAGATTAAACAGCTGTCCTAACTGCGGGTTTAATTCCTCATTGAGTTCGTGGAGCACACAGCTGGGGACACCATCCGGTCCCATGGATGCTGTGTTTTTTGCCTTGGAGAGAGCAGTTCTCACTTGGGCGTTGGAGATGTTTGGGGGGCTACAATCCTCTGGTATAGATATCTCTCCTTTTTGGGGGGAGGGGAGGGAGAAGTTTGCACTGAACCTGTCAGCCAGTATGTTGGCAATGTGTGTAGGTCCAGTAATCTTCACATCATTTTGAACTAATTCTGAGCATATCTGGGAGTTTCCTCCTAGGTTCAGCCAGTATGTTGGCAATGTGTGTAGGTCCAGTAATCTTCACATCATTTTGAACTAATTCTGAGCATATCTGGGAATTTCCTCCTAGGTTTCCAACATAGCTAAAGAAGGCCTTATGATTGTCTTTTGAGTCCTTGGCGATTTTTCTCTCAAAATTTGCCTTGGATGATTTTATGAGAGCTCTTAGTTTTTTACTTATAATGATCAAATGTGTCTTACCTTTCAAGGATTTTGCTCTATCTTGTAGTAGCTTCCTCCTTTTGTTGTAGAGCTTGTTTATGGCTGGGGTCCACCAGACTGGATGCTTGCCTTTGGTACAAAGGGTCTTAGTTTTGTTTGGGATTGCCTAATCCATGCAGTTCTGTAGGTGCTGGTAGAAGGCATTTGTAAGTGATTCAGCAGTTTGAGTAATGTTTACCACTGGCTCAGGGGCCTTAAAGGAGACCACACTAGTTTTTAGAAGTGTGAAGTCGGCTTTTGAGAAGTTTTTCACTGTGGTCTTTTTTTATTTCAGATGGGGGCGGGATGAGGACCTCCAGCGAGATTAGTTTATGATCTGATCTCACCACTGAGGGGTATCCGGTGTTGAACATTGTGATCCCATGTTCGTGATGATGAGATCAAGTATGTTTTCTCCTCTTGTGGGGATGGTGACTAGTTGTTCCATGGCATTTGAGTTTATGAACTCCAGGAACCTTTGGGCTAGAGTGTTTGGGCTTGAGTAGTGTTCCCAGTCTATATTAGGGTAGTTGAAATCACCTAGTATGATGGTGTTTGGATATACATTTATCCCCTCCAGTGTTTTCAGGAAGGCCATGTGAGGTTCCTGAGTTTGAGAGGGTGGCCTGTAACATGCTACAAATTGCAGAGCAGTCTTGCCTATGGTTAATTGCACCTGGATGGTCTCCGATGCATCGTGCGTTGCCACCAACCTTGAGGTGTGTGTGTCCTTTATGAATATGGACACCCCCCCTCCTTTCTTGGTGTTGTCCGGATTTTGGGGCCGGAACGCATGATATGAGGTGAAACCTGATAGTGCTGGGGTGCTCTCAGGAGCCTTGAACCAGGTTTCTGTCACAGCACAGACATCGATGTTCTCCATACTGAGAAGGGCCTTGAGTGAGTGCATCTTGAGATTGAGACTTCTGGCATTGAGCAGCATTACCCTTAGTTTTTTTCCTTTTTTGTGTTCTACGGTGGTAGGTTTAGAATTTGAGCCTTGCCTAAAAAAGGCACTATGGGGGTGGCAAGAGCCTTTGCCAATATCTGGACGCCCAGGGGTGACAGGTGCAAGCCGTCCCTTGCGAAGCAGCGTGGCTTGTCCAGCATGTCATCCCAGGCAGACAGACATTGGATCCCCTTTGAGTGACACCAAAATTTAAGCCAATTATTAAAGCTGATCATCTTATCACTGTATTGTGGCATCATTCTAGGTGAAGGTAGGATACTGCTCAAGGTCAGGGTCATACCTGCCTGGGCTACATAATCAGAGAGCTCCTCAATGTCTCTTTTCATGTAGTCCAAGGAGGTACGTCTCAGGTCGTTGACACCAGCATGGACAATGACTGAGTCGTACTTGTACCTGCTGTTGAGAGACCTGAGTGCTTGCGTTATGTGGCGGATTCTAGCGCCCGACAGGCAGCTTACTGTGACCTTCTCCTTACTCAGTCTGGTGAGCGGGACATCAGTGTGCCTGACTATGGAGTCACCAATGACTAGTGTGTCTGGCATTGTGTTTGGCCTTAAGGGCTGTGACTGTTTGACACTCTGACTGTGTGGTCTATGTGTTGCATGTGTTGGGTCCTGAGGTGGTAGTTGTTTGGGTGTCTGCTTTGGAGGCCTCTGCTGTTTTGGTAGATTTTTGGTCAGAGCCTCCGAGTATGTCTTTGTGTGATTATGTGTATGATTTGAAGTTGTGATGGTACTATGTGTGACTGGGTATGTAGTGTGTGTGGTTACCTTCTCCTCCTGTCTGGTCTTGCCAGTTCTATGTTGAGAGAGCTCAGCCTCCAGTTTGGCCGTATAGTTGCATCTCTCGCATGTATTTGTGTTTTGTGGGAGAAGGAGAGGATTGTCTGTGTACATGAGGCAATTGTAACATTGCCTCAATATTCCCAGGTTCACCAGTTGAGCAGGAGAGGACACTAGCAACTGATCCCTCGACATGCTAGAAGTAATGGATAAAAAAACTTACAAAAGACTCCGGGGAATGTGGGTTCTAGGCTGGTGGGGCACTATCTATAATAATAGTGCTTTATCAAGGTGCAAGTACTGTAGGAGCAAGTGCTAGGCTTTACAGATAGAGAATAGTCTACTTGGGAATCAAGTAAAGATTAAGCTTTTAGTTATAGGATACGCTGGTTAGATCGGCAGTACAGTTCGAGGAAGGTAGTTTTAAGGGAAAATTTGAAGAGTGGAATTTAGGTAGCCTGAATAGTTTAACCTTGTTTAACCGCCGCTGCTCTTGTGCGCAACAGTGGCAACTCCGCGCTAACGCGTGCTTTATAGCAGGGGGTTGGAAAAAACAGGAAATGACCCAAAATGGCCAACGAATTACTAGTTGCTGTCTCTAACCACTCCTCTGAGGACAAACAAGCAGCTCAGTACTCTCCACTCCCACTGGTGAGTAAAGAAACTACCTCTGGCCACACAAGAAAATGGAGGAACACAGGAACCAAATACAAAGCCCAGGGATCAGCAAAATCTGATCACTGGAACAACTAACTAGGATAGTTTAGGAAAGGAGAAGTATTTTTTTTGTTTTTTTTTAGTTTTTTTGCAAACAGACAGAAAAAATACAGTAAATGCTTTGGTATTTGACTAAATTGCTATCAAAGGCTGGTACACTTGAGTGTATTAGCCTGTTTGTTACTTTTAAGCAAAACTTTAGCCAACAAGTGCAATCAACAATTTAAGCACAGAAAAACAGGAAAATCAGGTAATAAAACAGTAATATAGGCACAAACAGTAGTCGAAAAGCTCAAAAGATCGAAAAATGCAAAATAAAATGTTTAAAAAATACTTATAATCAAGAAAGTTGCTTTATTTTGCTCTCTGCTGGCTTAGGAACTCTGCAGGGGACCACAAGGAGCTATGCCAAGTTCTCTAATGCCAGAAAAAGCCCGCCAAAGCGTGCTTTATAGCTTAAAATAGTAATGCAATAAATTACCACAACTGGACAGGAAGACAGACAATATTATACAAGTAGGCATTACAAGGACTAGGACTTCACATTGTGATTACTTAGATATTGTACTTCATTAGTTGTAGTATGATATATTCTGATCTTCATATTGCACACGTATGGAAAGGTGACTCACTCCTGACTATTGCACATTTCAGGAAGGAATAGCATAAGAAATCAGGCTAACTATACCAGTTACTGAAGCAATTTGCCAGAGTGATTACTATAGCTGATACTTCACAACAAGTGGCATATTGATCTGATTATGCGTGTCATGTCTGGCATTCAAGTTTTACGGATAGAGGAAAGAAGCTTTTGTTTAGTCTAGATGTTTTGCAGTGTAAGCCGTGATACCGCCTGCCTGAGGAAAGGCGGAAGTACATGCCACGGTAAGGGGGAGTAGGATCACCAATTATCTTCCTAGCCCTTGCCACACACCGAGTCTCATGCATATCATCCACGGACGTCAGCGAGGAACCAATGACTTTTTCCGATGTCCTCACTACCCTCAGGGGAGCCCTAAGGTCAGATGATTTGCAGTTACTATACTTAACTATGATTTTATTTGAGAGGATGCTTTTGATGGTCCCCCTGTAGAAGGTTTTGAGGATGGACAGACAGGTGTGCCTTCCAGTGCAGATGTTGTTGAGCCTTCTTCACTATGTGCCTAATATGAGTTGACCAGGATAGGTCATCTGTGATGTACATCCCCAGAAACTTGGTGTTTTTGACTCTTTTCACTGCCACCCAGTTAGTTTCCAGAGGTTGATGCATCTCCTGAGTCCTCCTGAAGTCCACTATTAATTCTTTGTTCTTTCTTGCATTTAAGGCCAAATTGTTTCTGTCACACCAGCCTATCAGATGCTCCACTTTATCCCTGTAGGCTGTTTCCTCACCATTTCTGACAAGATCTATGACAGTGGTATCATCTACGAACTTGATGATTTTGTTGGATTCATGTTTAGCCATGCAGTCGTGCATCAACAAGGTGAACAGCAGAGGACTTAGGATGCAGGCCTGAGGGACACCCGTGCTCGATGTAATACTGACTGAACTGTTATTTCCTACATATACTTTTTGGGGTCTGTTGATGAGAAAGTCTAGTATCTAGTTATATAGGGAGGGTGTTGATGCCCAGCTGGATCCGTTTTGATATCAGATTCTGAGGGATGACAGTGTTAAAGGTAGAACTAAAATCGATGAACAGCATTCTGATATAGCAATTCTTATTCTCTAGATGTACCAAGGATTCATGAAGTGAAGCTTTTTCATCAGCCGTGCAGCGCTTAGATCTATAAGCAAACTATAATGTAGCCAGTGTTGCAGGTAGGCTTGAAGAGATATGGTTCTTGATCAACCGCTCAAAGCACTTCACTACTGTTGATGTAAAAGCAATGGGGCAGTAATCACTTAAGCTTGTCAGTTAGGATTTCTTGGGTAAGGGAATGATTGTCGTACTTTTGAAGCAACTGGGTACAATGGCTAGCTGCAGGGATGTGTTGAATACATCTGTTAGTACAGTTAAGTTAGCATAGTCTCTTAGAATCCTTCCCATATTATTATCAGAACAAGCTGCTTTTCCTGGGTTTACTCACCTCGGGGCCTTCAGAACATCAGCTGTTCTTAGACATAGCACCTTCTCATCATGCTCAATAGGGAGCTTATTTGGCACAGTGTTGTTGTCAGTAACAAATCTGCTGAAGCAGGTTATTTAGTTTATTCAGAAATTCTGTGATTGTCATCACATGGGGAGGATGCAGGCCTATAGTCGGTTATGGCTTGTATGTCTTGCCAGAGACATCTGCAGACCCTATGGTTAGAGAAGTGTCGCGGACATAAAATTCAGGAAGTCCTTTTAGCCTTCTTTATACCTCTACTTAGACTTGCTCTGGCCTCTCTTAGGGCATCCTTGTCTTTTGATTTAAATGCAGTATTTTGTGCCTTTAGGAGCTCATATACTTCACCAGAGAGCCAGGGTTTCTGATTAGCACACATGGTGATACATTTGATGACTGTTACATCATCAACACATTTTGAAATACAGGCCATTACAGGATAAGGATTATAAGGATAATCAGGGATGTTTCTCAAGTTTTGTATAGTGTACCTGATTATCCTTGTATTTTCTCTGTCCCGTCTCTCTTGTTCTCTTGAAGTGTCTGGATTTCTAAGTTTATCTTTTTGTTTTTTTTTAAACTTAAAAAAATATATATAATTTCCATAGCATATATTAATAGAAGTTAGTCTTCTATTGGTATATGCTCTATTTACAACAAACATGCTGGTTAGGATGACCAATCAGCATGCACGTTTGTAAATGTTCATGGCTAGTCATTGTATGACATGGAATATTTAACTGTAACATTTCAGAATTTTGACACATAATTGTAGTTTCTGTCCACTTTGTCTATTCACAGCCTTACAAAGTATAGTTGTTTTACCCTGTAGAGGAACTTACAGCAGGGTGCTTTGGCTTTGTTACATTTTTAACTCTAGTTTACAAAAATTCCTTTCAGTGGTGATTGATTACTCTTTCCTGTCCTCCACTATAAAACTAGGAGCTCTTGCAAGTGTGTGCATTGGCCTGGGACCTTGACACGTGCAACAGTTTGACCTTGTGAGAGGACTAACAGTAGTTTGCTGTGGTTGTGTTACATTTCTAACTTTGATTTTACAAAGATCTTTTTTGTGCATTTTGATAGTGTTTGATTACTTTCCCTTGTTCTGCACAACAAAACTAAGGACTCTTGCAAATGTGTCTACTTACAAACTTTTCAGGTGGAGCTGAGGATGCTGTCAACAGTATGTTGCAACTATGGTTCAGAATTTATTACACAGTGCAGTTTGGAAGTGTCCGATTAGTTTCCACTGTCCCCTACTATAAAATTCAGGACTCTTGTGAGCAAATATGCAGACTGAATTAGATTATGGCAACATAAGGCTTATTCTGTACTAGCATAGATGTGAAATAAACTAACCTAATTACCATTTACTGGTCTTTATTATATCTATTTGAAACTAGATGAGGTAGGCTGGATGATTAGACACTAAACGCCATACTGCCAACCCTTGAAATCTGAATTTAGAAATTTATTCATAACAGTTTTTTTTGTCCAAGTAATACTGCTCTTTTGTACCAGAGGCTGCTACATCTCCATTTCTGTCTCTCGATTTCTGGACAAAGTATATGCTATAGTAAATAGGTATGCCTTAAATGATGGATTAGAAAACCACAGTTTTGTAAAAAACGTGATGTATACTTCTTAATGGTAATTGCAGAATTTACACAGCATCACAGAGGGCGAGATGTCATTTGAGGAAAGTGAGGCAATACCTGCATCTAAAACAACCTGAGCAGGATCAGCACATCTCACTTATGGTGTTCCATAGCTACAATGGTTAGAGGCACCCATTCAGAAAGTCATGGAAGGGAGTATTCAGATTTTACAGGTCAAGTTAAATCCAACACTAAATGTTATGCGTTCTGTTGCTGAGGAGCAGGATACAATTCAGAATTTGGTTACAGATCTGACTGATAGACATTTTGGAAAGAAACAAATCAAAATATCAGTACACATCTTTTTCTGATACTACTACTATCTCTGAATATATCACAGAGTCTAACTTACTATATTACAATGGAAACTATCATTGTAGTCTTTGGAAACAAAATCCTAAATTCAAAACCAGAGTTGCTGAATCTTACAACTCTAAAAACAAGTGAGTAAAACTGAATGAAGATATTAGTATGCACCATGCTGATCTCTATTAACATCTCAGAAAACACTATAGAGGCTCGTTTACAAAATTAGTATGAAAATAATCTTGGCACAACTATTTTTAAGTTGTAGAAAACAGAAAAACTACGCGGACTACTTGTTTTCTTGATAAGTGTAAATATGTCCTATGTTATAGGCCTAAGAACAGCAAGAAGTCAAAACACAATAACCTTTGTACTTTAAAGATGTTCTAGAAACAAATTAGGATACCAGTCAACAGAACTATTTAGTTATAGTGGAGTCTAAGTCGAAGCCTATTACTCTCCATCATGGAAATCTTAGAAGCACTGAAAAAAGTATTACTTTCTAACAGAAATTATAACAGAGGACTATGAATGTGTCTCTGTTTGTAATGTATATATTATGTGTTCAAGACACGGATGCCAAAAATTCACCTTAAGACCAACTTAAAGTTCGCTAATCATGTAAAAAAAAAAACAAAAACCCCCCCCCAAGAAACTGGAGATCTAAAATGATTGAATGAATCAATAGATTTATCAAATCCAGAAGTAAAGAAATGTTCTAGAATTAAGCTAGAATACAATTGTTAAGTTTGGTACATTAGAAAAGAAAATCCTTATGTATGATGCTGGATAATCTGCAAAAAAAAAAAAGAAAAATAAGATTACATCAGCAATTTATCATAGAATGAAATGCAAACAGAGTTTATTTTTTTTATCCTATAGACGGCTTACAGGAAGTCTGATACTGGTGTATAAGGCTTGCAATTAGCATTTTAATTTGAATGTCTTCGGCTTACAGTTTCCAAAATGCACGGCAATTAGACTATTAAGGAAATTCAGAGAGCGAGAAAGGGTACTGAAAAACTGGTTCTATGACAGAACAATCTATTTTTGGAACGCATTACCTAACCATACCAACAGTGACACACACTAAGATTCAAGTCTAAAGTACAGGATTTTTATGGGCAATGTAAATTTACATTACAAACTGGTATTTATTTACATTACAAACTCTGTCCCACTGCCTGTAAGATAACGATACTGAAAACTACTATGTATGTTAACGACACACATAAATAAATAACCAGTGATAAAAGGTGCAATAAAAATACAACTGAGTTGAAGTGCAGAATGTTTTTATAATTCTCCCTGTATCAAAGTGTTTATAACAGTAACAAGTGTATCACCATCTTATCCCAAGTCATTATTCATCCTCATGCATGCCAAGAATAAAATAAACACTCCTCACATAAACTATATGTATGCAACGCCACTAAAACACTCCAATAAAATCTAACAGTTTTAAAAGTAAACAAATATACAATAAAAAAAATAAAACGGAACTATACCTAGCAAATCAGAAATGGCATTGCTGGTAAAGTCGATGAGAAATTAATAAACATCAAATATCTACAAATTAACTAGAACACAACTACATAACCACATGACATTTGACATTAACCTAATCCTCATTAAGCTGTGTAAAATACCATAAAAGCACCTAAAAGTGTTTAAAAAAAAATCTATATCCATATATATATATATATATATATATATATATATATATATATATATATATATATCTGTAAATAAATATAAAAAAATTACCTCATATCAACTGCAGAAAGCCATCAGAGACCAGCTACATATTATGGTGTACACGTGTGTGTCAGCATAGTGTGGCAGGATGGCAAATGTCATACAAATACCGTAAAATGGTACTGTGATATGAATGTTAAAAATGTGTTGTAAATATTGCTGGACAGAAAATAACGTGTTATTTTAAGACAAGATAGGCATGTCCCTTTTAGGTAGAGATGTTCCTTTAAAGAGTGCTGCCAACAAGCAGCAACATTGTGAGTGTAATGTATATAAAAGGAGGGGTTTGGCCCAGGAGGTCAGAGAAGGTGACCTTTCGCTAAAGGGAGAGAAGCTCGGAAAGTCTTGAGATATTCTGCTGAGAATCCAGCAAGGAGGAAGCTGCCCAGATGCATTTTGGGACTAAAACGTGAAAAGTTTGAACCACTGAACTGATATTTTTCTTTCCATTTCAACATAAATAATAAACACATTATATTGTGGACAAAGTGTGTCCCCTGCCATGTTCCGATATCCCTGTGTGTGTGTGTCTTGTATTGTGTGCATGTACATAACACAAGACTTTCAGTATGTTCTCTGAAATATATATCTAACCTCATGACAGATGAACTAGAAAGACCAGTGAAGCCAGATGAGCAGAAATCAACTGCAAGTCTGAAATGCAATATCTGCAGAAAAACAGGCCAATTTACACAGTGTATACACTTAACAGTGTTGTCAGTCAATTTTATTAATGTGTCTCACCAGCTGTCAATTTATTAACTGTGATTACATTTCTGCATTTTAAATTAGTTTCTGAAATTGTAGTCTTCGTATGGTGCTAACCACTACCTAACCATACAGATGTTTGGTCACAGCTGGAGTTCAGATGGCATCGGCTCCCCTCTCAGTCCAGCAAGCAGATTGTTTGCAGTCAACACTGACATTGTGTTCCTTGTAGAATACGTGGCACTTCCTATGTGAGGTAGAATGACTAAAATATACAAGGAAAAAAGACATCAAATATGACTGCTTGATCCTGGAAGATTTACATACGTTTTAACACCATGGCTACAAAATAAAAGTTTTTAGACTACAGCATTGCTACATCTACCAACAGACTTGGAAATACAAAATGTGTTTCACTATTACAAAAACATTTCCATAACAATTACTGCAAAACTGGTGTAACTAAAATATAGCTGAAAGTAGTAGTTCTGAGTGCAAATTGCACATGCAGTATGCTTAGCCCTTTTATATTATAGTTGTAGTCACGAATACTTTTACTACCATTTTTTTTTTAATTTATACTTTAAGCATTTTTTTTAACCACCACATCATACTGTAACAGAACTTTTAAGATGACAATGGTAAAACACCCATCATTTCTGTAATTCATGCAATGAAGAAACAAATCAGTATTAAGGCAGAATTTAATAGTTTATTTTTTGTACTGCTGTACAGTTACTGCATGTCAAATGGTTGACTGGATACGAACGCCACTATTTTGGAGATATCTTCAACCATACAGAATCAGCCAATAAAGTGTCAGCTTTCGGTCAATGGTCTGATGCATTTTTTTAATGTGCATACACATTTATTTTAGCTCCATTTCTAAATGCACTTTTCACAGAAGCAGACAGACTACTAAAGGCTGCCTTGTTACTGCCTTAGACCTTTCCTTTGCTTTTTTTACTTAAGTCAAGAGTTTCAAGTACAGTATGCAAATACAACTAGGTGGCCAGTCTTACTGGTTAGAAGAGTAACTTAAACAGCTCAAGGATAGTTATGTTTGCTGCCGAAGCCATAACATCAGATTTTTCTTGCCACTAGAAGGTAGGAGCCCCATAGATGAACCTTAAGCAAGGGACCAGGTTACAGGAAAGACAGCCTATAGGGCATCTCTGCAGTGGGTCCTCTGGAAGAGGAGGACAGAGAGAAAAGCTGTTACTGTAAGGCGAATAGGAGGGGGGATGGAGGGTGGGAAAGAAGACTGCAACAGTGAATACACTCGAACATCTACATTTATGGTAAGTGTACACAATTGTACTATGGTCTTCATGCATCACTTTGGCAGTCCTGACTTATGTGATGATTCCCAAAGCCAAGATGAGGGTGGTAGGTGTCTTAATGTGGACAGAGGATGCCCTGCAAGATGGCAGTGGCAAATCCTGCTCTGGACTAGGAGAAGACTGACAGGTGGTAGTGCTTAGCAAAGGTACGCAACGATGACCAGGTAACTGCTTCCAAAATGTCTTTGGTACGTACTCTCCTCAGGAATGCAGTGGAGGTAGAAGTGGCCCTAAATGAGTGGGTCCTAACAGATTCAGGGGGGCCTTTTTGCAATGGTTCATAGGTAGATACTAGACTATCGGCCCAAGGGCCTAAGTAAGCCTAGCCAACAAGGTTCCCTGGCTTACGCCACCCAAGAAAGTTATTCTCCTGTGCCCCTGTTGAGCAGAGCCACAGAAGTGATCCCTGGGATGTATTTCCTATTTCCCATCCACTTATCAATATTTTTCTTGAAGAGTGCTAATGAGGAACTTTGCTTGACAAAGATGGGTAGCTTGTTCCAAAGTATGGGAAGTCTCTGGGATAGGAATCTATCCTTCCAGCATGTCCTGTTTATTGTGGTGACAAGGTTTAGGTCCCTAGAGTGTGTAGCTTGGAGGGATTGGGATTTCTTTAGGTGTAGCATGTCCAACAGCTCTGGGTTTGACATAGCTTTTTATGTTAGGCAGAGATCACCTTGGAGTAGGCGACATGCTACGGAGTAAAAGCTGGAGGTTTTTGAGACGGTCAGTGTAGGGCATCTGTTTGAG
This sequence comes from Protopterus annectens, assembly GCF_019279795.1. NCBI lineage: Eukaryota > Metazoa > Chordata > Ceratodontiformes > Protopteridae > Protopterus > Protopterus annectens. Next base: position 85,581,376 of record NC_056751.1, on the reverse strand, counting down.
GCCAGTAATACTCTCTGTGGCCTTTCCAGCTGCTGCAGATGTCTTGTGAGGTACATTCCAAAAGGGGCGTTGTACTTTATAATGGGTAGAATGAGTGTCGAGTAGAGGGGAACAATGACCTCTTTTTCCCAGATGAGAACCCTTTTGTGATTATGTGTGCCACATAGAAGGATTTCCTGACTACTGTGGCGATGTGATTTTCCACCTGGGTCCCCAGGTCTCATCACACATTCGGCGTGAAGTAGACTGCCACCTATGTGGTAGTTCATGGGTACAGAGTTTTTACCAAAGGGGATGACAATGCACTTTTTGGCATTGAGCTTGAGGCCATGGCTCTGACACCAGGCATCTGTCTCAGTGAGGCCCTTCTCTAGGATGTCCACATCATTTAGGAACTCAACTATGGCTCCTAGTTTGCAGTCATTTGCGAACTTCATTAGCCAAAGGCCTTCTGTGTTAGCCTGTACTTCAGAGAAGTAGATACCAAACAGGAGAGGTCCCAGGACTGAACCCTGTGGTACTCCACTTTTCACTGGTTTGAAGTCAGATTTGGAGTCTGCATCTTTTACAGTGTAGGTGCTGTCAGTGAGCCAATTGGCAACCCATCTTGTGATGTAGGGATTTACACCTAATTTAGTGAGTTTAGCTATAATTCCAGAATGGGGGATGGTGTCGAAAGCCTTGGCAAGGTCAAGATAGGCTGTGTGAACCACCTTACCCTCGTCTACAGCTTTGGTGACTGCCTCAAAGAAGTCAATCAGGTTCAGGAGGCATGATCTGCCTTTCACAAACCTAAACTGGGTGGGGTCCAGTGTTTGGAGGTTACCAATGTCTTTGTTTGTGAGTTCTATGAGGATACGTTCCATGGCCTTAAGAGACCAGACTCGTCAGGCTAACAGGGCAACAGTTCCCAGGATCAGTGGTGGCTGCCCCTTTGTGGAGTGGGATAACTGTTGCTGTGCACCATTCAGTGGGCACAAAGCCTGATGTGAGACTATGATTGAACATGGTGCTTAGGTGGGGAGCCAATTCATTCTGAAGTTCGTGTAAAACGCAGCCTGGGATGTTGCCCGGTCCCATGGATGCTGTGTATTTGGCTTTAGGGAGTGCAGCTTTTACCTGCATAGTTGTGATTACAGGGACTCTGCATTCTTCCTGTATAGATATGGGCCCTTTAGGGGGTGAGAGGGGGGTAAAGCTGGCACTGACCTATCTGCCAGGATGTTGGCAATATCAGTTGGTTCTGTAATTTTCATGCTGTTGTGCTGCAACTCAGAGCAGATCTGGGTGTTGCCATTGAGATTCCTGACATAGCTATAGAATGCTTTGTGGTTGTCCTTAGAATCAGTGGCAATTTTGTTTTCATAGCTAGCTTTGGAGGATCTTATAAAGGATCTCAGCTTCCTACTGAGGCTGAACAGGGAACTCCTCCACTCATGGGATTTTACTCTCGTTTGCAACAGTTTCTTCCTTCTGTTGTAGAGTTTGTTTATGGCAGGAGACCACCAGATTGGCTTTCGTTTTTGGAGAATAGCCTCTTGGTTCTGTTTGGGATAGTACAATCCATGCACTTGTGTAAGTGCTTATAGAGTACATCTGTGTAGGATTCAGCAATCGTAACTGTATTGTCCATCTGCATGGGTGTCATGAAGTTCTCCACTTCTGTCTTAAGAAACATGAAGTTGGCTTTGGAGAAATTTTTTTACCATGATTTCCTTAATGGGGGTGGGGGCGGGATGTGGATATCTAGGGTGATTAGCTTATGGTCGATCTGACCAACGAGGAGTTGACTTCAGGTGTGGAACACTGGTCACTCATGTTAGTAATGACTAGATCTAGGATATTGTTGCCCCTGGTGGGGGTGTGGATAAGTTGATCCATGGCATTGGAATTTATGAATTCCAGAAAGCGTTGAGTGAAGGAGTTGGTATACGAGTAGTTTTCCCAGTTAATGGTGGGGTAGTTGAAATCGCCCATTATTAGGGTGTTTGGTTGAACCCTAATATTTTCCAGTATATCAAGAAAAGAAGAGTGGGAATCCTGGGGTATGGTGGGGGATCTGTAGCAAGCTACAATTTGGATTGCAGTTTTGCCCAGAGTTAGTTGCACTTGGATAACCTCGGATGCATTATGCTAAGCAACTAGCCTGGAGGTGTGGCTATCCTTAATGAATATGGACACACCTCCGCCTTTGGTTTTCCGGTCCAGGTTAGGTGGCCGAAAAGTGTGGAATGAGTTATAGCCTGGTAATGCAGGGGTGCTCTCTGGAGCCTTGAACCAGGTCTCAGTCACTGCACAGATATTGATGTTCTCTATTTTAAGGAGTGCCTTGAGGGAGTACATTTTGAGATTGGCATTGAGTAGCATCACCCTCAGATTTTCCTTGCCTGTTCCTGTTATGGTGGTGAATTTGTCATTTGAACCTTGCCTAAAAAAGTTACTATAGGGGCACAGCAAGTGCCTTAGCCAGTATCCGGAATCCCAGGGGTGACAGGTGCAGGCCATCTCTGGCAAAGCATCATAGTCTGTCGACCATGTCTTCCCAGGCAGACAAATACTGGATCCCCTTAGAATGACACCAGAAGCTTAGCCAATTGAAGTCAATAATTTTGTCCTTGTACTGCGGTATCATTTTGGGCGATGGCAGGATGCTACTCAGGGCTAGGGTCATACCTGCCTGGGCCACAAGATCGGAGAGCTCTTCCATGTCTCTTTATTGTAGTTCAAGGAGGTATGTCTCAGGTCATTCACACCAACATGGACAATGACAGTCATACTTGTTGTGGAGTGACCAAAGTGCGTGGGTTATGTGGCGGATCCTGGCACCCAACAGGCAGCTGACAGTAACCTTCTCCTTGTTTAGCCTGGTGAGTGGGACATCAGTGTGCCTGACTATAGAGTCACCTATGACTAGTGTGTTGGGTATGTTGTTTTGCATTATGGGCTTTGGTTGAGTGGCATGCTGAGTCTGTGGGCTGTGTCATTTGGGTTGTGTTGGGGGTGGAGGTTGCTTGCGTTTCTGCTTTGGAGGTCTCCGTTTCTTGAGCAGATTATTGAGAGCCTCCGCAAATGTTTTTGTGTTTCTATGTGTGGATTTTGGTGGTGTAGGTTTAGTGGGACTATGTGATGAGTGTGGTGTGGTGCAAGTGTTTACCTTCTCCACTTGACTGTCAAGTTCAGTCTTGGTTGGAGAGAGCTTTACCTCCAGTTTGGCTAGATAAGTGCATCTCTCACAGGTTGTGGTGTTGGGTGGTAGGAGGAGAGGGTTGTCTGTGTACATGAGGCAATTGCTACATTGCACCAAGATGCCCAAATTCATCAGATAGACAGGAAAGAACACTGGGAGCTGACCCTTGGACATACCTGAATAAAAAACTATTTTCCTCTAGACAAGTGTAGACAAGTGAGGAAAGGAGTATAAGAGCCTTTTTCTCTAAGCAAGTGAGGAAAGCAAGTACAAAAACGGTTTCCTCTAAGTAAAGAGGAAGGCTGAGTGCTTTAGTAATTTGTAGCTTATTTAGTGCTAACAAGTTCTGAACAAGTGCTGAGCACGAATAAGCAAATTCAAGTGCTAAAACTAAGAATCTCTACCTGGATCTTGTGGTAGATAGGCTACCTAGTGCTTACCACTCTCACTGATAAGCTAGAAGGCTTCCCTCCAACACAGAAAGGCTTTGGAGGCTCAGAAGTTTACAAACAGTCCTGGTTACAGCAAATCTGTACCTGGACTAGACTAGTTACAGGAAAGGCAGTAAACAATCTTAGAATTTATTTTTTCGGAAAGTGGAAAGGGAGAAAGGAGAAACAGAAGACAATTCAAAATTAAGGACCTAAGTGGATTACCCTTCAAAAATGTTCTCTCTGTATTAGGAAGAGTGAGCTAGTGACACTAGACTGGGATAGAGCTGAACAGATGGGACTGGTAGGAGTGTCTGAAGTGAAAATATGATCTCACTGTACTCGGTTGATTGAGCAAATGTGATAGACCCAGGAGGAGTGTTCAAACGCAAATTTTACAGGAGGTGCAGGCAATTCCAAAGCCACCAAGATTAATACCAAAACAAGAACAGGGAAGGTAGGTGGGAGACTTAACTGCAGAGACCACAGTATTCTATGAAACAAACAGAAAAATAAATAACTACAGAGAGACGCAGACACAATATTCAATGAAACAATTAAATAGACAGAAAAATGAAATGCAGTACAATCTTTAACACTGCAAGTCTGTACTTAACTCAGCTAGTAATGCAGTTGATTGTAGGTATGTAGCAGAAGCCAAACAACTGAGGTATTGAGCAGTAATACATTCTAAGATATGTGACTCACCTATAAATACAGAGAAACCCTCTAGGCTAACAGTTTAACACTGAATATCAATGAAGTGAAACACAATAGACCCACTACTGCAGAGACAGAGAGAGACCACAGTACTCTACAAAACAATGAAATAGAAAAATAAATAACTACAGAGACACAGACCACAATATTCAATGAAGCAGTTAAATACACAGAAAAAATGAAATGCAGTACAATCATTAACACTGCAAGTTTGTACTTAACTCGGCTAGTAATGCAGTTGATTGTAGGTATGTAGCAGAAGCTGAACAACTGAGGTATTGAGCAGTAAGGTAGGTGTAACAAAAGGAAATACAGTGGGACATCCACTTGGAGATAGTTTGTTTGGAGAGTGGTTTTCCTTCAGAGTCCAAGGCAAAAGGAAACCGTTCTGATTTTCTGAAACTTTTAATCCCGTCAAGGTAGTAGTGAAGTTGCCTGTGTACATCCAAGCAGTGAAAGATTCATTCCCCTTGGTTCTGCAGCTTAGGGAAGAAGGTAGGCAAGTGTATAGCTTGGTTCAAGGGAAATGTCTTTGACCACCTTGGGCATAAAGAAAGGAGTAGTTCAGAGTGAAACTCTGTCTGGGTGGAAGATAAGAAAGGTTTCCACTGCTATGAAGGCTTGCAACTCGGAGACCCTCCTAGTTGACGTGATGGCCATTAAAAGGGCAATCTTCCAAGTCACGAATTTTAAATCATCTGAAGCAGCTGGTTCAAAAGGGGTAAGATCAATTTTTCTAGAACAAAACCGAGGCCCCAAGGAGGGGTGAGCAGCCTCCTCGTCTGACATGCAGCACTCTCCTAAGGAACTGCTTCATTAGGGGGTGGGAAAAGATGGGAGGAAGAGCAGGGATGTGGGCTGAAATGTCAAAAGTGTGCATCTTAATGGATGAGAAGGATATGCCTTTCTCCAGCAAGATAGTCAGGTACTCCAAAATGGCTGAAATGTTGGTTGAGACAAGGTTGAGGCCTTGGTGCTGACACCATAGAAAATTTTCCACCTGGCAGAGTATGTTTTCCTAGTACTGGGTCTTCTAGACTGAGGATATTAAGCACCTAACTACTACCGGATTACTCAAGGTAGAATTTTGATAAATTATTCAGAGAATTTGAGAGTCTTCAGGTTGGGGTACACAAACCTTCCCTTTGCCTGAATCAGCAGCTCCACTCTATGGGCTAACTGCCAATGTTTTTCTTTAGTTAAACTCAGGCAAGAGGGGTACCAGTGCTGCCAGGGTCAGAATGGAGCTACCAGGACAATCCCTGGTCCTTCTTCCCTGATTTTTAGGAGGACCCTTGGAAGAAGTGGCAGGGGAGGAAATGCATAATGAAATAGGTGGCTCCAGAGGAAGAAGAAGGCATCTGTTCTCTAGGCTGTGTGAAGTTTGCACCTGGAACAGAAGCTTTTTAACTGAGTGTTTTCATTAGTAGTGAAGAGGTCTATTTGAGGGGATCCCCATTTCTGGACTATAAGGAGAAATGCAGCTGCCACTCGTGTGGATCGATTAAGTGTCTGCTGAGGTGGTCTGCTAGAGTGTTCTGAACCCCAAGAAGGTACTGAGCCATTAGGTGCAATTCCATAGCATTGGCTGTCTCCCAGGTTTGCATTGCCAGCTGGCAAAGAGAGTAGAAATGGGTGCCCCCTTGTTTATGTACCACGTGACTGTTGTGTTGTCTGTTTTAATAAGTAGGACTCCTAGTTTCCAGTGATCCTTGAAGGCCACCATGCTCTTCTGTACTGCCATCAATTCCTTCCAATTTAAGTGCTTGTATCTGAACTGTTCTCCCCATTTGCCCTGTGATAGGAGCTGCTGAAAATGGGCTCCCCAGGCCGTGTCTGATATATCTGTGGTTAAGGTTTGGCGCTGAGGGACGAACCTGAAGGGAGATCCCGGTTCTGCCACATGCTTGTGCCCACCATGCCAATTCCTCTCTGAAGCAGTGAATTAAGTTGATTTCTGTCTCCAGGGACCGTCATTGCTGGTACCACTGAAGCTTCCTCATGTATAGCCTGGCCAGAGGGATCATCAGTATATAGGATGCCATCTAGCCCAGTGCTCTGAGGAATTCCCTGGCTGAGAGGCACTGCCTCTACATAATGTCCTGGAAGTATTGAGTTAAGGAAGGAAGCCTTGTCTGGGGAAGGAAGGCCTTCTGGAGGGAGGAATCCAGTAGAGCCCCCAGGAAACCTATCCGGGCGGAAGGGTTTGTGTTGGATTTGGTGAGGCTTATGGTGAACCCTAGGGAGGAGAGCAGGGTCTGGGTGAAGGCCAGATCCTTGAGGAGCTTGGATTGACTTGCGGCCTGAACGAGGCAGTTGTCTGGTTAAGGGTAAAATTGGATGCCTCTTGTTCTGCATAAGGTGATCACTAGGGCCAAACATTTTGTGAAGACTCTGGGAGCAGAGAACTGAAAATGACTGGTACCTGCTCTGAAGTGAAGAAAACGTCTGCAGGATTCTTCTATAGGGATGTGTAAGTAGGCATCTTTCAGGTCTAAGGTGGCCATTACAGCCTGAGGTGTGATCATGGGAAGAAACTTTTGAAGAGTAAGCATTTTGAATTTTGGAACTAGGAGGGACTGATTGAGGATGGGAAAATCCAGGACAGGGCACAAGCAGCCTTCTTTCCTGGGGATCAGGAATATCCTGGAGTAAAATCCTTCTCCTATCTGGTGGTATGGTACTGGTTCCACAGAACCCTGAGACCACAGGCTGTAAATCTGAGAAATGGCCTCTGCCATTTGGTTTTGTGGCACATCTGTTTAGGCTGAAAATCTTAATGGTTCTTTGAAAGTGAGCCTGTAGCAGTTTGAGATTACTTCCAGAACCCACTTGCCAGAGGAGATGAGGACCCAGTTTTCTTTGCATAGGAAAAGTCTTCCTCCTATCTTGTCTGTAGTTGGGGGGGATGAGACATTGCTGATCTCTGCTAGGGCCCTGTGGCCTAGAATTCCTGCTGTTGCTGTCTATGAGGCCTTTCCCTTTGGGTGTTCCTCTGACTGGGTTTTGACTGGGAAGGAAAGGACCAATGCTTAGTGGGAAAATTCCTACTGAACCTAGGTGGCTGGACTTGGAGGAAGTCTTTGACCATTTTCATGGATTTTGCTTTATCTTTTTTAACACAGCCTCAGCCTTTGGTCCAAAAAGGGAGTCCTTGCCCAGCGATGCATCTAGCAGTTTATAAGTTCATAGGTGTGTACTAGGCTAATGGCCCTGGAGCCTTTACAAGCCTAACTCGTAGGATTACCCTGGCATCATGCCACCTGACCTTAGTTCCCCAGTGGCTCTGTCGAGTAGAGCCGCTGGAGTGATCCCCAGGGTGAATTTTCCATTTCCCATCCACATGTCAAGATTTCTCTTGAAGACGGCCAGTGAGGTGCTGTTTGACATGTATGGGAAGTCTGTTCCATAGCATGGACAGTATCTGGGTTATTAACCTGTCCCTCCAGCATGTTCTGTTGATTGTGGTAATGAGTGGTGTGGAGGGATTGGGATTTCTTTAGATGTAGGCAATAACAGAGAGAATAGTTTTTTGAGTCTGCCCATATAGGACAAGTGTTTAAGGCCTAGGATCCTCTTTGTGAGGTACTTTTGTGGCCTCACCAGTTGTTGCAGGTGTCTAGTGAGGTACATGCCAAACGAGGCATTGTACTCGATTATTGGCCTAATGAGGGAAGAGTAAGGGGAGACAATGACCTCTTTTCTTCCTGGATGCAAAACCCTTAGTAATGAGATGTGCCACATGGGACTTTCTGACCACAGTGGCAATGTGGTACTCAAAAGAGAGGTTGCTGTCAACCTGTGCTCCCAGATCTCTTAATGCCTTCAGTGTTCAGTGGACTACCATCAATGTGGTAATTCATGAGAACTGGGTTTTTCCCAAAGGGGATGATGACATTTTTTGGCAATGAGCTTAAGGCCAAGGTTCTGACACCAGTCGCTGGTCTCAGCGAGGCCTTTCTGTGAGTTAATAATAGCTCCCAACTTGAAATAGTCTGTGAACTTTGTCAGCCAGAGTCCCTTCGTGTTGGCCTGGACTTCAGAGAAGGAGAGGACCCAGCACCGAACCCTGTGGGACTCTACTCGTGACTGGTCGGCAGTCTGACTTTGAGTCCGCTACTTTCACACTGTGGGTCATGTGAGCCAGTTTGCAACCCACCTAGTGATACAGGGGTTGATGCCTAGCTTAGTGAGTTTTTCTAGGATTCCCGAGTGGGGAATGGTATCAAAGGCCTTGGCCAGATCAAGGTAGGCTGTATGAACCCCACCTTGCCTTCATCCACAGCTCTGGTGACTGACTCAAAGAAGTCGACCAGGTTGAGCAGGCATGATCTACCCTTCACAAAACCAAACTGTGTGGGATCCAGAGTTTGGAGATTCCCTATATCCTTGTTTATTAGGTCCATGATGATGCGTTCCACAAATCATATCAGACTCGTCAGGCTAATGGGGCGATAGTTCCCAGGGTATGTAGTCACTACTCCTTTGTGGAGAGGGATGACTGTAGCAGTGCGCCATTCGGTAGGGATAAAGCCTGAAGTGAGGCTGTGATTGAACAGACACACAGGTGAGGTGCCAGTTCACTATGTTGTTCATGTAGAACACAGCCAGGGATATTGTCAGGTCCCACAGAAGCTGTACTCTTGGCCTTGGACAGTGCTGTTTTAACCTGTGCAGCAGTAATACTGGCTGCCTGGCAATTTACTGGTACTGTGATTGGTCCCTAGGGGGAGGGGTAAAGTTGGCACTGAATCTGTCGGCCAGTATACTGGCAATATCTGTTGGTTTGGTTTAGGAGGTACCATTGTGCAGTAGCTCAGAGCAAATCTGGGTATTGCCATGGAGATTATTTACGTAACTACAGAAGACCTTGTGGTTGTCTTTACTATCTGCTGCAATTCTGTTTTCATAGCTAGCTTTAGAGGATTTGATGAGGGATCTCAAATTTTTGTTGAAGCTGATAAGGGAGTTTTTTCCAGTCTTGGGAATTCACCTTATTCCACATTAGTTTTTTTCCTTCTGTTGTAGAGTTTGTTTATGGCAGGGGATCACCAGACTGGCTTTCTTTTTTTTGGAAGAGAGCGTCTTGGTTCTATTGGGTATGGCGAGATCCATGCATTTGTGTACATGTTCGTACAGTGCATTGGTGTATGACTAGGCGGTCATGCAACTATCCTCCATTTGCATGGGTGCCGTGAAGTTAGCCACCTCTGTTTTTAGGAGCCCCAAGTTAGCTTTGGAGAAGTTTTTCATGGTGGGTACCATTGGAGGGGGGGGGGGTGAGGGGATGCTGGATTTCCAAGGTGATTAGTTTGTGGTCGGATCTAACCAGGGAGGAACTGACTATTGGTGTAAAGCAATGGTCGCCCATGTTAGTAATGACAAGGTCAAGGATGTTGCTCCGTCTAATGGAGGTAAGAATGAGTTAGTCCAGGGCATTGGAATTAATGAATTCCAGGAAACACTGGGCAAGTGTATTGCTACGTGAGTAGTTTTCCCAGTTAATAGAGGGGTAGTTATAGTCGCCCAGTATGAGAGTGTTAGGTTGGACTCTAATATTCTCCATGGTGCTTAGGAATGTGGAGTGCTAGTCTTGGGACATGGTTGGGGACCTATAGCAGGCTAAAACCTGAATCGCTGTCTTACCCAATGTTAGCTGCACCTGAAGTATCTCTGATGCGTTATGTTGGGCTACCAATCTAGAGGTGTGTGCATCCTTTATGAATATGGAAACACCACCGCCTTTGGAGCTTCGGTCCAAGTTCTGGGGCCAAAAGGTGTGGAATGAGTTATAACCTGGTAATGCAGGGGTGCTTTCTGCTGCCTTGAACCAGGTCTCTGTTACAGCACAAATGTCGATGTTCTCCATTTTAAGGAGTGCTTCAAGCAAGTGCATTTTGAGATTTAGTTTCTAGCATTGAGCAGCATGGCCCTCAAGATTGCATTTCTTTGTAGCTATTACGGTGGTAATCTGGTCTTTGGAACAGTGCCTAAAAAAGGCACTATAGGGGTGGCAAGAGCCTTGGCCAGTATCTGGAAACTCAGGGGTGACAGATGCAAGCCATCTCTGGCAAAGCATTGAGGTCGGTCAATCATGTCATCCCTGGCAGACAGATACTGGATCCCCTTAGCCAATTGTTGAAATCAATCATTTCCTGTTTGTACTGCGGTATCATTCTGGGTGATGGTAGGATGCTGCTCAGGGCTAGGGTCATACCCGCCTGGGCTACATAATCAGAGAGCTCCTCCAGGTCTCTTTTCATGTAGTCCAGGGAGGTACGTCTGAGGTCATTCACACCCACATGTATAGAGTCATATTTGCACCTGTTGGGGGACCTGAGTGCATGCGTTATGTAGCGGATCCTGGCACCTGACAGGCAGCTGACTGTTACTTTCTCCTTATTCGACCTAGAGAGTGGGACATCAGTGTGCCTCACTATCAAGACCTGACATGGTCTGGTAATGACCTGACATGGTCTGGTAATGTCTGTTCCCTAAGCAAAGCATGGCTTCGGATGACCGAGCTAGAGACAGCAGCTTGTGAAGATGCCTCTAGGGCATCATATCCACAGTGCAAGGAGTGCCAAGCTACCTGGGAACTGGAATAGCAGAGATCCAGCAATTCCTTGGAGGCATTCTCGTCATCCAGGAAGGAAATCTTTTGCTTCGTTTCCAAAATACTCTGCTGGTATTTTATCATATGGAATTGGCAAGTGAGGGCCTTCAATGCCAGTGTAGATGATGTGCAAACCTTCTTCCAAAATCTGTCAAGGGCCCTGCATTCTTTGTCCATAGGTAGTTGGTTTTTAGAAGTACTAGCCCTAACTCCTTTGGGGCATGGGGTGACGGCCTTTGGGTCAAGAGGGGGTTCTTAAAAAGGAATTTATGTGAGTCCAGTACCCTGTAAAACCTGTCTGGTTTACAAGGAGCTGGAGGAAGAGAGTCTGGATTGAGAGATGATTCCATGAAGACATCTTCTACCACTTCCAAAACTGGAGGGACAGCCATTGTGTTGAGTGAGATCAAGGAACTCCCTGACTCTTTTTGCTTGGGAGTATTCCTGTGCCTGCCACTGGAAAAAGTCTTGCATGACATGCAGTCTCTCCCCAAAGGGAATGTCCTCAGGGTTTGCAAGGTAAAACCCTGGTAAGGTAAGGTAACACAAGGGTTTGAAGCAGAAATGAGAGCACTGCGAGAAAAAAAATTACCCAGATAGTTCCAATAGTAACAGAAGCAACAGGACTAATATGGTGCGAATACAGGTAACCCCAAATAAACTGCAGGAAGAGGCAATTCTGAGTACAGTGTAGGTGCTGAGAAGAGCGGTCTTGGCTAACAATGAAACCTGGGGCCTCACAACACCCATGGGCGGGCATTAATTACACATTATACACACCATGTCTGGCATTATTGCGTGCGTATTTTCCATCCTGATTAAGATCATTGTTTGGACTCTCCTGCTGATCCCTGTACTAACTACTCTCCATCAGAAGCACTTTGCTGGCACTGACATAGCCCTGCAGTTTGTTTGCTCACCTGTAAAGGGTGGGTGGACTAAAATACTTGATCTTGCTACAAGGGTTATCATGCTCCATATTCAGGCAGCTCCTGTACATACCCTTGCTTGTGACCTGTAGTCAGGAAGACTACTGATGATTCCAGCCCAACTTTCTCACTGCCCCACAGCACTGTCTGGTTACAGTGAATTGCTCAGTGTCACACAGAAGTATACAGAGGCTGAGGGAATCAAACTCTGGACTACAGAAAATGGCTCATTAACAACTCTTAGCCTTATTCCTCTGTGCTAACTGCCACAACTCTGAGATCTAACTTTCAGTGTGGCCCAGACCATGTAGAAATGCAAGCAGTAAGACTACAGAGATTGTACAATAAATTAATTAGAAATTAATTTGTATAACTATAGAATTTAAAATTTCAACTATCGTACAGATCCTAATTTCACAGTCTAAGCAATTAGGCTTTGTATCATCTGAGGGTAGCCAACAGTAGTGCAGACAGCAATGTATGCAACCCATGTATTTCACTTCAGTAACCTGCTACTCCCACAGCTGTTCACTACCTGGATACGTAAAGCCCTACTATCACCTTTCTTTCTTCAGGATGCACTGCTGTATGTACTTCGTCTCTCTCTCTAGGCAGCACCTGTGCTACTTGCCTTACAGACCTGCTGAAACTTCTTCCTAAACCACCACTGGTAAAGCACAGTCCTCTAACTCCCCTACTGTGGTCAGGCACACAACTCTCCTAAAATTGCACTAGTCTGTGTTTTTTGTATTAGAGTTGGTGTAAAATTGTCTCAAGCATATTGCTATGTGCATTTTTAGAGTGACAGAGTATTAGTATTGCCATATTAGCTGCACACTCCTCTTTTCTTCAGTCAATGTACAACTTCAAAATCAGAAAAAAAACTTCCTTGGAAACTGAAGAACTCCAAATGGCAAAAAAATGCAAAAACAAAAGTTCAATGTCCATATTTAATAGGATAGAAGTATAAAGCAAACAGCAAAGCTTTTGAGACTGTAGCTCTTTCTCAATGCATATAAACACTACATCAATACACTCCTTTTAATATAAAAAGCCAGCTAACCAATGAAAAATCACGACAATTATAATAATTTAAATACAAACATTTTAAAAGTTTCATACAACAGCCCTAAACATCATAAAACATACATAAAAATATATAAAAGCTGTGTATACATATACAAATTCATAAAAAGCATGCTTTACTTTATAGAAAGTCATGCCTAGCTTTTAAAATACGTTTTATACTGTTAGTACTATTCAACGCTGGTGGATTATCTGCTCTGAAGTAATTTATCCATCTAGATTCTGCCATTTTGGTTTTTGTAACTAGATCCCCCCTCGAGCATCTTGGATAATTCTCTGTAATATCCTAAATTTTAATTTATGTTCCACACCACTAATTAATGTGTTTGCTTAGTGTGTTAGTTTCAACTTTTCTGCAAATATCAGAAAGATGTGCACCAATTCTTTTAGTTTCATATTTGTCTTACCTATATAAAAACATTCACAGCAAACACAATTAGCCAAATAAACTACATTCTCAGTAGAACAAGTACCTGATTCTTTAAAAAAGAAAGGTTCTTATTAAATCGGATGTCTATAGCATATGTCAGTGTTAATATTACTACAATAAATACAATTAAAAAAGGGATAGTAGTATTCCTCTTAATTAACCTACCACCACTAAATCTTACTCTTAGATCCTTATAACACAAAAACTGCTTTAAATTTCATTCTTTCTTATAAATAAATTTCAGTCTATCCCCTATATTATTAATTGCTGGATTAGAGGTTAGGATAGCCCAATTTTTCTCTATAATATGTTTAACAGTATCTGTACATCTACTGACTTCCGCGGTGGTGCAGCAGTAGCATTGTTGCCTCACAGCAAGAGGTTCTCCCGTTCGATTCTCAACTGGAGTGCCTTCTGTGTGGAGTCTGCATGTCCTCCCCGCGGTTGGGTGGGCGTTCGAAAGACATGCATAAATGGGCATGCCTTCATTGAAGGTTGAACGTTGAGCTGGCACTTTGGCGTTCGTGAAAATCTACTGCCAATCATTAGCAGACTGGAGTTCCGCTGTGGCAACCCCTAACCAGGGAAAGTCGAAAGAGGACAAGTATCTGTACATCTATTACATGTCATAAGGTATCTAATATTAAATTTACTATTACTAAGTTCAGAATTACTATTACTTACAGAATAAAAAATATGGCTTAGCCAAGTTATTTCTCTGACTAATTACTAATTCTTTAGTATTTTCAGTAAGTATATTTTTATACCCTCTACTCAAAGTCATTTGCCATACTATTCATTTCAGATAAAAAATTATCTTTTGTGCTTATCCTACTAGCTCTGAGAAACAGACTTTTTACTACTCCCCTATAAATAAGAGATTACTAGATATCTTAATAGATCAGTCACCTACCACAAATGAAGCCCACCCTGCATTATTAACCTTGCCTTAGTCAGCCTGTTAGCATTAGGTGTAGTGAGGCAATGTAACAACTGCCTTACGTTTACTGAATCTCCTGTTCCTTCAATACACCATCACTAACTGTGAGGCAGAACTCTCACTCACACAGAGTAGGTAAATACGGTACCAACATATGCTGATGCTATCAAGAAAACACTACCCCAGTCCTTCAGAAACCTTTGTAGCAAACCTCAGTTAACTACAAATACGTCACTAACTATACCTAGACCTACACCTACCACTACTCTCACATCCAAGGACAGCCACTATGGTTGCGAGCCTACACCATTCAGGTCCTCAAAGCCTACTGCTAACATTAAGGTTCTGGCAGTTGGTGATTCTACCTACACCTACCACTACTCTCACATTCAAGGAGAGCCACTATGGCTGCAAGCCTACTGCTAACTCTAAGGTTCTGGCCATTGGTGATTCCATAGTTAGACACAATGACTCAGCTCTCACTAGGCTGTATAAGAAAAAGGTTGCAGGAAGCTGCTTCTCTGGGTCAAAAATCTGATAATACAAGAGTCCTTAAAACCCACAACAGCCCAAATACTGTTATAACCTTGTGGGTTTGAGGTGTTGCTCCCAGAGGGGGATGCAGACAGACTGATCTCTCCACCAAAGCCTCAGAAACAAACATGGTGCTAGTACCAAGTAGAATTTACCATCCTTGAGAATGATAAACTGACAACAGTAACCGTCTGGCAAAATAGTACAATTCTGATGGGATCTAGTCCGTAACAGGGTGAAATAAGAAGGCTGAGTCTCTCCTTCACTTTTAGGGATGGTATGCATCTCTCTCTCCTCATAGCCTTCACATTCTGGCTAAGACATTGACTGCTTCCACAATGCCTTTTTGTAAGCAAGATTCTACTTGGGAACCTTCTGACATACTTAAAAATCTGGATAGTATCCAGGCTGCACTGCTTACCGCTAGATCATCATACAAAATACCAGAACTTGACATCTTCCTGACTTGAAAAAATATATTTATGTAACTCCCAAACCTAGTTCCAGTGTACAGTGATAGCAATCTGCTTTACCACGGCAAAGTATTATTAAGCATTCCTTACAAATGAACCGTGGAAGCATGTCAATATTTATTTGAAGCATCACCTAATGTCAAATCATAAATGATTCTAACCTAGAAATAGCATATCATGTTGTTCTGAATTACAGAACCAGTTCCATGTCCATTGCCAATCATGAAGCACACAAATCAGAATGAAAAAAAAACAGCTATTTACTAGGGGTACTGACTAATCATGTCTGGAATGGCAAGCATACATCACTAGCAACAAACATATATGAACATTCCTTGACTTTACTAATGACCATTCCATTAACCAGATAGTTTTCTCCCCAAGAAGATGTCCAAATATCCTCATTAAGATAGCATCTGCCTGTACTTCCCCATGTGTTTTTGCCTTCCTGGTAAAATTCATCCACCAGGAAGTTATATTCTCACTTAGGATATCTAGTGTAAATCTTAAGAACTCAATCATATTTACAGACTACTTTAAAGCCAAATATCTCTCACTAGCTGATATCAAAAATCATACAATGGGATGAATGCTAAACTGACCTTCAAAATGATACCATGGTATAAATCACAGAAGTACACTCATATAAATAACATCAACAAGGAGTCTATCCCTATTTGTCACAAGTACAATGTTAAGTTTAAAACAGACCCATGAATTCTCATTTTGCATAAAAGAGTCAGGTAAGGTCTTTATATATTTTTTTCTGTCCCATTATAAAAAACACAAATAGTAAAACCTTTAAATGCATAGTAAAGAAGTGTAAGGTCAGTAAAGAACTACATGTTGTTGCCACCAAAGACACAATCACAATATTATTTTTTTTAGCTCCATTAGGGCGATTAGATGCAGCTCAAAGAACTGTTCTGAGATGGTATCAAATTGTACTACCTACACAGATCCTGAAGCCACTTCCAACAATCTTGCTGATGAATAGGCAAAGTGAAGTTAGAGCCGAATTTAAGTCTCAATCCCCATCCAAATGAATGTCTAGGGGCCACCCTTCCTAAAAGTCACTCTGGATCAAATGCTGTCAGTCTTGTGTTCAAAACCAAGAATATCAGTTCCATGGGTCTCAATGATATTACTGGCTGTTTTTTAGTCAAAGTAAAGTGGAGTTGAGCTCAGCCCCCCTACTAAACCTCTTCAGCCCAAGCCTTACCATAGGTTATGTTTGGGCCATAATGGTGCCACTACATAAGTGCAGCCCTACTCCTGACCCTGGTA
Source organism: Protopterus annectens (assembly GCF_019279795.1). Lineage (NCBI taxonomy): Eukaryota > Metazoa > Chordata > Ceratodontiformes > Protopteridae > Protopterus > Protopterus annectens. The sequence goes on along the minus strand of NC_056751.1, from coordinate 85,564,743 downwards.
ACTACAGACCTACAAGTCTCACCAGAATTATCTGCAAGGTCAGGGAATACATCCTTATACAGCTCAGAAATAACTTTCAGACAATGGATCTTAATCAACGAAATTTAATGAAAGCACGTTTTGTCTACTCAAGCTGGAAAATTACTTTGAAAACAGTATTGAAGCCCTGGATGACTGTTAGACTACCTAAACTGTACATCTGCATCTGGATAAGGCTTTTGACACCATTCTTTATGAATGTAGTCTTAATAAACTCACCCAACTAAACATCAATCCATATGTTATTTGCTGGACTACTAACTGGCCGACTGACAGAACTAACATGGTAAAGGTTGAGGGATTATCCTCCAAACAAGAAAATGTCATAAGGAGTGTCCTAGAGGTTTCTTCGGCTTCTGCTTCTCAGATGTGAAAACAGTGAGCAAGGAACTATGGTTGACAAAGTTTGCAGATAACTGCAAAATGAAGCATGTTGTTAAGTCCCCTTATGACATTCTCTTTCCAACAAGGGCTTGATCAGACCAATACCTAGTGTAATGACCATGGGCTCACCCTTAACTCCAAAACATACAGTTGTGTACACTTACCATAACTGTAGATGTTCTAGTGTACGTTTGAGTGTATTCACTGTTGCAGTCATCACCTGTGAGTTTGTCCCTGTTGTGGTAGCCCTCGGCCGACCCGAATACCAGAGTCAATGTTTTTCTGTGTCAGCTGCTGTCGCCTGTAGGCTGACATCACGTCGTCAGTGTTATAAAGCAAGACAGCTGACACCATAACATCAGTTTTTCTTGCCCTAACCAGTCAGAAGCCCCAGGAAATATGGCAAAGTGGTCTTGGTGGTTAACCACCCCAAGAAGCTTACGTCTCCCTAATGAAAGAGGATATAAGGGAGAAGGAAGGAGGGAAACCAGGACTACAACAGTGAATACACTTGAACATCTAGATTTATGTTAACTGTACACAACTGTACTATGTTCTTTGTGTTTCACTGTTGCAGTCATCACCTGTGGCAGGATTCCCAAAGCTGAAGAGAGGGGTGTGGCAGGATTAGTTAGAGACCTAGGCATGGATAAGCAAGGCCTGTAGCACTGCAGAGGCAAACCCTGCTCTAGCCTTTGAGAAAAGAGGAAGGTGGTAATGCTTTGTAAAGGTACGGACCGAGGTCCAGGTGGCATCTTCCAAGATGTCCCTGGTGGGAACTCCTCTGAGGAATGCTGTGGAAGTGGAGGCTGCCCTAGTGGAATGGGTATGAATAAACTTAGGGGGAGGTTCCCATGAAATCTGTAGCAGAAATGGATACAGTATGATATCCATTTGGAAACAGTCTGCTTGGAAATGGGCTTCCTCTCTGCCCCTAGGGCAAAAATGACAAGAAGTTGGTCCATTTTTCTGAAGGATTTAGTACTGTTCAGGTAGTTTCTGAGCAGTTTGTGCACGTCTAGAGAGCAGAATTCTTTCCCTCTTGTTTGGAGGGTTAGGGAAGAAGGTGGGCAGATGAATGGCCTGACTGAGAGTCACAACAGATACTACCTTGGGCATAAAGGAGGGGTTAGTCCTAAGGGAAACCCTGTCTGCATAGAAAATGAAGGGCTCAACGGCCATCAGTGCCTGAAGTTCAGAAACTCTTCTGGCTGAGGTGATAGTTAGCAAAGAAGCAGTCTTCCAGGAGAGGAACTTCAGTTCTACTGAAGCAGCAGGTTCGAAGGGTGGTAAGGTTAGTTTTTCCAAAACATAATTAAGATCCCAGGCTGGCGTGGGAGGCCTTCTGGGAGGTCTGATATTAGAAGCCCCTCTGAAGAATAGTTTAATCAAAGGATGAGAGAACAGGGTCTGGGTCTGTATTAAAATGAGCTGAAATGGCTGCGGCATGAATTTTAACAAAAGAGAAGGAGAGGCCACTATTGAGTAATTCTGATAGATAGTCCAGGATAAGAGGGACAGAAGGTTGTGAGGAACTGGCCCTCTGGACTGGCACCAGGTGCAGAATCAATTCCATTTGCCTGCATAAGATTTTCTGGTGCTGGGCCTTCTGGCCTCTGTGATAATGTCTAGGATCTGCTTGCTTACCAGAAGCCCCTTGCTTACCTTGGGAGTATCAGCCATGCTGATAGTTTGAGAGTCTGCAAATCTGGGTGCAGCATCCCCCCCACTTGAGTCAAGAGATTTGAGATCTGCGGAAGCTGCCTGGGAGGACGTGATGTCAGGCTGCGCAGCAAGAGGTACCAATGTTGTCTGGGCCAAGCTGGAACAATGAGGATAGCCTTGGGCCTCTCCTCCCTTATCTTGATGAGTACCTTAGGAATAAGATGCAGAGGGAGAAATGCGTACACAAAGAGGGAGTTCCAAGGAAAGGTCAAGGGATTCGCCTTCCATGCCAGGTGGTGATGCGCCCTGGTGCAGAATTTCTTTAGCTGATGGTTGAGGTGCGAAGCAGAGAGATCCACCTCCTGATTTCCCCACACTTGAGTGACTTGTAAAAATATCTTTTTGTGGAGCTGCCATTTGTGGGGGTCCAGTAAGTGTCTGCTTAAGTGGTTTGCCAGGGTGGTGTTGATCCCTGGTAGGTATTGGGCTATTAGGTGTAATCCCATGGAGGAGGCAGTCAGCCAGAGGTTCATGGCTAGCCTGGACAGAGGGTAAGATTGTGTCCCTCCCTGTTTGTTGATGTACCCCCATTACTGTGGTGTTGTCTTTTGATAAGGAGAACTCCTGGCCTGAGATGGGGTTGGAATGATGTCAGACCCTATTGCACTGCCATCATTTCCTTCTGGTTGATATGCAAGGGAAGGTGTTGGGCATCCCAAAGACCGTGGATGCACCTGCCTGCTAGGTGGGCACCCCAAGCAATGTCTGAGGCGTTGGTGGTGATGGTCTGCCCGATAAGGTGGTGGATGAAGGGGAGACCTTGGTTCTTGGCACAGGCTTCAGCCCACCAGAGACACTCAGCCCTTATTGCAGGGGATCAGAGGGAGAGACGTCTCTAGAGGCTGGGAGTGCTGACACCAAAGGTTCTTTAGATACCACTGAAGTTTCCTTATGTGAAGCCTGGCCAGAAGCATTAGAAGGATGCAAGAAGCCATGTACCCCAAGGGTTGCAGGAAGTTACTCGACATGAGATGACTTTTGGATGCCAGCTGGGTAAAGTAGAGAGGCAGGTAGCTCTGCTTTTCTGGGGATAGTAAGGCCATTTGGGATGCTGTGTCCAGCAGTGCTCACAGGAAAATGATCCTCCAGGAGGGAGTTTGCTTTGATTTCTTCTCGGTGATGGTGAACCCCAAGGAAGTTAGGAGGGTTTTGACAAAGTGTAGGTCCTGATGCAGCTTTACTTTACACTCTGCCTGAATGAGGCAGTCATCCAGATAAGGGTAAATCTGTATATTTTTCTGTCTGCAAAAATGCTATGGCTGAGGCCAAATATTTGGTGAAAATCCTGGGAGCAGTAGACAATCCAAAGGGAAGAGCAGAGAACTGAAAGTGCTGTGAGCCTGCTCAAACGCAGGAATTTCCTGCAGGACTCCCTTATGGGGATATGGAGGTATGCATATTTTAGGTCCAGGGTCACTAACCAGGCATTTTTGGTCAGCATAGGCAGCAGCTGCTACACGGTTAGCATTTTGAATATGGGGACTACCAGGGATGTGTTCAGAATTGACAGATCCAGGATGGGGCGCCAACTGCCCTCCTTTCTTGTAACAAGGAAAAGCCTGGAATAAAAGCCTTTGTCTGCTTGATCTGCAGGGACAGGTTCTACAGCCCCCTGGGCTATGAGAGTTTGGACTTGTTTTAATACCTCTGCCCACTGATTGAGGGGTAAGTATGGGTACCCTCTGGGAATTGGAAGTTCATTGAAAGTGAATTTGTATCCCTGAAAAATGATCTTTAAGACCCACTGGTCCTTGGTTACAGACAGCCAATTTTCTTTGCAGAGGGACAGCCTTCCTCCGAGCTTTTGGGTGAAAGGAGGGCAGAGGGGGGAGTGGGAGTCACTGAGAGTTTTTGCCACAGAGGGATGGCTTACAACTCTCTCCCTTAGAGGCAGATGTGATCCACTGTTTGATTCTCTGTTGTCCCTGTTGTAGAACCTGGGGTGGCCTGTCCCTGTGGGGCTTAGCTTGCCCCTGTCTGCTAGGAGCAGGAAAGGATCAGTGCTTAGAAGGAAAATTCCTGCTGAATCTAGGAGGTTGAACCTGAAAGAAATCTTTTACTGTTTGCACAGATGTTGCTTTGTTTTCCACCTTTTTAGGTACCTCTTCGGCTTTTTCTCCAATCAAATAGTCTTTATCTAAATGTGCATCAATTAATTTAGACTTGACATGATCAAGTAGAGGTTGTTCCTTCAACCATGCATGTCTCCTAATGACAGATCCGGACACTGCTGCTCTGCTAGAGGCTTCTAGTGTGTCATATCCACAGTGTAAACAGTGCCTTGCCACTTGACAAGTAGAGTGCAATAAATCTAACTCCTTAGAATTGGCAGAGTCAGGAAAGGTAGAAATCTTTTGCTTTAATAGTTCCAAAGTATGCTGTTGACATTTTAACATATGGAACTGACAGTTGGAAAGCTCTGATAGCTAAGGTTACAGAGGTGTAAACTGTTTTACCCCATCTGTCCAGAGCTCTGGCATCCTTATCAGAAGTAGAGTTCTTTGCAGAACTAGCCCGGGCTCCCCTGGGACCCTGGGTCTGCAGCAGGATTTCTGTACAGGTATTTGGAGTGTCTGGCACTTTAATATCGGTCTGGTTTACTGGGAGCAGGTGGGAGGGCATCCAGGCCTAAACGGGATTCATGGAAAACATCATCCACCACTTCTAAAATAGGGGGGTGGCAAGGGGTCTGGTGCTGGGGTAGGTCTAGAAATTCTCTTAACCTTTTCTTAGACTGAGGGAAATCCTGAGATTCCCATTGGAAATGTTCCCTGAGGGTGTGGAGGGTTTCCCCAAAGAAGAGGTCTTCTGGTGGGGAGGCAGAAGGGATGGATTCCTCTGCATCTGAATCCTCATAAGTAGGAAGAGGTTGTTCCTCTTCAAAATCTGAATAATCTGATTCCTCAGAATCTTGCTCTGTCAATAGTTCAGGAGAAGGGTGTATTTTCCTTTTAGAAGATATGGCTTGTCTGCTCCTAAAACTAATGTCTTTCAGCTATTCCCAGCTAGAAGTCAGCACAGCGGAACTCCGGTCCGCTAATGATTGGCAGTGGATTTTTATGGTGCAGAGGTGCCAGCCCGAAGCCCAACCTTCAAAGAAGGAACACCCATTCACGCACGCACCTATCTGCATGTCTTTAAACATCACTCGACCGCGGAGAGGACATGCAAACTCCTGATAAGGGAAATAAGATCCTCCGCCATCTTAAGCATCTGGGCCTGGGGTGAAGGGGCGCGAATAAGATGGTGGCTAGAGGTAGACTTTCTAGGGGTGGCCTGGCTTCTAGGCCTAAGAGTATTCATTGGTGTGAGAGAAACGGTAGTTGGGTGTGGTCGGTTTCTGACTAGAATCGGTAGTGCGAAAGACCTCCTTGGAAGCCGGTGCCTGTGTCACAGCTGCGGACCCAACTGAGGCAGACACAACCAAAGGCACTAAGGATGAAGATTTCTGCGGCATACCGGACTGGTCTCGGTAGAGGCCTGCATAGCAATCACATCAGAATCAGGGGCTGCAAAAGCACCTCACTGAATTCCGGAGACCTGACGACCTGCTTAGTGGAAAAGTTGCTGGAAGGCTTTGCATTGTTTGGTCTGTCTCTATCTTTATTCCTACACTTTTTGGAGACTCTACAGATTGTTGGCTGACCGACACAATTTGCGAAGATGGAGGATGAAAATACCTGTCTACAAAAAGAGCTCTACGATGAATGGTTCTTGCTTTAAAGAGGGCACAGAACCAGCAACGGTCGATGTCGTGGTCTGGGCCTAAACAAGTGACAGTATGACTGGAAGTCTCGGTGTGGGATCTGCTTTCTACAGGTGAGACAATTGTTAATTTTTTCAGACATTAGTTAGTGCAAGAAAAAGATATCCCCAATGAGGTACTTAGCTTTAGACATTTTCAGCTGTGATCCGAGCTTTGGTAGCGGCCGACCGGCACACTTGCGGACTGCTTCTGCTACAGACTCCACGGCAAAAAAGACTGGGGTAATGGCGTCAGCTGCCTTGCTTTATAGCACTCACGATCTGACATCAGTCTACAGACAACAATAGCTGACACAGAAAAACACCGACTCTGGTATTCGGGCCGGTCGAGGGCTACAACAGCAGGGATAACCCATAGGTGGTGTTCTTGTGTTTCACTGTTGCAGTCATCTATAGTGTAATTTTCAGGAAGTTGATCACTCTCCGTTTATACCATATCAAGGATACTCTCCTCAAAAACTGAGGGACATTAGAGATGCTCTAGGAAATAGTGTGTAAACAGAGGGCTTTTAATCTGTCTGTGTAGCTTATGGTGCTCAAGTCTTTAGGAATCCTTGTGGCCCTTTACGCTGGATTAGGTGTTTTAAACAAGCTAAATTTTGAACACTGTTTTGTATCCACAGCCAACACATATTCCACAGCATCTCCTTCAGGTCCAAAGAAGACGGTTCCACTATATACTTCTCTCATTAGACCGATCATTAGACAATGTCTCATAGCACGTACCTCTCTAAACATCTAATTTACGATTATAGCAAAACTCTGCAAGTCAATCACAGGCACTTCACAGCCCACTGCAACACTAGCATTCTTATGCATGCAGATGGCACTATAAAAACTGTGGTGGCCATGGAACCTTCAAAGCAGCAGAATGGTCAGAACCAGAATACTTTTATGTTGTTGTTAAGGTTACCAAGTTCATAACCTACCAAACCTTCTATTATGAAAATAATAGATACTAGAGAATATCCAGCTCCAAGCAGATGAAGGCAATTATATCAAATGAGATCAAACGGGACTTTTTTCAGTTAATGATCACCCCGAAGTAATGCAAGCAAATCTGGATCCACTCCAGGGATACCAGCAGGGAATCCATTGAACTAATCTCCTGGGTACAGAAACAAGAAGTTATGTACTCACCATAACGTTGGATGTATGTAGTCCATCACATTCTTACCAATGAGTTCGGAGCCAAATCTCAGCTCAGACTTGGCCATACTCTAGCTCGAAGTCTTTTAATTGGCTGGGCTAAGAATGTATCCCATGCTGCATTGCTCCCTTTCCCCAGATCTTGTTTGCTGCGAGCTAATCATTCACTCCTCCACATACAACATATAGAGAAGGAAGAACATATTAACCAGAAAGGAATTTGAAACCATACCTAACCCCTAGTTCCTCCAGGATGGGGGAAGGAGGGGGGGGGTAAGTATGAATGTGAGGCGAGATGGACTACATACATCGAACATTATGGTGAGTACATAACTTCTTGATGTTATCTAGTCCAATCTCGCCTACATTCTTACCCATGGGACAGCGTCCCGAGCACCTGAATCCTGGGAGGCTCAGTGGAAAATACTCCTGAGCAATATGGAACCAAAAGAAGACCTGCCTCTGGACACCAAATCCAACTTGTAGTGAGTAACAAAGGTGTGAGGAGATGCCCATGTAGCCACAGCACAAATATCATCCATAGACAACATGGCCTGAAAAGCTGTAGATGTAGACATAGATCGGGTAGAATGAGCTTTCACTCGAAATGGTAAATCCTTGCCACCTGAAGCATAAATGAATGAAATACAACTGGAAATCCATCTGGACAAAGTGACTTTGGAAACAGGAGACCCAATCCTGTTTTCTGAAAATGAGACAACAACTGATTCGATTTTCTGAGATCCTTCGTTCTATGTAAATAGAATCGTAATTGCCTGTGCACATCCAGCTGATGAAATCTAAATTCTGCCTTGTTCGAAAACTCTGGAAAGAATACAAGCAGTTCAATGGATTGGTTTAGGTTACTGACGGAAGCCACTTTCGGTAAGAAGGAAGGGTTAGGTCTGAGAGAAACCCTGTCCTTATGAAAAATCAAGTAAAGTGGTCTAACTGATAAGGCTTGAAGTTCCAAGACACATCTGGCTGAAGTGATGGCTACTAAAAAGATTGTCTTCCAAGTCAAATATTTTAAATCACAAGTGGCTGCAGGCTCGAAGGGGTGTAAAGTGAGATACTGTAGAACAAAATAAGTCCCAAGGCATAACTGGTTCAAAAACTGGAGGATGAAGCAGCATAGTGCCCTTCAGGAATGCCTTACAAAGTCTGTGTGCCATGAGACTAGGCTTATCAGCGACGTGAAAAGTGGAAATAGCCGCCAACTGGACTTTAATAGTTGCAGCCGCTGATCCTTGGTTGAAAAGCATGGAGAGGAACTCCAGGACTGACAAAATTGGAGCTGTATAAGGATCAATTTGTCTTGCATGCGCCCAGATGGAAAATCTCTTCCATTTGCTGGAACAGATTTTTCTGGTGGAAGGCTTATGGGAAGAAGACAAAATATGAACCACTTCCGGCAAAAAATGATGAAGCCTGACTAATGATGGAAGTGGAGGAGCCAGACTGTCAGCCGGAGGGTCTGAAGAGATGGATGGAGCTGCCCTGACATATGAGTTAGCAAATCTGGCTGAGGGTCTAGAATACAGGGGGCGTCCACTAGGTAAGGATGGAGAAAGGGGAACCAAATTTGACGAGGCCAGTGTGGAGCAATCAGAATCATTTTGCTTCCCAAAGATTGCGCTTTCTGAATAACCTTTGTCAGCAGAGGAACAGGAGGGAAGGCATACAGTAGACCGGAGGGCCAATCGTGAACTAGAGTGTCCCTGGGTGACTCCCCCTGAGGGTGGATAAGGGTGAAGTAAGCTGCTGCATTTGGTATTGAGGGGGCTGGCAAATAGGTTGCAGCAAGGCTGATACCACCTGCGGAATATCTGCTCCGCAACCTGATTGTTCAGGGACTACTCGTGAGGCATCAGAATAGCTCTGCTCAACCTGTCGGCAATCACATTGGACTTCCCCAGATGTGCTTTGCTACAAGAAAACGTTGGGAAGCCACTGCCCACTGCCACACTCGCATGGCCTCTCTGCAAAGGGGATATGACTTGGTTCCTCCCTGTTTGTTTAGATACCATATCACCGACATATTGTCTGTGTGGATCGCAATTGTCCCGAGAGGAAGAAAGCTCTGAAGTGCTTGCAACGCTAGTAGTACTGCTCTCATCTCCAGGACATTGATATGCAGATGCATCTCATGTTCCTGCCACGTGCCTTGGACTGCCTGCCTAGATAATGCCCCCCCACCCTACCTAGGAGGCATCCGTGGTCACTGTGGCAGCTGGAGGGGATGGAACGAAGGGTTTTCCTGCGTCGAGGTTGCTGGTGTGAAGACACCAGTATAGATCCTGCTTGCACCTGTCTGTGATTATTATGAGATGAGAAAGAGGAAGATGTTGAAGAGACCACTGGGCGAAGAGTAGCCATTGAAGGAGCCTCATGTGTAGCCTCGCCAAAGGAACCAGCATAATTGTAGCAGCCATTGTGCCCAACAATTTGAGGATCAATCTTGCCTTCACTCTTCTCAAAGGAAGTAACGCGTACACCTGCTGTTGTAAACTTTGAATCCTTTCTCTTGGTAAGAACGCCCTCATGAGCATGGTGTCTAACTCGGCACCTTATAAAGGTGACACTCTGCAAGGGCAACAAGGCAGACTTTTCCCAATTTAGAGTTATGCCTAATTGTTGACACAAATTGATCGTGGCATCTCTGGTTTGTAGGAGTAGATATCTGGTGGTGGCAGAAAGGAGCCAGTCGTCCAGGTACAGAAACACTTGGAATCCCTGACGTCTCGTGAGCCGTTACCACTGCCATGCATTTGGTGAACACCCTGGGGGCTGTGGTGAGACCAAAGGGCAGGGCGTAAAATTGAAAATGACTTCTGGATGCCCTGCCCATCTTTATATGGTAGTAAGCATCCTTGACATCGATGGAGCACATCCACACTTCTTTTCCCAACAATGGGAGAATAGATTGCAACGTGACCATTCGGAACTTGGACTTCTTTACATGGACGTTCAATCTGCTGAGATCCAAAATGGGTCTCAGGTCCCCTGTTCTTTTTGGCACCAAAAAGAATCTGGAGTAAGTCCCTAATCCGAACTGGTCTGAGGGGACAGGCTGGATGGCTCCCTTTTCTAGCAGCTTTAAAACCTCTGATGCTGCGAAATCCCTTTGATTGGGTGGAACATCTGAGATTTTTCTGATCGGAGGGGGAGCTGAATAGAAGGCAATGCGATATCCTCTGGAAATTATTTTTAATACCCATTGGTCCCGAATTATAATTTGCCAGGCCTTTGGGTATAGTGAAATGCGACCCCCGACTGGCTCTGGAAATGCACAGTTGGGCCTCCCCCGTCAGGAGTGCTGGTAGGGAGAATCACGAAAGGAATCGTGGTCTCCCTGGTTACGCGGGCCTCCTCTGCCCCTAGGGTGGCATCTACCAGAATTACCACCCCCCTCCCCTGCCTCTGGAGGGGAACTCGCCTTGTGCATCATGAAAAAATCTCTACGATTTTTTGAACCACATCTTCCCACCCCTCTGGGTCTTGGGACAAGGCCTAGAGGATAGGGAAAAATGGACTCCCACAGCAGACAGTTTTTCCCTCTTGCTCACACCTAGTGAGTGTGTCCTTCACCTTGGTTCTGAATAAGGAGGAACCATCAAACGGTCGTTGGTGAAGTAGACTTAAAGGCCTCTGCGAAATTACAGAAGCGCATCCAGGAGTGTCTCCTAAGGCCAACTCCTGAACTCGCTGCCCCACCCGCTCCTTCAGCTGCATAAGAGATCAGCCTCATGGAGGAGTTAGCAATAGAGTTGAGGGTAGACATCTGAGCATTTACCTTCTGAGCCACGGCATCAGAAACATTACCCTGTACAGTATCTCCAAGCTCTTTCAGATCATCTCTTTGGAGCTGTGTAAAATGAGATAAGTAATTCAGTAACCGCAGTGTAAAGGCCGCTGAAAAAAAACATACGCTTCCTGTACCGGTCCATGGTCCTAGACTCCTTGTTAGGAGGATGGACGGTAGACGAAGTCTCAGCCAGTTCCTTCTTGGCGGCTGCTGCCACCACCATGGCATCTACAGGAACTCCCTTGAATAGAAACTCTTTGTCAGAGGGGGCGGACAAGAATTTGTTGAGTCTCCTGGGGACTGGTTCCACAGAGTCAGGAGATTCCCACACCCTTCGACAAACCAGATCTAAAAGCTTGTCGAAGGGTGGAGACACCCAGGAGGCGGAGGGCTGAGCCCCGAAGGCCTTCAGGAACACCGACTCCTCTTCGGAGGGAGCTTTGGAGGGCTCATCACCCCCTCTGCTTCAAAATTTCCAGGATGTCAGAGAGAGAGACATCCTCAGAGGATGACTAGGGGAACCCCTCAGATTCCTTGAGGTCAGTGTTGGATGTGAGGGACTCATCTTGGGAGTCAATGTGCTTCCTCTTGCACGTTATTTTTCTGGGTGGCTCCTCAGGCAAAAACACTGAGGGGCCCTCAGAAATAAGGGGACCACTCATGGGGGTATCCTGAGTCCTTGGGTCTGTGCTGTTGAAAGATAGAGGGTGATCGGAGACCCGCACTGGAGCTGGAGGTGACAGTGTGTCAGCGCCGAATGATGTCGCTGAGGACCTGGCCTGTGCACTCCGCATGGCCTCGAAAGCTGGTCCCCCGGGCTCCGAAGATCGACCAGCCGTGGAAGACCTCGGAGCAGAAGGGACAAGGTCCGGAGCTGACGCAGGGGTCACGCTTCCCCAAGCTGAAGCACCGAGAGGGAGGCTAGGAGCCAAAAAGTGACCCGAGGCCTCCCCCTCTAGTCCGACTGAGGAACCATGAGTCCTCGACCCCGTGGATGGAGCAGACAGGGTTGGAGCTGAAGCCGGAGCTGATAAGCTAGGAATTGGAGCCGACCGTGGGACATCTGATGGCACCGACCACTCCGGTTCCAAAAGCTGAGATTCGATCGGAAGTATCTACGCTGGTTGGGTGACAGGCTCCTGAGCCGACTGGGCTGGAGCCAAAAACAATTTTGCCAGGACCAGTGAATGGAGAAGTCTCTGCACCACTCTATCTACATCCACATCTGAAAAAGTCCTGGAGGATCTAGAAGATAAGGAAGGAGATCTAGACCTCCTCTCCGAAGGAGACCTACGAGGAGGAGAGACCGGCCTAAAATTTGGAGACCGGCTCTGAACTAGCACTTCCATAATTGGCTCTGAGGGACTTGGAGCTGAAGCAGATTCTGTCAATATACTAACTTCCTGCAGCTCAGAGGACAGTGGAGCTGAGGATGCTACAGAAGATTTCACTACTTTCTCCGGAGGCTCCGAGGATATAGATGGAGCCGGAGAACACTTTTTTGCCTTAGAAGTTTTAGCCTTAGAGGGAGAGGACTTAAAGCTAGAAGCCCTTCCCAAATCCTCCTTCAAGGAGGGTTTCAAAAGTCCTTTCAAAATTAGTTTGTTCTTCGTCTCCTGAAGAGCATGTGGGCTAAATGCATGGCAAAAAGTACAAGATTCCTGGAGGTGAATAGCCCCCAGATAATAAACACAGAGTGTCCATCAGTGATGGACATCTTATAACCACATTTAGAACACTTCTTAAAGCCCGAGTGCTTATGCTCTTTCATATCCTTAGACATGATGAAACAAAAAACAACCGTTAATAACAGTTAACCGGTAATATATAAAGCGCGGGAACTAAGCAGAAACCACAACAGACAAATACACCAGACCTCTAACAATCGGTCTCAACAGGAAAACACAAGGAAAGACTAGGTCCTCTAATTTAAACGGTCCTAGCCAGAAGGATAGGTACCTATTGAACTAACAAGAAACACTGAAAAAGGGGCGGACTAGGTCCTCTAACTGAAACGGGCCTAGCCCATAGGGGAAACAGTTAGCGGGACACCACAAAATACAATAATACCAGAAACAACAATTTTTTACCGAGAGTTTGATCAGTAAATACACACAACACAGTTATGAAAATAGCTTTTTGTTTTTGAAGCAAAAACTGTTAATAAAGACAAAAAAGGTACTTGGCCACAGCCAAGAGCGAGACCACGTCCAAGCTATACGAGTGGCAAATGAGATCTGGGGAAAGGGAGCAGTGCAGCATGGGATACCTTCTTAGCCCAGCCAATTGAAAGACTTTGAGCTAGAGTATGGCCAAGACGGAGCAGAGGTTCGGCTCTGAACCCACAGGTAAGAATGTAGGCGAGATTGGACTACATAACTGTAGTTTCTCATTTTACAAAATTTCTGCCACCACGGATCACCATGGTAAACAATATGCAGAAAGGAAAGTACAAACAGCAGCACTCTGCTTCAGTTCATGTTGGGTGGCTATCACTTTCAGTGCAAAAGAAACTATGGAACCAGTAGGAAGCTGAAATTTTTAAGGTAGTATTCCAAACTTCATAATCACCTAGTGCTGCCCTGTGTCAATTGAAAGGCTTGCTATGCTAGGAACACTGCATTAAGCCCAAATGGCACCTAGTTTTAATCAAGGTAGTATTCCAAACTTCATAATCACCTAGTACTGCCCTGTGCCAACTGAAAGGCTTGGGACACTAGAACACTGTGTTACAGCACCTGAAAGACTTGAAGCCCAAACAGTGACTAGTTTTAATCAAGGACTCTAAGCTTTCATTACTGCTTCTATCTGGCATCTATGTGCTAGTTGTTTTGTAAGCACTCCATACACATTCCGAAGTAATGGCAATTCATACTCCCTCCCTCAGGAGGCAATAGTGAATGTTGCAAACCTTAAATCTGTTATCTGACCAAAAACAGCAATTGTGATAGTAACCTAGAGCTATAGTCACTGTGGTTGCTCTCTTACAAGCCAGAGTGCTGTGCAGAACTATCTGTTACTTATAAGCATTTCCTCTGTAGTTGCAGTCTTCACATTGTCTCTGTAAAGTCTTGCGGTCTGGTTGGATTTTCTTCTGCACCTTCCACCAATTATACAACCCCTTTTCTGCTCCAGTAGTCCCTGAAATGAGGTTACATTTCCTACAGGATTGGCGCCATTTTTTAAATTGCCAGAAGCTAAGGAACCAGTCAGAGGCTGAAATTTATAAGGTATATGTAAATACCTCTAACTGTGAATTCTGTATAAACTCAACGACGACTCATGTTAGGAGCATATTATCAACATTTTTTTGCTTTGTTTGATTAGCAAGCAGATGTACCGCATTTGTATGGGAAACTGTATTCTTATGAATGATGTATAATATGCTCTGTTTTGACTCTCAAGTGTTCATGTTCCGACCATAATGTACAAATGTTTTGCTATATAAAGTTAGGAATTAGATGTATGTGATCTGTTTGACAAACTTTGTGCTAGTGATTGATAGCTAGCTGCTCCTGGTACTAGAACTGTTACACGTGCTAAGCTACATAAAGTGTTCATAGGGTTCAGCACTGATTACTTTATTGAAACACTCCACTGTTGCCTGTGAATAATGTTTTGAGAGCTACTGCTTGCTGCTATAATGGGAACTATTGTGAACTACTGTTCGATGGTATACTGAGAGCTAGGTTGTGTACTAGCTCTGTGAGGTGTCTCAAGTACAAACACATGCACTTTTAAGGAATTATATTGCCTTTCTTATCATAGAGTTCAATTGTACTAATTTTAATATAGTTATAGGCTGTCTGGCCTTATTAATGCAATGTATGAGGACAGCGTTTTGACTGTTAACCACTGACGCACCTCAGTCAGTTGTAGGAATCTTATATACTTTCTAAGTCTACTGTACATTCTACCACGTTAATTCAGGCTGCTACACTACCAACCCAGATGTAAAGATGCTGATGGCTTCCAAGGTAGTTTTTGAAGCCCAGTATAGCCTGTACTATATTCATCCAGCTCAGAAGTACAACATATGCTAACCTTGTGGTCTCCTTTTCCTCCTAGGTAGTATTCCAAGCTTCATAATCACCTAGTACTGCCCTGTGTCAATTGAAAGGCTTACTACACTAGAACATGGCATTACAGCTCCTGAAATAACTGAAGCCCAAATGGCTGCTAGTTTTAATCAAGGTCTCTTAGCTCTCATTACTGTTTCTATCTGGCATCTAGGTGTTAGTTATTTTGTATGCACTCTATACACGTTCCAAAGCACTGGCAATTTGTACCCCCTCCCTCAGTAGGCAATAGTGAATGCTGCAGACCTTAAATCTGTTATCTAACCAAAACAGCAATTGTGATAGTAACCTAGAGTTATAGTCACTGTGGTTACTCTCCTATAAGCCAGAGTGCTGTGCAGAACTATATCTGTTACTTACAAGCATTTCCTTTGTAGTTGCATTCTTCACATAGTCTCTGTAAAGTCTTGTGGTCTGGTTGGGCCTGCTGCGCTCGGGCTCACTCCGCTCTCCTACCCTACCCCCAATTCCCACCCCCACTACTCCTATATTTATCTTAGCTACTTTGTCACCCAACCATTCCATACACCAATCAACACACCCGTTTTGTCTCCCCACCCCATACACTCTTCCACTAAACCACCCAAACCCCTCCCCTACTCCACAACAAAGTTACATTACATTAGATCACCTACCTTACATAACAATGACATTAATACATACTTGTGTCCTTCTCATCCTTACCACTCTAGCTTACATTACCTCCCCACAAACAAATCCACTTCCTCTCAATCTCAAATTCCACATAAAGTACAGTTTTGTACCTACCATAAATGTAGATGTTCGAGTGGTTATGCTGCTGCAGTCATCACACTTGGGTTATCCTGCCGTCAGGCGGTCCCGCAGTCGGCCTGAATTCCAAAGCCTTGGTCCGGCGTCGGTTGTAGTCGCTTCTTCCCTGACGTCAGTGCGGCAGGGGTATAAAAGGCAGCCGACACCATTTTCTTCAGTTTTTCTTGCCCCAGATGTCAGGTGCCCCAAACTAAGAAGGCAAAATAAGAAGCTTGCAAAACATACCTTAGTGCAAAACAATGGTACTAGTTGTAAGCAAATACACCATATAGACATGCATCCCAAAGGTTGAAGTACATGGAGGAATAAGAAAAGCCTTGTTAGGTAGAGGGGATGGAGGGAGGGTAACCTGGACTGCAGCAGCATAACCACTCAAACATCTACATTTATGGTAGGTACTAAACTGTACTATGTTCATCGTGCTATGCTGCTGCAGTCATCACACTTGGGTAGAGTCCCAAAGCTATGGTTGGGTGGTAGGAGCTAAACTGGGTTAGGTGCAGCTAAGATGCCCTGCAGAACTGCAGTGGCAAACCCAGTTCTGGTTTTTGAGTATAGAGGAAGGTGGTAATGCTTGGTGAAGGTGTGCACTGAACTCCAGGTAGCTGCCTCCAGAATGTCTTTTGTTGGGACTCCTCGGAGGAAGGCTGCTGAGGTTGCTGTAGCCCTGGTAGAGTGAGACCTTGTACTAGCAGGCACTGTTTTCCAGTGGTGTGAGTAGCAAAAGCGGATGCAATGTGCTATCCATTTGGAGATGGCCCGTTTTGAAATAGCCTTTCCTTCTGAGCCTGGTGCATAGGATACAAGGAGTTGGTCAGATTTTCTGAAGGCCTTTGTCTTGTCCAAATAGTAATGTAACTGTCTGTGAATGTCCAAAGAGTGAAGGAGTCTTTCTCCTTTATTCTGTGGGTTTGGATAAAAGATGGGCAAGTGTATGGTCTGATTGAGAGCCACACTGGATACTACCTTTGGCATGAAGGAAGGGTTGGTGCGTAAAGATACTCTGTCCTGTTGGAAAATGAAAGGTTCCACTGCCATAAGTGCCTGCAGTTCTGAGACTCTGCGTGCCGAGGTGATAGCCAGCAGCAGGGCTGTCTTCCATGACAAGTATTGAAGCTCTGCTGAAAAGGCTGGTTCGAAAGGAGGAAGTGTTAACTTTTCCAGAACAAAATTTAGATCCCAAGTTGGAGTTGGTGGTTTTCTGGGGGGGGTCTTATATTTTTTGCCCCTCTGAGAAACTGCCTTAGCAAAGGATGAGAGAAAATGGGAGGAACCGTAACATATTGAGCTGAAATGGCTGAAGCATGGATCTTTATGGATGAGAAAGAAAGGCCTTTGTGTAGCATCTCAGTTAGATATTGGAGTATGTGCAGAATATTTGGGATGCCAGGATTTATGCTTCTGGCCTGGCTCCATACACAAAATCTTTTCCATTTGTCTGAGTAAGTTTTTCTGGTGCTGGGCCTCCTGGCCTCCAAAATGACATTCTGGACATCCTTTGAGAGAAGTGTTGTTTGATAATTTAAGGCATTTTCCATGCAGCTAGATTTAAGGTCCTTAGTTGACTGTGAAGGATCTGAGAGTTTTGTTGGGTTAACAGCAGAGGGAATTGAGGTAAGATCCATGGAGGGCTGCGAGTCAAGTTTCGTAGTAGTGGGGACCAGTGTTGACGTGGCCAGTCCGGAGCAATGAGGATCATCTGTGGTCTCTCTGATCTGGCTTTCAGTAATACCTGGATCAGTAGAGGTAGAGGTGGGAAGGCATAGACTGACAATGCTGTCCAACTGAATGGTAGGGCATCCACTTTCCAGGCCAGGGGACAAGTCCTTGTGCAAAATTGTTGTAGCTGGCAATTGATGGTTGAGACAAACAGATCTATGTCTGGTGGTCCTCACTTTTGAGTTATCATTGAGAATACTTGTGGGTGTAGTCTCCACTCGTGAGGGTCTGTCAAATTTCTGCTTAATTTGTCTGCCAAGATGTTTTCTTTTCCTGGCAGGAATTGTGCTTGCAGATGTACTTGGTAAGTTAATGCTGTGTTCCACAAGTCCATTGCCTGTCTGCATAGTGGGTAGGAGTGCGTTCCTCCTTGTTTGTTTATGTACCACATAACTGTGGTGTTGTCCGTCCTTATTAGAAGTTGTCCTGGATGCAAGAGGTCCTTGAAGGCTGTTAGTGCATTTTTTACAGCTAGCATCTCCTTTTGATTGATGTGTAGTTGCCTTTGGTTTGCAGACCATTTGCACTGTATGCATTGTCCTGCCATGTGTGCACCCCAGGCGTAGTCTGATGAATCTGTTGTCAAGGTTTGGTTTGCTGGAGGTGAGACAAAAGGAAGGCCCTTATTTGCTTGGCATGCTTGAGCCCACTATAGAAATTCTTTTTGAAGGCAGGGAATGAGAGTTATACTTGCTTCGAGGCTGTGTCTGTGTTGTGACCATACACTTTTTAGGTACCATTGTAGTATTCTCATATGCAGCCTTGCATATGCAATTAGTTGAATGCAGGATGCCATGTACCCCAATGCCTGCAGGAATCTTTTTGAAGTACTGAGCCAGTTGTTTTTGCTTGTCTGGCGTGAGGTTGTATTCAAGCTGGCACCCAGGAAAATTATTTCTTGTGAGGGTATTAGTTTTGACTTCTTTTTGTTTACTGTGTACATTAGGCAACTTAGCAACTTTGTTACAAATGCCAGATGCTGTAGTAGGATGTCTTTGCTGTCCGCTTGGATCAGGCAGTCGTCCAGATATGGATAAATTTGTATTCCTCGCTGTCTGCAGTATGCAATTACTGATGCCAGGCATTTCGTGAATACTCTGGGCGCAGTAGATAAGCCAAAGGGCAATGCAGAGAATTGATAATGCGTTGTGCCTGCCAAAAATCTGAGGTATCTTCTGCAATCTTGTCTGATAGGGACATGCAGGTATGCCTCTTGGAGGTCCAGCGTTACCAGCCAAGACTCCTTGCCCAGCATGGGAAGAAGCTGCTGTAGTGTGAGCATTTTGAATTTGGGAATGTCCAGGTATGTGTTTAGAATTGAAAGGTCTAAGATGGGTCTCCAGGCTTTGTCCTTTCTTGGTACTAGAAACAGTCGAGTAAAATCCTTGACCTTGCTCTTTTGCAGGTACCTTTTGAATTGCTTTCATGTTCATGAGAGCTGAAATTTGCTTTTGTGCCTCTGCCCATTGGTTTGTTGGCAGATTTGGCATGCCTCTCATCCGTGGTAAAGTGTGAAAATGAAATCTGTAGCCTCGGGTAATAATATCCAGAACCCATTTGTCCTTTGTTATGATGTGCCAATTTAGTGGGAAAAGAGCCAGTTTTCCTCCTAGAGGTGCTGCCTGGGCAATTTTGCTTGGCAGGCGAAGAGGAAAGTCATTGAGTTTGTTTTCTGAAGGGTTGAGATCTGTCGTCTCCCCCTCTGAGTTGTTGTTTGCCATTGTCTAGGCCTGAAGGTACCTTGTGCCTGGCGTCTGTACCTGCCCCTTTGGGGTCTGTCTGAAGCAGGAAATGACCAGTTTTTTTGATGGCCAGTTTCTGCTGAAGCGAGGAGGTTGTACCTGTAAAAAATCTTTAACTGTTTGCATTGATTTTGCCTTTTATTCCATCTTCTTTAAAACTTCCTCTGCTTTGACACCAAATAACGCATCCTTTTGCAGTGGAGCATCCAGTAACTTTGCTTTGACATGTTCTGGTAAGGTCTGCTCTTTTAGCCAAGCATGTCTACGTATTACAGACCCTGTGACTGCTGCTCTACATGAGGCCTCCAAAGAATCAAAACCACACTGCAAGGTATGTTTTCCCACTTGTTCTGCTGCATGCAACAAATCTTGCATCCCATTGAAATCTAGTTGATCTGTTTGAGGGATCATTTTCTGTTTTAACTGAGTAAGCAAGTACTGCTGGTATTTAATCATGTGGAATTGGCAGTTTAATGCCCTCATGGCCAAAGTGGCAGAGGTATACACTTTTTTCCCCCCATCTTTCTAATGCCCTGGAATCTCTTTCCGCAGGTAGTGGATTCTTAGCAGTAGAGGCCTTAACCCCTTTGGGACCCTGGGAAATGGTTTCTGGGTCTGCAGCAGGGCTTTTATATAAAAACTTGCGAGAGTCAGGGACTCGATAGTATCGGTCTGGTTTAGGTGGTGCTGGAGGTAAGGAATCTGGATTTAGACTGGATTCAGTGTAGACATCAACCAGAATGTCTAAAACAGGAGGAATGGCTAGGGGTCTATGCTGAGGTAGAAGAAACAACCTCACAGAGTCTTTTCTTGGAGTCAGAGTAATCTTGTCCTTCCCAGTGGAAATGCTCTCTCATGGTGTGCAGGGTTTCCCCAAAAGAGAAGTTTTCAGGGGGGGAAACAGAGGGAATGGACTCCTCAGCATCTGAGTCTTCATAGAGAGGGAAGGTGTAATCCTGTTCCTCAGAGTCTGCTGAGGAAATGGATTCCTGGTCAGGAGGAGGTAAATCTTCCTCCAGTCTAGGCCTTTTGTCAGGAGGCGGCTGGGAACCTCTGATAAGGGTAATCAGGTCCTCCGCCATTTTGAGCATCTGTTTTTTAGGCATAGGTGCCTGTGTGGGAGTCTGTGGGCCCGGTTTCTTAACCTTTGGAAGCTAAGCGTATGACTTAACGGAGAGAGTCGTCGGTTTAAAGACGCCTTCTGAAACCGAAGGCCTGTCCATAGTCTCCGGATCTCCACCAGGGCTGGCGTCCGCGAGTTGAGGAGGAACCGGCTCCAGTGGCCCAGTACATTCTGACTGAGAGGTAGTCGTATTTTCTAAATCTGCGGTAGTCGGGGGCTGCGTAGGCGCCTCACTGAATACCGAAGATCCGGCGGCAGGCCTAACCGAGACCTCGGTATCTGGTCTAGGTCTAGGCTGCCGGTCTGTCCTTGCGTTTTTTAAACATAGCGGTTGTCGGAGGTTCCGACGACATAATGTAGTTGAATTTTCTGCCAAAATAATGTTGGGCGGTATCAACCCAACGCTTAATAGTGCGTTTATTGAACCTAGCGCAAAACCGACAACCAGAAACATAGTGGTCTGGGCCTAGGCAAGGAATACAATAAGAATTAAAATCCTTATGAGGTATTTGCTTCCCACAAGAAATACAATTATTAACTTTGTCTGACATCGGTCTGAGGCAAGAAAAGTTTCCCCAACGAGGTACTTAGCTTTATAGAAGACTTCGGCTGAAATTCTGTTAGACAATCTCAGGAGCTGGCTGACCGGCACTTGCAAACTGCTTCTGCTTCGGGCACCGCGCGGCAAGAAAGACTGAAGAAAATGGCGTCGGCTGCCTCTTTTATACCCCTGCCGCACTGACGTCAAGGAAGAAGCGACGACAACAGACGCTGGACCAAGGCTTTGGAATTCAGGCCGACTGCGGGACCACCTGACAGCAGGATAACCCAAGTGTGATGACTGCAGCAGCATAGCACGATGAACATCACACATCCACACACTCACAGAAAAACACTATAACCTCTCTACAAGTTCCTCATTATTCAATGTGAATACAACACATACACCTTAAGCTTACACCTAACACAGGCACAACAAAAATATCATAAATATAATTTGGACATAACACACAAATTAAAGCATATACTAATGATTGCAAAGAAATTACCAAGCTCTGGTGACATACTCCCTAACTCAGGACGCAACACCACCATACTTACACATAAGCAACCATTAGACCCACTATTCCTTAATATCAACATTAGGAGTATAGCTAAAAAACTAACTGACCTTCATGCAAGTATATCCCTCTACTCCCCAGACATTATCATCATAACTGAAACCTGGTTAAAACCAACTATCCACAGTGAAGAAATAACACCACCAGGCTATACTATCTTAAGACTTGACACGGTAAACAGAAAAGGAGGTGGTGTTGCTATAATCTCAAAAAAAAAAAACAATCTTAAATGTACAACCGCTACAACACTTCTCTAATTTTCAGAATGCAGAATTCATCAGTGCAGTCCTAAACCTAAAAAATTCTTAAAAAAAAAAAAAAAAAAAAAAAAAAAAACAGTATTATCTGTTGCTATAATCCCCCAGGAAAGAACTCCACTCTTATTGAAGAAATCTTGCACTGGGTATCAAAAAAAAAACTTACCTCAAGAGTCCACCCTCCTAGGTAACCTTAATACTGACTGGCTTGCCTATAATTCTGATAAACCCTCAGTCCATATTAATCTGCTAGAATTTACTCAACTCCTACAAGAACATACTAGAATAGACAAAAAAAAAAAAAAAAGAGGAAAAGGAAAGGAGATGGCTTACTGGGTATGATATGCAACACCATGGAAGTGCTGATGGGCTTAGATCTTACATAATGAGCGACCTACAATTGAACAGGGTTTTTTATATTCAGGAAAATATGTATGCTGTCCTGTAAGAAGTGCTTTTTTTCTTATGTAGAGTGCCTTAAAGACAGTCCAAGAACTACAATTAACTGAGAGCAACACTTACAGCTTAGATCACTTTTTTTTATTTCTAGATCTCTTCCTCATAACTCAACCCATCACCCTTCCACATAAAATGGCCTGAACATGTCAATAACATCTTCTATATGTAATAGATTTCCTAGAGCTCTATTAAGCATTAAGTTACAGCAAGAGTGTAAACAAAATACTAAATATTTTCCAGTGCTTATCATGAATGGTCATAAAATGTAAGCCTTACTCTTTCTGATGTTGACTGAAC
Source organism: Protopterus annectens (assembly GCF_019279795.1). Classification (NCBI taxonomy): domain Eukaryota; kingdom Metazoa; phylum Chordata; order Ceratodontiformes; family Protopteridae; genus Protopterus; species Protopterus annectens. Next base: position 85,542,284 of record NC_056751.1, on the reverse strand, counting down.
AGGGTCCTGCTATCACAGAAAAAGTTGCTTATCTATGGAGTTCAGATATTTATGCACTTAAACTCACAGGTCACAGAAATATGCAGAGTCTACGGCTGACAACAAACTGTCTGGACCTTCATGTCACTCAAGGATACTTGGCTACAGGTGTGGCAAGAAGAAACATGGACTTTGCAGGTAAGTCAAGAGTCAATGTCACTGGTGCTACAGGCAGCACACTCACATTTGGTGCAACGTTTGTAGGTTCTATTTCCATACCATGTGAATGGATTTCTGACATTTTAGTACAGCATAAGGGATTGGGGGGGGGGGGGGGCTGCACTTCTGAGTGCGTCATCCTTCACATGAGATATTAAGCCGAGGTATCATCTGCTTGAGTTGCTGGCAGCTCAGGTGAATGTAAAAGATCCCACAGCACTTATCAAAAACAGCATGGGTCCTTTATTAACATACAAAAAGAACTTTTATTTACAAAATATTTACATATTTAAAAATATTTAAAAATGTACAAATACAGAGATATACAAATCTGTTTAAATATATTCATAATTTTTTTACAATTCTAAATTTTCAGCCCTTTTCGACCCCCAATTTTTCCATAGCCACCATCTGACTGTTGCTAAAATACATTTACCATTAAACATAATTTCATTATTCTTTCATTCCATAGAACAAAAAAAAACTACGCTTTTAACATATTCTTTGCTTTTAACATTCTTTACTTCTATTAAGACAATCTGTTTTACTTGCATCTCTTTGTTAATTGCTTTGTTTTGGTTACAAACTGACTGATCTCATTTAAACATTGACCTGAGGGTGGGAAGCCTGCTCCGATGAGCCTCTCTATGCTCGCCTTCGCTCCGGTGACACATATTTCAAAACCCTCCCCAATGACTGTACTATTATACATATACTTCTGTTTCTATTTCCTACTTTCCTATTGCTATTTAACTTTTACCCCTATTCCCAACCATCTTTCTCTCTCCCATACTGCTTTGCACTACATCCATTTATAATCACAAACCTCCCTAATGGTACCTATCTATTCCACATTGCATCTTTTTCTTTTTCCAAATAAACCCTCATTACTTTCTTATTTTGACTACATTATTATACTCTAGCATCTAATATCCCTCCATTCCTTACATTCTAGAGAAGATACCAGGACAACCTACTTCTCTTCTTTTATAGAAAATACTTCTGTCCTCAACATCTTCCAGCTTTCAGAATCCATCATCACTGAATCTCATACTGACCTGTAATTTCTTGTTTCCTTCTTCATTACTGCTTCACCACCACCGAACATCTATAGAATACAGATTCCTGTACTTAATTATGCTACTCTTCAGCTTATCCCCTATTCTTCTCCTCCTACTGTGCCATCGTTCATTCTATCATGACTCAATATCTTGCAACATCTCTCCAACTCTGTCCCAGCCATCTATCCATACTGCCTCTTTACACTCTCCACACATTGCACCAAACCTATTTAATATTGCCCCTCACATTTACTCCAAATACAGACTGATTAATTGCACTTCAACTCAAGCCAAAATAAAATTAAGTGCAAGAACCCTCTCCAAAAAACAAGTATGCATAATTCCCTAATGTACTAAATTCCTTCTAGGAAGAGACATACACCCTAATCCGGCCCTCACCTATCACAATGAACAAAAAGATACTTCTCTCCCCTGTTACCCAACAGCAGGCAATCCCTAACCCTGGAGATGTAAATTTTGCTGCTATAAATGTTAGAAGTATAAGAAATGAAACTGCAGAACTACATGCCTGGATTAATCAACTTAATCCTGATGTTCTCACTGTAACTGAAATTTGGCTTAAACACAGTATAACAGACTCCGAAATTATGCCTCCTGGCTAGATCATCATCCGTAATGACCGTATAAAGTGGAAAGGTGGTGGTATTCCTTTAATATTTCCCAATATCTACCACATCTCTCTTTACAGCAAACTGACACGAAAATTCAGTTCAGCAGAGCTTCTTATTGGGTTTCTTAAAATAAACAATTATAAACAAATATGTATTCTTGTCCTTTGCAACCTTCCTGGTAACGATATAGCTATACCGGAGGATATCCTACATAAGATATCCATAACATTTCTACAAGAAAATAATTTACTAGGTGATATGAATGTCAATTGGTTGTACATAAAACTAACTTTCCTACATTTAGCATGAACTTGTATGGTTTCCCACAACTAATTAATAGCCCCACAACACATTACAGCAAGACAAAATTCTCTATTAGATTGGATCGTAGTATTAGCACCTAGCAAATACTCCATGTCAGGTACAATGTCAGACTCTCTCAGTGATCATCTCCCAATCTATACAATTAGCTAAGGATAACCACAAGGCATTCTTCAGTTATATCCATAACCCAAAAGGTAGGACCCAGACATGTGCTGAACTAGCGAGTTCCTATTATTTAAGCTAACGCTTAAATTTGCAAACGCTGTTTTGTCGTGCGTGATTACTTGAAATGGCAAAATGCCGAAAGCACGGAACAGCAATTATTTTTCCTAGGGAAAAAAAAACACTGGGCCATTTTCGGGACTTTGCCATTTCCTTCACTGTGGTACGATCTCGAAGATGGTATATTTAAGTAGGGTGTGTGTGTGTGTTTTTTTTTTTTTTTTTTTAACCGATCAGCAATTTTTTTCCCTGGGGAAAAAAAATAGCTTATCCTTGTGTTCGAAATTTTGGATTTTCGGGTATTGTGGGTCAGTTACATAGCGTTCACAATTAATGCGTTCACTAATATAATAAAGATCCAAACTAGCTGTGTATGGCATCACACACACTGATCCTGTGAAAAATGCTAACCTATTTAGCAGACAGATATGGCAAAATGTTCAACCCCCCCAAACATCCCACAAAGCATTCCCTCTGCATCTCACCCATCTTGCATCACCAAACAACAAGTCATTAATGCTCTCTTCAAGGCCAAACACACAGCCTCTATGGGACTGGATGACATCCCAGGTTGCATTTTAAATGGTTTAAACAGGAGTTTAAAACTCCATTTGGGTACTCCCTTGAACCACAGCCTAAGTACTGGTGTTGTCCCTGCTAAATGGAAAACAGCAACAGTCATCCCCTTCATAAAAGGGGTACAGCAACCTGGGAACTACAGACCCATAAGCTTAACCAACCTCATCTGGAAGGCCATGGAATGAATCATCATGGACTTTATAAATAAGGATATAGGTGACCTTCAAACCCTTGATCCAACACGGTTTGGTTTAGTCAAAGGCAGATCATGCTGTTAAACCTGGTTGACTTCTTCGAAAATGTCACCAGAGCTATAGATGAAAGAAAATCCATGCATACAGCCTACCTTGACTTAGCCAAGACCTTTGATACAACCGCAGATTCAAGCATCACTGATAAACTCTCTCAGTTAAATATAAACCCTTATGTCGTCAAGTAGGTTGCTAACTGAATCATTGACCGATCACACTCGGACAATGTTGGGACTTTACCTCAGCCAGCAGACCTGCCACCAGTGGGGTTCCATAGGGGGTCATTGCTGGTCCAGCTATTGTTTGGAATATACTTCTCAGAAGTTCAGGCCAAAACAGAGGGGCTGTAGCCGACCAAGTCTGCTGACTACTGCAAATTGGGTGCAATCATCGAATCCCCAAACAATATCAATATACTTCAGGAAGGACTTGCACGAGCCAATGATTAGTGCCAAAGCCATGGACTCAACTCGGTGCTAAAAAATGCATCATCATCTCCTTTGGTAAAAACAATATCCCTGTAGACTATCATATAAATAATAATACCCTGAATAACAACTCAGTAGTGAGCGACTTGGGAATGCAAGTTGGCCATAGCCTAAACTTTGACCACCATGTGTCTACTGTGGTAAAGAAGGTATTCTACGTTGCACACCTCATTAGCAAAGGCACTGCCTCAAGAGCAAAAGAGGTCATAACACCCCTGTACTTGACCCTCATCAGGCCAATAATGGAGTACAATATTCCCTTTGGTATATACCTCACCAGGTACCTGCAGCAACTAGGGAGACCTCAGACTTCTAACCAAGAAAATTCAGGACCTGTCACTGTACTCAGTAGCATACAGACTACTTAGAGGAGACTTGTGCCTGGCCTACAGAGCAATCTCGGATCCAAACCTAATGGAAATGCTGCTCATCAACAAGTTAAATGGGATGAGGATCACCTGCTCCAAGGACCTTAACCTGGCCTGTGACATAAATAGAACATGCTGGACAGACAGATATGTCTCTGAGGTTGCCACTCCTCTGGAATAGGCTAACAATTCACATCACGTATGCCCCTCTATGACACTGTTTAAGAGTACTCTGGATGACTGGATGGGAAACTAAATTCCTGCCAGAGATTTCACCTATGACCCTCCTAGACATGGGCAGTCATTGCTAACTAAGATCTTTTATATTGGGTTTCCTCTAGTATTATGTAGGGTACACACAGCTAAGCTTAAAAAGACCTTCGGTTCAAAAGCTCAGTAACCACCTATGAAACTAGACATCTCACACATCCAGTTAAACAGCATATTTATAAAACAACATGTACCCTTTCCAAGTTTAACCCAGAAATGTCCATTACTACACCATCCTTTAACTGTAATTGCTAAAAATTCTGCCTTAGATGATGCTGTAATTGAATTCAATACAATTTGTCTAACTATCCTAAATAGCCTTTGCACCTCTAGAAGGAAAGACTGAAAACAAATAATGCAATTTGGCTATCCAAAAACAGTAGAATGCTAATGCAGGATAGAGAAAAAGTGTGGAAAGAATGGCACAACTATAAAATACCTCAATATCTTGAAAGCTTCAGAGTGCTTCACAATCATACTAAAAATAAAAAAAAAATGAGGACAAAAAAACTATACTATAATAACTTTCAGAATAATACTTAACACAACCCTAAAAAATTTGGACATCCATTAAAGAAATCTTACATTCCAGCTCAAAATTCAACCCAAACCACTCTCCTGATAACTCACCACTCAAAACTGCAATACAGTTCAAATTTTACTTTATAGATAGTATAGCATCTCTAAATAAGGATCCCTCAACATCTAATCCAAACCCTGCCCAACAGCCACATATCACCACATCTACTTTCACTTAAAAAACTGTGCCTACACCCTATATAAAACTACTCAAACTCACTCTGCTCTTCTTCAGCTGATGACCTTCTAAGTGAGTACCTAAAAAGAACAGCCAGTAGTATTGCCCCTCCCCATCTCAATCCTTATAAATAGATCAGCCTGGGAATCCCATGTTCTCTCGCTCTGGAAAAAGTCACACCTTGTCCTTCGGCACAAGGGAGGAAATTCAACAGACATTAATAACTTTAGACCTATAGCAATCTTACCTCCCTTTGCAAAAATGCTTCAGAAATGTATTCAAAAACAATTGCTAGACTATCTCCAGCAGGAAAAACTCTTACTCCTACACAACATGGCTTCCATCCTTCCCATAGTACTAAGCACTGCCCTTCTAACCTATACAGATACGGTCAATAAAGCTACAGACAATGACAAACTAGTCTCTTCCTCATTTCTAGACTTCTCTAAAGCCTTCGACAGTTGTTGCAGCAAACCTCTACTTCAAATGTCCTTACTACGTCTCTTTCAGCCCACCCTTCTGTGGTTCAAAAGCTACCTGTCCAATAGGTATGAGCCAGTAAAATGGCACTCCACGCTCTCTCCTTACCTCCAAGTCACCACCGATGTACCACAGGGCTCTATCCTTGGTTCCCTCCTCTAACATTTTCGACCAACACCCTCTATAATTCCACACAATAGCCACCCTAACACAAAACGCAGATGATTCCACTCTCATTTGCACATGACAACATGGTACACCTCCAAAAAATTACTCAGGAAGCTTTAACAACCAATGAAACATGGCTTCTTAATTCACAACTCGTGCTTAACTGAGAGAGACGTAGTGAGGACATCTTGTAGCCCAGGCAGGTATGACCCTAACCCTGAGTAGCATTCTGCCATCACCCAGAATGATGCCGCAGTACATGGACAAAATGATTGACTTCAACAACTGGCCAAGCTTCTGGTGCCATTCTAAAGGGATCCAGTATCTGTCTGCCTGGGATGACATGGTCGATAGACCACGATGCTTTGCCAGAGATGGCCTGCACCTGTCACCCCTGGGATTCCGGATACTGGCTAAGGTTCTTGCCACCCCTGTAGTGCCTTTCTTAGGCAAGGTTCAAATGACAAATTCACTACTGTAACAGGAACAGGCAAGCAAAAACTGAGAGTGATGCTACTCAATGCTAGAAGTCTAAGTCTCAAAATGCACTTACTCGAGGCACTCCTTAAAATGGAGAACATCAACATCTGTGCAGTGACTGATAGCTGGTGCAAGGCTCCAGAGAGCACCCCTGCACTACCAGGCTATAACTCATACCACACTTTTCGGCCATGTAACCTGGATCGTAACACCAAAGGCGGAGGTGTGTCCATATTCATTAAGGATATCCACACCTCCAGGCTAGTTGCTCAGCATAATGCAGCCGAGGTTATCAAAGTGCAACTAACTCAGGGCAAAACTGCAATCCAAATTGTAGCTTGCTACAGATCACCCACCATGCCCCAGGATTCCCACTCCTCTTTTCTTGATGTACTGGAAAATATTAGGGTTCAACCGAACACCCTAATAATGGGCGATTTCAACTACCCCACCATTTACTGGGAAAACTACTCCTGTACCAACTCCTTCGCTCAACGCTTTCTGGAATTCATAAACTCCAATGCCCTGGATCAACTTATCCACACCCCCACCAGGGGCAACAATATCCTAGATCTAGTCATTACCAACATGAGTGACCGGTGTTCCACACCTGAAGTCAACGCCTCATTGGTCCGATCCGACCATAAGCTAATTACCCTAGATATCCACATCCTGCCCCCACCCCCCATTAAGGAAACCATGGTAAAAAATTTCTCCAAAGCCAACTTCATGCTTCTTAAGACAGAAGTGCTGAACTTCATGACACCCATGCAGATGGACAATACAGTTACGACTACTGAATCCTACACAATTGCACTTTATAAGCACTTACATGAGTGCATAGATCGTGCTATCCCAAACAGAACCAAGACGCTATCCTCCAAAACAAGGAAGGCAATCTGGTGGTCCCCTGCCATAAACAAACTGTACAACAGAAGGAAGAAACTGTTGCAAAAGAGAGTAAAATCCCATGAGTGGAGGAGCTCCCTGGTCAGCCTCAATAAGAAGCTGCGATCCCTGATAAAATCCTCCAAAGCTAGTTACAAAACAAAATCGCCACTGATTCTAAAGACAACCATAAAGCATTCTATAGCTATGTCAAGAATCTCAATGGCAACACTCAGATCTGCTCTGAGTTACAGCACAATGGCACTAAATATACAGACCCAACTGATATTGCCAACATCCTGGCAGATAGGTTCAGTGCTAACTTTACCCCCCTCTCACCCTCTAAAGAGCACATCTCTATATCAGAAGAATGCAAAGTTCCTGCAATCACGGCTGCACAGGTAAAAACCACACTCTCCAAAGCCAAGAACACAGCATCCATGGGACCAGACAACATCCAAGGCTGCATTCTACACAAACTACAGAACAAACTGGCACCCCACCTAAGTACCATGTTCAATCATAGCCTCACCTCAGGCTTTGTGCCTGCTGAATGGCGCACAGAGACAGTTATCCCACTCCACAAGGGGGGAGCCACCACGGACCCCGGGAACTACCGCCCCATTAGCCTGATGAGCCTGGTCTGCAAGGCCATGGAATGTATCATCATGGAACTTATTAACAAAGACATTGGTAATCTCCAAACTCTGGACCCCACCCAGTTTGGGTTTGTAAAAGGCAGATCATGTCTCCTAAACCTGATAGACTTCTTTGAAGCAGTCACCAAAGCCGTAGACAAGGGTAAGGTGGTACACACAGCCTATCTAGATCTTGCCAAGGCTTTCGACACCATCCCCCACTCTGGAATTATAGATACACTCACTAAACTAGGTATAAATCCCTATGTCACAAGATGGGTTGCCAACTGGCTCACTGACAGAACTCACACTGTGAAGGTAGCAGACTCCAAATCCGACTTCAGACCAGTGACAAGTGGAGTACCACAGGGTTCAGTCCTGGGTCCTCTCCTGTTTGGTATCTACTTCTCTGAAGTACAGGCTAACACAGAAAGTCTTTGGCTAATGAAGTTTGCAGATGACTGCAAACTAGGAGCCATAATCGAAACTCCTAACTATGTGGACATCCTACAAAAGGGCCTCACTGAGACAGATGCCTGGTGTTAAAGCCATGGCCTCAAGCTCAATGCCAAAAAGTGCACAGTCATCCCCTTTGATAAAAACTCTGTACCCATGAACTACAACATAGGCGGTAGTATACTTAAAACCAAAAGTGTGATAACAGACCTTGGGACACAGGTGGACAGTAGTCTCTCCTTTGATAATTACATCGCCACAGTAGTCAGGAAATCCTTCTACGTGGCACACCTCATCACAAAAGGTTTCTCATCCAGAAAAAAAAGAGGTAATTGTTCCCCTCTACTCATCACTCATTAGACCCATTATAGAGTACAACGCCCCTTTTGGTTATGTACCTCACAAGACATCTACAACAACTAGAAAGGCCGCAGAAATACCTCACAAAGAGGATTACCGGCCTCAGACAGATGCCCTACACAGACAGTCTCAAAAAACTCCAGCTTTACTCTGTCGCATATCGCCTACTCAGAGGTGATCTCTGCCTAACATACAAAGCTATATCAAACCCAGAGCTGTTGGACATGCTCCACTTAAAGAAATCCCAATCCCTCCGAGCTACACACTCTAGGAACCTAAACCTTGTCACCACAATAAACAGAACATGTCGGAGGGATAGATTCCTGTCCCACAGACTTCCCATACTCTGAAATAAACTACCTATCTATATCAAACAAAGCTCCTCATTAGCACTCTTCAGAAAGGATAGGAAATAGGGAATTCACCCCGGGGATCACCTCTGTGGCTCTGCTCGACAGTGACACAGGGAAATAATTTTCTTGGGTGGCAAAAGCCAGGGTACCTTTTTGGCTGGGCTTGTATAGGCCCCAGGGCCGATAGCCTAGTACCTACCTATGAACCCAAAATGACAAGTCCAAACTACTGCTATTTCCCCCAAATCCCTCTTTCACAAAAAATAAAAAGTTTAAAGTCCTCTCACAGCAAACTATTAGGGGTGATCTTGGATGATAACCTTGCATTCAACCTGCATATACAAAATTCCATAAGAAAAACTCATCAAAAACTAGGGATGCTTTACAGAGCCAAAATCTCTCACTGACAACTAAAACTACACTTGCCACTACTTGTCTCCTTCCCCACTCTTATATATGGTGCTCCCATCCTTACTAACTCTAGGCTTCACAAAAATTTAAACTTGAACAATACTATAACAAAGCTGCTAAATTTGCGGCATATACCCCTTTCAGAAACCACCACTGTATAGCACTGAAAAGCCTTAATTGGTTAGAACTGCCACATCAACTAGCATATACACAACTTACCACCTATAAAATTATCCAGCATCCATCTGCGTATCCAGCACTAAAAACATTCTACACAACTATGTTCTTGGTCGGTCACTGTGATCCAGTGACCAAAAACTCCTAGCAAATCTGCTGGGCATTGTGTGTATTCATACAAGTTTGCAAAGGCCTGGAACTCCTTACCTGTATCCATCCAGGTCTATACCCTCCCATCTTTCAAAACCACCTCTGCTCTTGCTCAAATCCAGGATAAACTATATCCCTAAATGTGAACAAGTGTCTTTTCATTCCTTATACCACTTTACTCTTTCTCTTTCAATAACTCAACCTTACTGCTATCTAATTCTCTTCCCTGACTGCTAATTCTCTTCCCTGACTGCTATCTAATTCTCTTCCCTGACTTTCTAAATATACCATAAGGCCTTTATCCCTCACTTCATATTGCAAATCCTGTTTGTATTAGACTAATGTACCTTCACAGTTTCTCTAAAACTGTCTAAAACATCTCTAAATTTTAAATGATTCTCATGCAACTTGTATCGATTTAAATGATTCTCATGCAACTTGTATCGATTTTTAACAAATATTTTTACATTTGTTTAATTTGTCATAATTATTTAAACTGCAGATGTTTTTGTTTTATTGAAGATTGTAAACTTATTGATCTTAAAATGCTTTTCTCCCTGGGCCTCCACTGAAAATTGGGCTTTACCCAGTTGGATGTTTCTGGTAATCAAATGTCAATAAATAAAATAATAAATAAAATTAAATATCACTATTTAATCATACCCATGTTTATTTTATCCACTTCTTTTATATCTTTGAAAAAAATATTTTTTTTAAAGCATTTTACTCATTTACATTTAAAAACAAATGACCAGTAGTTTTGTAAATATATTCTATCACATTTCGTTTTTATGGCATATTTCCTTTTACTGGCATTCTATTTTCTTATTATACCATTTTATTCTTAATTTTATAGCTTTTATTTTTTCATGCGTTAGATTTTCTCATGGTTTTACATAGTAATGGTTTATCATTACATTCTTAACCATACTTTTCTTTTTTATATCGATTTTTATTTTCCACAAAAATATCTTTCTTGGTAACATTTTATTTCTCATTTATGCAATCTCTTTTCCTTATTTTTTTTTACCATACCACAAAATGCATCGTACTATATTTATACAGTTTTACTACTAATCTCTCATCTCTTCCATTTATCCACTTTAACAGTCTGCCGAAATTTAATGACATAGTATATACCACTGGGTTAATCAACCCTAAACCTTTATTCATCTATAAAACTCCTCTTAACTGGGCTTAATCTATCACCCTATATAAATGAAAAAATATCTGCAAAAATTCCTTTCCAAATACTGCTGGCATCATAAATACACTTGCCAAATATGCTATGTTCCCATCAGTACTGACTTTATCAAATAAGCCATTTTTCTGACTGATAATTTATATGTTCTACAGAAAAGGCAGGTTTGTTTTATTTCTTCAGTTTTTTTTACCCCATTGAAAACTAGTAATATCTTTTTTCCTAAATTTTATACCAACACAGAAATTTCATTCACTTTAAAATATATATCCTTGTCTTTACTATATCATCTAAACCTTTACTTTTCTCTTTATTTAAATCCATTCCTATCACCTCCATGCATGCATTTCTACAAATTACTTTATTTATCCACATTTTGTTTTTGCAATTATTATAATGCCATCTGCATGTTAACATAACTGGAATTCTTAACCCTTCAGATTTTATACACCCTGCCTCCATTTTTTAATTAATTTTACATACATTTGCATTCATAACTAGTGCAAAGAGTATACAACTCTTTGGATATCCCTGTGTTACACCACTCTTCATACATGCTTCTTCGCTTAACTAGCCACTTACAAGTAATTTTACTTTATTACTAAATGCTGAGATCCACAGTTTCCTTATTTTTCCACTCATGGTTAATAATGAAAGAATACAATACAAGATTTCATGTCCAGTTGTATCAAATGCCTTATTAAGGTCTCCTATCACTTTTTTTCTATTCATATCATCCACAATTTCTCTATCATTAATAATTCTTGACAACCCTTCCCTTTTATACTATACCATCTTCCATAGTATTTCCCATTTTATTTTCAAATCTCTTTTGCATTATTATTCAATACTATTTGTCTCCAGTTTCGTTAATTGTCTTCTATCTTCCTTCTTCCATATGGATTTAAATATTCCACTACATAACTCTTTATACATAAAACCTTCATTTAACCATTCATTCAAATTCTTTAGAAATATGTTTTGTCAATCACTTAAATTTTTGTATGCCAAATCCTATTCTATCTAGTCCTGCAGCCACATCTACATTTACTTGTCCTAATACTTTATATAGCTCATTTGAAGAAATCTCCTTTTCCAACTCTGTATTCTTTTTTCTGTTAACTTTTTTATTAATTTTCACGTTTTTTTCACTACCTTTTTTCTTTAAACATTTTTGTACATATTGTTCTACATTACTGACAATCTTTTTCTTGAGTTTTCTATTTTTATTTCTCTCATTACACTACCAGCTTCCTTTACTAATCTGCTTAAATAAATTGATACTTTTTTCCTTGTTGTTTAAATAACAATACTTGTATTCTTTTATTTTTTTCTTGATTTCTTTCATATAATTATTTTTCTTCGTCAAAGTATTTTCTATCACTTTACACTAAATCTTACAATGTATTGTTATATTTTATTTTATATTTATCTCTCTCTACTTTTCTCACATCAGATTGCCACTGTAAAATCTTTTTATATTTTCCTTAAATATCAACTATTACTCATACACATTTTTATAAAATGTTCTCATGGTAATAAGATCTTTCCATAGCTGGATTACTAATCTCTTTCCTCCTTCATTCCATGCTTTCTCACTTATCTTTATTATTCCTTTGCCTATTTTTATATATTCCTTGTTTTTTTTCATCTCTACCCATATAGCAAGATGATCAGAAAATCCTGATTTACCTACCTTTCCTCTCCTATAACTAAGTCTTCTGATAATATAAAATAATCCATTTCAATTCTATACATACCCTTTTTGTAAGTCCATAATTTTTGTCCCAAACTTATCACATCTTATAACTAGATCATTTTCTTTCTTTTTACACATGCCTCTTAAATCAAAGTCTCCCATGAATATAATGTTCATACTTACTACATAGTCTAAAATCTAACTAAATAATCTTTTCAGTTTTTTTTACAATTAGTATAAGCATATAATGTTATAATTCTATATATTTGCTCTTTTCATTTTAAATCTATAATGGAATATCTTCCCATTTTTACTAAAGTTACAACTAATATCTTTACTGTATTTTTACAGAATACGGCTATTCCAGAAATCTCTCATTTCCCAAATTCCAGACCATCTTTTCTCCTCATAGCCTCTCTGTAATCTTTTATTTATTAAGAGCCTTGTCTCTTCGAATATAATTAGATCTAAATCACCACTCCAAAATCCTTCTTCTTACTACATTCTTAATTCTACTCGCATTTATAGAAAGCGCTCTAAAATGTTCATTTTCCTTAGATTCATGGTTTCATAGCTCACAGCTAATTACTAGGCTAGCTTTCTTAACAGGCCATTCAAAGCTTAGTCAATCTCCCTTCCAAAGGTGAGAATCAAACACTGTACCTTTTGTCTGTGAGTCAAACACGTTAACCATTGTACCAATCCCAATCATTAACTGCATGTGTGTATACACACATACATTCATTTCCTCTCTTTTTTCTTTTGTACCTATCCCTCTACCATATTCGTTATCTTTTACCCTTTTACCAATAGAATTATTTTACTGTCACCCAGTTTATGTCTTCATCACTTATTTCAGAACCTTCTTGTGTCCTCTTATTTTATCTATTTTTTTAATTTCTATTACTTCTAAAATGTCTTCTTTGTTTTTCTTTCTTTTCTTACTCTCTTCATTTTTGTAATTCATCCATAAATGTCTAATTTTGTTAGATTTATACAATTTCAATTCATTTTTTTGCTTCATGCCCCATTTTCCCACAAATATAATACTTCTCTTCTCACGGTTACTTATCAAATGTCCTTTTCTAAAAAAATGTAGGTTGCCCCAGTATTTTAAGACATCCCGATCCCCCTCTACATTTATCTTATTGTTCTTAGCCATCATTTTTCAGTGTTGTACAAACTATACTGGAAATGTTCCTAGGTACTTGTTGGTATATGTAGAATTTTCTCTATTTCTAATACAATATTACAATCTCAGCCACCAGTCCATAAACCCCTTTTGTCATAAACTTTTGCAATATACAGTACTGCTTTACATAAAGTTTTCTAATGTCCTTTCAAAGTCTCTCCTTCTACCTCTGTTTGAAACTGTATATGAATGTTCTGGTCTCCCTGTAAATGCTTTTATCACAAAGATTCATTGGATTACAGTCTATTTTTTCTATATTCCCAAAGAAGATTTTCCATTGAAAAAACTGTCTCAAATATAAGGTCACATCTTCTCACATGCTTTTACACCCAAAGGAGATATTAAATTGTCTCACAGTTCATACATGTCATTTCATTGACTTCTTTACTTTGAATCCTTACCACATACTTCTGTTTTCCGTTTACTTTTGCCTTTTTTTCTGCGACTCCACCTTTACCTTCTTTTTCTTTCTCTGCATGTTTTCTTTTCCATCTCTCCACTATTTTTCAGAATTGTCTCTGTATCCTCTTGTATTTTCTCCATAATGTCCTCCCAAAAAACATCTCTAATTTTCTGGCTCACTCCACCACCATTTCCTTAAGCAAATTATTCCGCAACCCTCCTTACTGGCGGGTTGTAATTACACATCCATCATTTGCTGACTCATTTCCATCAGAGTTCTTTGAAATATCTTCTCAGAATACTGAACACATTCTCTTGTCTCAGTATTTACTTTCTCCCCCACTTCTTTCACCACTCCCATCATTTCTTTCTCCATCTGCCTCCTTGTTTCTCCAGGGTGTCTCTGCATCTGGAGTGGAAACCGGAAGTGCTCCTACAAAATGGGCCCCACTCACAACCGTGACAATCCAGGGACATTCCCCAGTTACCTGGCCAAATTTCCCCTAGTCAGTACAAATTTTATCCTCAGGTCTCCCCTGAAAAGAGGCTACTAGTCTAGTGGGACTAACCAATTTGACAAAGGATAACAAAAAAGTCCATTTCCAATTGAAGAGAAGGAACCTCTGCCTTTTAGGGTTAGGGACAAAATAGGAATACCCTAACTAGAGGGGAATAACTCTGGCTCAGGCAAGTCGTGTTAGCGTTCTTAAAACTTCTTTTTTCAATTTTGGACAAACTATACTGGAAATGTTTCAAGGTACTTGTTGAAATATAAACATAACTTGCATGTCTAAATCAGTGCTTCTGTTTAACATACATTTGTAAGGGTCTACTCTGGATCTGCACAATAAGTGTGTTATGATGTTACTCCCAGAGGTTGCATACACAGCCTACAGCAGAATTTTTTGTTGAACGGCAATCCCCTAAGCTATCAAAGCCAACCTACATGGGTAACTCCCCTGGTTGCTGACATACTACACAACTGCCATGTTGTTTGAAAAGATCCAAGTGAAGAGCTAATATAAGCCTGTGAGCACTTGATGTGTACAAGCCTATATCATAGATTGTAAAATTCTTTGGGGGTAATGACACAGATTAGTGATATTTTGGGTAAATTTGGGTTAAGATTGGTTAGGGTTAAAATGCCTCTTGGGCCAACAGCCTGGGAGCCACTTATAGACCTAGAAGTGCCTTCATTTACTTTACGTTGATGTGGTCCTTTCTTTTTGAGACCATAGCCCTTGGATGCTGATGCCCCTAGAATAAGCACCCCATGCCAGATCCCAGGCATCTGTGAACAAACCATGGCAAAGGGAAATAACTAGAAAGGACATGCCTGGGTTAAGTATAATCTGGTTGATCCTTCATAAAAGTTCCATCTTGATAAAGGGCAAGGCAAGAATTTGGAAGGTTTACAGGACAGCAATGCTACATCCATACAGACTTCACATACCACCGAGTCTTCCTTATACAAGTCTGGCAGAGGGGATCATCAACACCATGTATCTCAGAGCTCTGGGAATCTCTTTCACAGAGATCACATCCAAGGGAAGATGGTCCTGAAAGTAATCTAAAAAGAATAGAATCTTGTCCACTTGAAGAAACACTATCATTGGAATGTGTATCCTAGGAAAGGCAGAAGAATGAGCCAGATGGATGTAAAAGATCCCATGACACCTATCAGAGAGAGTAATGGAAGTTCCACAATGTCCTGGAAAAATTCCTCCTAGCAGTATAAAATACTACCTTGGGTCTCCCCTGAAAAGAGGTCACAGCCTAGTGGAACTAACCCAGTCAACAAAGGATAGGTAGGACACTGAATGAGAAGTTCATCTAGATAAGGAAATATATTAATTGCTCAAAGTCTGCAGAAGGCAATGACAGGAACTAGGTACTTTGTGAATACTGCTAGGGAAGCAGAAAGACCAAAGGGTAAAGCAGAAAACAGAGTTGTTTGTGAAGACAAAAATGTATTGCCTGTATTGTCAATGGATAGGAATATGAAGATAGGCATCCTTTAAATCCAATGTCCTCTAGAAAGCTTGTTGGAAAATTATTGGAAGTAAGGGCTGAAGACGTCAACTTTTTGAAATGTAGATCCTTAAGGAAAGTGCTGAAGAAAGAAAGATGTATCCAAAATAAGTCTCCAAGTACCCTCCTTTTTGGAAGCCAAAAATACTCGAGTAAAAACTGTTTAAGTGTGGAGGGACCAATTCTATTGCCCACTGAGAGAGGAGGTCTAGAAGAACAGGAAAAAAATTAGATGAATCTGACTTTTGGGGGGGGGGGGGCTAAAGAAAACCCGAGGAATGTGGGAAGTTTGCTAATGATTGCAAATTGGGAGCAAGCACAGAATTCCCCAACGATGTTAATATACTGCAGACAGGGTTAATGCTCACAAATTGGTGCCAACGCCACGGATTAAAGACAAATGCAAAAAAAAAAGCATTATTTCCTTTGGGAAAGCAGAAATCCCTGTTAATTACATTACAGACAGCACCCTCCTAAGTGTATATCAAGTGGTACATGATCTGGGTACTTAGGTTGATAGCAATCTGAACTTGACCACCATTTTGACCACCATGTATCCACACCAGTAAGGAAAACCTTCTATGTGTCACATCTTGTAAGTAAAGCATCATATCTAGATGTAAGAATGTTATAATTCCACTATACTCGGCCCTCATCAGACCAATAATGGAGTACATTGCTCCCTTTTGCATGTACCTCATCAAACACCTGCAGCAAGTGTTGAGACCGCAGAGGTTTCTCACCAAGAAATTACAGAGTACACAAAAGAAGTCTTATACAAAAAGACTGAAAGGCCCATTACTGTATCGTTTCCTACAGGCTGCCAAGGGGTGACCTGTGCTAGACTTACAGGGCAGTCTCTGACCTGGCCCTGATGGAAATGCTACACATTCATAAATCAAACTGCATGAGGGTCAACTGCTCCAGGGTCTTAACCTAGCCTCTGACAAACAGATCATGCTGGAGAGAGAGATGCATCTCCCAAAGACTGCCACTTCTCTGGAACAAGCTTCCAGTTCACATAAAACAGAGCTCCTCCCTGACCCTCTTCAAACACATCCTAGGTCAATGAATAGGTGACTGCAAATTCACTCCTGGTGTGATTCCATGTCCCTTGGACACAGGAAGTCAGTAGCAACTACCATAGACCCTTACCTCTGGGAACTTTACTCACCTAACCACCGACAACTGGGGCAACTCAGAATAAATATAGCTAGGCTTGCAAGGGCTCTAGAGCATTTAGCCTAGTACCCTTTTATGAACCTGTAAAATGCTTTGTAACCCCTTGAAAGATGGACAGAACCAATCTGTCTGAAGTTAATTGATAAACTAGAAGAGAAAGGGAATATTTCTGAGATACAGGAACCGGAGAAAGGCGGAGATAGAATAGGCTGGGAAGAGGAGGCAGACAGGCATAAAGCAGGTTTAAAACCTATGGAACTCTGCTGAAATTTTTCCCAAAACTGTCTTCTAGGAGATCTCTTACTCTTTTGAGAGGACTTTAGACCCTTACAAAAAAAAAAAAAAAAAAAAAAAAAAAAGACCAGCCTTGGAAGGATAATTTCTTGGAAATTTCGGATCAGAAGAAAGAAATATTTAAGGTACTGCATGATCTTACCCTTCTCCTGAAAGGCCTTTAAAAGCTTTGCAGCTGCAGAAGTAAAAAGATGCTTACTATCCAAAGGACAGTCAAGCAGTTTAGCTTTGACATCTTCAAGTAAAGGCTGAAATCTAAGCCAGGAAAATCTAAGTAGAACCAAACCAGTGGCCACAGCCCTTGAACAGCCATCTTCAAAATAACTACACTTCATAGAAAGCCCACTCATTTTTGAAGCAGAATTAAGATGACAATGCAAAAGACAATTTCTGAATCATCAAAATCAGTCAACCCCTTACCTAGGGTAACCAGAAAAGGCAAAAGATAGCTACCTGATCATACGAGTGTGTTAATTAACTCTAAATGCTGAAGTGGCAAAAGTATAAACCATTTTGCCATATCTACTAATGGCTCTGCTATATTTATCACACATAAAACATTACAAGAAGAAAGGAGCTTAGAATGCTTCTCTTTGGAAAGAGTAATCACAGATGGATCAGAAGTAGGGCTCTTGTATAATGACTGATTTGGCACCTTGTTATAACCCCCCATTAGGTTTTTAGAAGCTGAGACTATGAATTAAGGGAAGCAACAGAAATAAAGTATCCAATAAGGATTCTAAAACAGGAGAAATAGCCAAAGGCTTAGGCACACTGATTTCCAACAGAGTGTAATACCTTTTTCTGGATATCAGACAATTGACAGACCTACACCTGAAAATGGTACATTAAATGATAATGGTGTCCCCACCCATCAGTGAATAACACTGCAACAGTGACTTTGGGAGGACATTTATAACTCTGCAATTCCAAACCAAACCAAAATACTCTTGGCAGAGTGTATACATGTATTTTTTTTCCTGCAGATTTTTTTCCACTGTTGGCAGGTATTACACCAACTCTGACACTATATCATATCAAGGGGCTTAATAAACAACAGATAAACAGAAAATGTGGTCTACAACCTGCAATCTCTACACTGCACAGTGAATTCTCTGAAAACTGTGCATTGGATATTGAACAGATAATGTGCATCTGACTTTTTAATATGCACTTTTCTAACTTCTTAAGAATCAGGCTGACACAGGACAATTCTAAGAATCAAGCTTCCTTGAATATGTGTGAGTGTATGACAAGCTTCCTTGAATATGTGCGAGTGTATGACAAGCTTCCTTGAATATGTGCGAGTGTATGACAAGCTTCCTTGAATATGTGCGAGTGTATGACAAGCTTCCTTGAATATGTGCGAGTGTATGACAAGCTTCCTTGAATATGTGCAAGTGTATGACAAGCTTCCTTGAATATGTGCAAGTGTATGACACAAATCCTGATGAATAAAGGAAAGTGAGAAGAATGGCTGTTCATGTTGACATTTAAGTGCTTTAATAGATGCAAGAGTATCATGTACATGAAACAGACCATTGTATTCAGCTGATCAATCAGAGAAATGTGTTATGGAAAGAGCAGACAAAAACTCTTAGGACAATCCTTTTTGGTAAGGACTAATAATGCCATTTTTCCTCCATTTGTGAATAATGTAGTTACCTCACAGTAGGCAGGCTTTAGTTCTATGCTAATAAAAATGCTTGCATTTCCTGCTATTTGACAGAGAATCAGTATGTAATGTGCCTGCTTAATAGCTATGTGAAAATGCTGCCTAATATCTGTGTAAAAATAAAGTTGCTGTTTTTACTGAAGAATGTTCTGACTATACTGCTTGCCTAACGTGCACTGCATGGCATGCTTATTATGAAGCTACCTCATTAACATTTGAAAGCCTATATGACATCTACCACTTGAGAAGATACAAGTTGACATGAGTCAGATTTGTGTCGCCCATACTATAAGATGCACAGTTTTCAAACTGGGATGTAAAACTTTGCCTTCCTGTGGGAGCGACCTTCATCAGAAGTGAAATCTATGACTACTACCAGAAAACTTACTAATGCTGAGGGAGATCCAGCAAACCGTGCTACTCCTGAGGACTAAAAGAATAAAATTGCTTTATATACTGAAACAATAGTTCTGTTGAAATCTGTCATTATCAAACAATTACCCAGTTAGCCTACGGTGGTAAAAGTGTTTCACTCCCAGATGTGCAAACACTGCAGCTAAACATCTGGTAACTACTTTGGGAGTGTGGGTGGCCCTGATGACAGTCCTGAAAATGGGATAATTCACATCTCTGTTTTTTAATATAACCCATTTCAAGATCACATATTTGGTTAGGTTAATCATTCTTGATGAAATGACTGTTGCCTGATAAAAAGCCTGGATATTGAAGGAAACTTGAAATACTGCTTGTGAATAGTTCTCAGCAGGATACAAAGATTGCTCTGACTAATCAGCATACACTTTCTTTTTTACTATAAATTCGTATTTATTTCATATATCTATATATACATTGCCCAATGAAGGGAAAAGCAGGATTTGTTTCAATGTTTTGGGGGATAAGAATACATCTGATGAACACACAATATAATATATAAAAATAAGTCACAAAGCGGAATCTACTGTATAAGCTTCAACTAAAAATTCTGTGCTCAAAGTCCCATCAACTTATTTGCCAAGCCTGATTTGATGGTTTCATACTCTTAGAAGTAGATTTACTACACAAAACTCCCCTTTTGTTTTATTTTACTACTTTTCACTAAACCATCTAGTTTTCTAGTGGTTTTCTGTATTTGTTTTCTTCAAGGTATTTTACTATTGTATTGTTTCAGAGACAGTAAGATTTTTGTTATTGTTAGAAAAGATATTGTCTGCTCTGCACTCTAATCTGTACAGACACACCTGCCACTCAAGTCCCATGAAAAAGCAGCCATCTTTTAATAGGTTTACCTGGAGTGAATCAGTTCTCTGCCCAACTTAAGTAAATTTTAACATTTCAGGGACAACGGTTACTATAGGGTTGTTTCCTTTAGGTCACTGTCATTTCAGAGTCATAAATTAGTAAACACTTTGTATATCCTTGAAGGGTTCTACTTCAAAACATTGAATTCCCCATAACATTGAAACTCAAAACACTGAGATCATAACATCGAAAACCAAAAACACTGAAAACTCACATCAAAAACACAAAATACTGAAACTTTGCAACACAGCATCCCATAACATTGAAAACTACAACACACAAGTGAACATCCCCTTCACCTATAACACCAAACAAACACTTTTTACTATGTTTCTGCAGGGGGTAATCCCCCCCTTCACCCCAGGCTCTGCCCCCCACACCCCCCATAAATTAAATATACCAACTCTGAAATTGCACCACAGTGGAAAAAAGTTAATTTCCTAATCCCACTGTATCGTGATCACCATACAAAATGTCTAAATCACTTACCTGTATGGCCTAAAAACACGTATGGATTGGCAACATAAACACTTTCTCCCCTACTCACTTCTCCCGGCACCTCTTAGAACACAAACTTAACTTCCATAAAAGCAAAACATCCATCACTTAAGACCAATATTTACCAAATTACCTGATAAATTTTCAAAACACAACATTAAACAACCTACAAAGCCGCAAAACACACCAACCGCCATGTTATTTCACAGAAAAACTACATCGTAAAGTGATACCACAACATTAACAAATTACACTATAACATTTACATGTTTGATGCTACACTACTCAATGTTATACATTTGCAGTGTTACAAACTTTGATGTTTTGGGTTTTCAGTGTTATGGTCTCAGTGTTTTGAGTTTCAATGTTATGGGAATTCGATGTTTTGAAGTAGAACCCCTTGGAGATATAAAAAGAAGTTATGTACTCACCATAACGTTCCATCTGAGTAGGTAACTTAATTTGTCAGCAACCTGTGGGTATCGGATCTGACCTGGCAGCTTTCCAAGCTAGAGATCAGAGCTCCAAGCTCCTCCCCCTTACCCATAATACCCTGCTACCTCCTTCCAATCCTCAAATCGCGTTTTCCCACCTATATAACCACAAAACAACAACCTGAAGAATCCTAACCTAAGGATTAACAAAGGACCTGATAAACCATTCTAGGGTCCAGGTAATCAAAGAACCGGGTTAGGTGGAAGGAGGGAGGGTCGGTTGCTGACAAATGAAGTTACCTACTCAGATGGAACGTTATGGTGAGTACATAACTTCTTTATCTGAAGTAGGTAACTTCATTTGATCATCAACCTGTGGGACAGAGTCCCCAGCTACCAAAAACTTGGGAGGTCCTCAAGGAAGGATATTCCGGAGCACTGCAGAGCCAAAGGCCGTCCTATCTCTAGACACTAAATCCAATTTATAGTAAGAGATAAAGGTATGATAGGATGCCCAAGTAGCCGCAGAGCAAATGTCATCCAAGGGAATCCTCAACCAGAATGCAGCAGAAGTAGCCATAGAGTGGGTAGAATGAGCATGAACCCCTGTAGGCTCCGGCTGGCCAGATAGTTTGTATGTGAGCAGAATGCAATTCGAAATCCATCTGGCCAGAGTTACCTTCGACACAGGCTTAACTAAGAAGGGTTTTGCAAAGGAAACAAAGAGCTGATCAGACTTGCGGAATGCAGCTGTTCTGCGTAAATACAAACGTAATTGTCTATGAACATCTAACAAATGAAGTTTGTACTCCCCTTTGTTTTGACAGTTAAGGAAAAAAACTGGGAGATTAACGGACTGATCGATGTTCACCTCGGAGGCCACTTTAGGTAGAAAGGATGGGTTAGTCCTGAGAGAGACCCTGTCCTTATGGAAAACAAGATATGGGGCTTTAATACAGAGGGCCTGAAGTTCCAATATCCTTCTAGCTGAGGTAATCACAACTAAAAAGACAGTTTTCCAGAACAAGAATTTCAAATCAACAGAAGCTGCAGGTTCAAAAGGAGGTCCAGTCAGAGCCTGAAGGACAAAAGTTAGATACCATGGAGGGACGGAGTTCCTAGTAGGAGGTCTCAAGAGGAACATACCTTTCAAAAAGGTCTTGCAAATCTTGGTGGACGCGAAGGGATTGAGATTGCCCCAATGTGAAAATGGGAGATGGCAGCCATTTGAACCTTTACAGTAGAACTGGCCCCTTTGCTGAAAAATATGAGATAGGAAATCGAGCACTGCTGGGATGGGAGCAGTGAAAGGATCCAAATTCCTATGAGATGCCCAAATGGAAAACCGCTTTCATTTACTATTGTAAACCTTCCTGGTAGACGGCTTATGGGCCGCTACCATGATAGATCTGACTGCAGACGAGATACCGTGAGTCCTAGCAACTAATGGAACTGGATCAACCAAGCTGAGAGTTTGAGATCGACCAGATTCGGGGGTATCAATCCCGAAGGTTGAGATATCAGATCTGGGATGGGATCCAAGATCCAGAGAGGAGCTATAAGATGAGACCGTAGGCACGGGAACCAGGCTTGACAAGGCCTGAATGGGGCTATGAGGATAATCTTGTTCCCCAACCAACGAGCTTTCTGTAAGAATTTTGTTATAAATGGAAGAGGAGGGTAAGCATAAAGAAGACCGGGTGGCCAAGCATGAACTAGAGCGTCTCTGGGGCTTTCTCCCAGAGGGGGAATTAGACTGAAAAACTCGCTGCACTTCGCGTTGGAAGTCGATGCGAAGAGATCGCAGCAAGGCTGACCCCACTTGCTGAAGATCTGTTTCGCTAATAAGGGATTCAGAGACCACTCATAAGGTGAGAGGATAGTTCGACTCAGTTTGTCCGCTAGGATGTTGGACCAACCCGGAATGTGCGTTGCTAACAGAAAACGGTTGGTGGATATCGCCCAGTCCCAAACTCTCATGGCCTCTCGGCAAAGAGGGTAAGACCTGGTTCCCCCTTGTTTGTTGATGTACCAGACCACTGACATGTTGTCTGAATGAATCGCAATAGTCCCTGGAGGAAGAAAGGCATGAAGGGCTTGCAACACTAGAAGCACCGCCCTCATCTCCAGAACACTGATATGCAGAATGGTCGCTGTCTGAGTCCACGTACCTTGGACAGTTCTGCCCGCGTAATGCCTCCCCACCCAAGGCGAGAAGCGTCCGTGGTCACCGTGGCTTGGGGTTGTGGCATAACAAACGGCCGACCTTCCCGAAGCTCTTGAGATTGGAGCCACCAGATGAGGGAATTTCTGCAAACTCTGCTGAAAGGAATCGGTAAGTCCAACTGGTGGTGAAGGATGGACCACTGAACCTGCAAAGTCCACTGGAGAATCCTCATGTGTAAGTGAGCTAAGGGCATGAGATTGATTGCTGCTGCCATGGACTCTAAAGCTCTCAGGACTGACTCCGCTGACGGGGAAGGTGACTGAAGAAGGGCTAAAACATGTAAGGTCAAACTGCAAAGTCTGCCTGATGTCAAGAATACCTTGGTCTGAAGCGTGTCTATTCTGGCCCCTATGAACTCCAAGACTTGAACAGGTTGAAGGGATGACTTCTTCAAATTTGTGGTGATCCCCAATTGGGACGCTAGAAGTAGGAAGCAATCCCTGGCTAAGCAGAGTAGATGCCTGGTGTGTGCGGTAAGGAGCCAGTCGGCTAGGTAAGGAAAAAAACCCTGTATTCCCTGAAGTATCAGGTGGGCCGCTACAACTGCCATGACCTTGGTAAACACCCTGGGGGCTGTGGTGATGCCAAAGGGTCGGATCCTGAACTGGTAATGACTGGTCCCTAGCCGACAGCGGAGGAACCTCCTGGATCGCCTGTCCATGAGAATGTTATAGTACGCATCCTTGAGGTCTATGGAGCACATCCAGTCCTTCACCTGCAGCAGGGGCAGAATGGACTGAAGCGTGACCATCCGGAATTTCTCCTTGGCAATGAAGAGGTTCATTGTTGAAAGGTCGAGGATCGGCCTCAAGTCCCCCGTCTTTTTTGGCACCAAAAAGAACCTGGAGTAATTGCCTAATCCGGATTGGCCTGGGGGGACGTGCTGGATGGCTCTTTTTTCTAGCAGCTTTTTTACCTCTAACGCTGCAGCCTCCCTCTGACTGGGTGGAACATCGGGGAGGCACCTCGAATGAAGAGGCAGGTTTATGGAAGGGATTGAGTAACCTCTGGGTATTATTCGAAGCACCCAGCGGTCTGTTGTGATGGACTCCCATTGGGCCAGGTGCTTCGAAAAAAAACCCCGACTGCCTCCAGAGAGGAGCAGTTGGGAACCCCTCAGGGCTGTTGCGTGGGTCGGTCAGAAAAAGGTTCCCACAACCCAAAATTTTTCGGCCCCCCTTTGCCTCTGGGCTGGCGTCCACCTTGTCCCCCTCTGCCTCTGATAGACGAAGGGTCCGGAGCGTAATGGGACTGCTGAGACTTCCGGAACCACATCTTCTTTTGTCCTCTCTGGTTCCTGGAAAAGGACTTTTGAGGAGCCGAGAAGCGGACTCAACACAGACAGCGTCTTCCCGTCTTTCTCGCTCTGAACCAATGTGTTGCAGACGGTCTTCCCAAACAGGGTAGAACCGAAGGGTGCGTTCATGAAGGACGCCTTGAAAGGTTCCGCAACATCACAAAGCCGGAGCCAGGTGTGACGCCTTAAGGTGATGCCAGACCCACTGGCTCTAGCGGCCCCCTCTGTGGCATGGGAAAGTAGCCGCATAGACGTGTTTGAAACAGATTTCAGAATGGCCATGTGAGCCGAGAAAGTCCATTTGTCCTCGGCCGACATGGACTCAGGGGGAGACTCAGCGTATTCTTTCACCAGATCCCGCTGAAGTCTAATTACATGGGCCAAATAATTCAGCGCCCTTATGGAAAGGTAGCTGAAGCAAACATCCGCTTCCCGATACGATCCATCGTCCGAAACTCCTTATCAGGGGGATGGATCGAGGAACTATCCTGGGCAAGTTCCTTCTTGGTGGCTGCCGCCAGCACCATGGCATCCACTGGGGAACCCTTACTCCAAGCCGTCCTATCCACAGGGGGACTAAGAATCCTATCTG
This sequence comes from Protopterus annectens, assembly GCF_019279795.1. Classification (NCBI taxonomy): domain Eukaryota; kingdom Metazoa; phylum Chordata; order Ceratodontiformes; family Protopteridae; genus Protopterus; species Protopterus annectens. The sequence continues at coordinate 85,516,550 of NC_056751.1, read as the reverse complement.
GCCTCCTGGGGATTGGCTCTACGGTATCCGGTTCCTTCCATGCCCTGGTAGTGATGAGGTCAACCAGGGGGTCGGCCGGAGGGGACACCCAAGATGTAGATGGTCCTCCGAATGCCTCCAGGAACACCGACTCATCCGAGGAAGGTTTTTGGGCTGACAACCTCCCCTTTAGGCGAAGCATTTCCATAAGGTCTCCAAAAGAGACGTCCTCGGGGGGTGACCTGGGGGAACCTTCCCCTTCCTCCAAATGGGTGTCCTCCGTGAGGGACTCAGGGGAGTCCAAGTGCCTCCTCTTACACTTACGTTTGTGAGGGGCCTCCTCGGTGGGACTGTCCGAGGAGGGCTCACCAACAGGGTCATGTTTCACCAGCGGAATGGGCTGGGGCGTCAATGCAGGCTGCCCCTGCGACTGGATGATGGAAGACAAGTCCAGCTGCAAGGAAGTGGGGGCGGGATCCGAAGAAAGAGTAGGGGGTCTTAAACCTCTCGAGAGGACCCTCTCCACCACATCAAAAGCCGAGGGTGAACCAATCTCTCTGGGCTCCGTGGTTAACACCCACTGATCCGGCGTGGGGATCGGTGTCGGAGCCGAAGCTCATGGACCCGAGAGGGAAGTATGCTCCAACCACAACGGAGCCGAAGACACACTGGCCCCCTCGGATCCGACGCACGGCTCTCAGCTCTGAGAGCTCGGATCCAAAAGGGGATCCGACAAACTCGAGGGCATGGCCGGCGTCGAGGTAGCTATAACCATCGGCCCTGACTCAGACTCCTTGGATCCGAAACCTGATAGTGGATCAGAGAAGGAGCTATCTGGGCAAAAAGTGTGGCTGAACTCCCCCCCCCAGAGGGGGGGGGGGAGGCAGCAGCACTCCCATCTGCAGTTGGGTTTGGAGGAAACGACAAATCATCCCGTCCATATCAGCATCGAAGAGGCTACGGGTTGGACCTAGAGGTGGCTGCTGAAGCTGGCCGGGAGGGCCGCCGCGACAACCTTGAAGATGGTCGGGCCTCCTCCTCTGGGTCCGGTGAGAAGCGTGGAGAACAGAGCCAAGGGGAGGAAGGCCCAGAGACCTTCTGGGGTGAGGAGAGCAGCTTAGCAGGTGGGGCCGAGGGGGAAGAGTCGGCCCGCCGCTTGTGGCTTCTATGCCTCTCTTTCTCCCGCTCTCTCTTGTCTTTTTTAGAGTCCCTCTCTCCCTGGGAAGAAGTGGGAGGTTGAGTCCCAGCCAGGGGAGAGGGGACAGCAAGCTGAACATCCGCGGCTGTAGCCACCGAGGGAGAGGAGGAGGAAGCCGACTCCGCGGGTAAGAGACCTGCCAGAATCAGCTTATTCCTCCTATACCTCAGGGCACGGGGGTTAAAGGCTGTGCAAATTTGGCAGCCCAATGATAAATGTGGTACCCCCCAGGGAGAGGACGCACTGATTGTGGCCATCCGCTGGGGAAAGCTTATGGCCACACTCAGTGCACTTAGAAAAGATGGCCTTTGGGGCTTCAGCCTTGATTTCTGAAGTAAAACACACATGCGCCCACACAAACACCTAAGGGGAAGGATTTTAAACTACGAGGGGACTGTAAAACTCAGGAAATTATACTATCCACACACACACAAAAGCTAAGAAAGATTTTGAGAAAAAAATCTACTCACAATCGCCTAAACGCTCGGAGCTTGAGAAACTCGTGCCTGACAAAGCCACGACAAAGAAGATCTGAGGACTGGAAGGAGGTAGCAGGGTATTATGGGTAAGGGGGAGGAGCTTGGAGCTTGGATCTCTAACTTGGAAAGCTGCTGGCTCGGATCCGGGTTGGATCCAATACCCACAGGTTGATGATCAAATGAAGTTACTTACTTAAGATAATTGCTTTCAGGCAGCACATTGAGAGTTGCTAGGCAAACTTTAAAGGCTAAGCTCCTCAAACATTTCATCAGATCCTAAAGTAAGGCGAGTGACGTAAATGCACAAAACCACAAACAGGAAATCCAGTCCTTTTTCACTGAAGTAAGGTAGCTATCTGAATTCTAGTAGAGTAGTGTTTTAATTAAACTTACCACAGTTTTTGAGTGTAAGCAGAGGATGGCTAGTAGGTAGCGGTTCAGGAGTTGTAACATCTAGCCCAGCAGCTGCAATCTGACCAGTGGCTAAAGCCTGATAAAGATCATCCTGGTTCACCACAACTCCCCTAAAATGCAAAAGAAGAGAGACTCTTAGAAACAATCACACCCAAGCCAGCACTAGCACTTACAGAAAAGTTAATTATTTTGATTTATTCCAAACTAAAGCTACTCTCAGAAATATATTCAAAGTATAAACTTAACAGAAAGTTTGCAGTGACATGTAGCTAAACTTTTTGATGAGTATACTTATGCAACAATTACTAATGTACCCAAACTGTAGCAAAATTTTTTTGCTAAGCAAATTGGTGAAATATTTATGAATCTCATAATTTAGCTTAATAAATCACAACAAATCTGGCTATCTCTACTCATAAGAAAATGAAATTTGGTCCCCAAATAAAAATGTATTTACATATTCTTTAATGTATGGAATTATGTGTGCGAGTCGGAGTGGTGATGGGGTGACAGCCACAATAATAGTTAAAAGGAATGGCACAACAGGATGTTTTCTTGTAGATTTTGCTTATGAACTGTTTCATAGTAGAACAGGCACCAATGGCCACACTTCTTTGATAGCAATCTGTATGATCCATCATCCACCCATAAGGATGGCAGAATGAGGTTCATGGTTAAGATGCCCTCCCTTCTGGGAGCATGCATACACACCATGTTCACTTGATTTTATTCCTGGGTGCTCTGGTTTCTGCCTACATCCCAAAGATATCAGAGGTGAACTGTCAATGCATGGGATAAGTGTCTGTGTACACACATGCACTTACTGTGACTGGTATTCCATCTACGATCAGCTCTGTGCCTGATGAATGCCAGAATAGGCCCTGGCTCTACTATGACCCCAAAGAGTACAAAGCTGGTGACCGAAATAAATTAATGAATAGTACCATTACATGCAAATGACACTAAAACAAGGCTCCTTACTGAACTGTTGGCACTCCTTAATATCAAGGAAAAAAAAAAGACCAAAAATCCAGGAGAAGAATGAATCTCCAACTTCATCCTCTTTTTAAAACTTTATTGTAGGGGGGAAGCCCCCTCATGCAAACCCTGATGTAGGGGGGAGCTCCCAATATCCCCCAAACTTATACATACCTATTTCAGCATCACCATACATTAGAAAAAGGATAAGCAACATTACCTGATGAAAAATATGTCAATGAGTTTACTGGCACAGTAGTGTGCTGCGAGTTTTTCCAATTTATAATGGGTTTTATACGGTCAAATACATGTACAGGATAATTGTAAAGCAGTTATTATAAAGATAGTTAACCAAGCAAGGAAGACAAAATAAAATATACTGTAAAAAACATGAAAAAATGAAACCACATCTGTACAAAAAGAATGTCCATACCCCAGTGGTGAAAATAAAATAATACTTCAGGAATCATGACCAAATTTCTTCTATAATCACTTTCTTCACTCATGAAATAATAATGCACAACCACACATTCCACAGCAAAATAAACCAACAGTACTGACAGTTTTCTTGCCTTCTGTATGAAATTTAACAGCTATAAGATACATTAGGTGATGCACAGGAAGTACATTTGTTGTGGAGGAACACACCTAACGTAACAGTACATCTCTGACAGTCACTGCAGAAGTAAATTGTTAACATTTAGGTTATCTTTCCATCCCACATACTTACCTTGGCTGCAGTTACTACCGGATATTCACACAACAACAACCATCGTGTGCCAGTATACACTGATGTAAATCTGTGAACGGCTTCCTCATCAACTGAGTCTGTGCACATTAAAGCTTGTTCTTTCAACTATACTTCCCTGTCAGGGAAGAATGGATTCAGTACTTAAATAACCATTATTTCATAAACTCATGAAACAAAACAAGAAGTTATGTACTGACCATAACGTTTGATGTATGTAGTCCATCTCGCTTCACATTCTTACCCGTGGGTTCGGAGCCGAATATCGGCTCCAACTCGGCCAAACTTTTCTAGCTCGAAGTCTTCTATTGGCTGGGCTAAGCAGGTATCCCATGGTGCACTGCTCCATATCCCCAGATCTAGTCTGCTGCGAATACTCATTCATACCCCATGCATACATAATATCCAGGTAAAAAAGGATAAGTTAAAAGGTGAAGGGAACTCTGTAAATAAAAACCTAACCTCTAGATCCTCCAGGAAGGGGGAAGGTGGGAGGGTAAGTAAGAATGTGAGGTGAGATGGACTACATACATTGAACGTTATGGTGAGTACATAACTTCTTGATGCTATGTACTCCAATCTCGCCTACATTCTTACCCGTGGGACAGCGTCCCTAGCACCTACATCCTGGGTGGCTCATAGGAAAATACTCCTGAGTACTGTGGAACCAAAGGACGACCTGCCCCTAGATACCACGTCCAATTTGTAATGAGAAACAAATGTGTGAGGAGAAGCCCAAGTAGCTGCAGCACATATATCATCCATTGACAATCTGGCTTGATAGGCTGTAGATGTAGAAACAGCCCGAGTAGAGTGAGCCTTGACCGGAAACGACAGGTCTTTTCCTCCTGCAGAGTAGGCGAAAGAGATGCGACTAGATATCCATCTGGACAGGGTGATTTTGGAGACAGGGGACCCAATTTTGTTTTCTGAAAAGGAGACAAATAGTTGATCAGACTTCCGGATATCTTTTGTTCGGTGCAGATAGAAACGTAACTGTCTGTGTACATCTAATTGACGACATTTAAATTCTGCATTGTTTGAAAAATGAGGAAAGAATACAGGCAACTCAATAGATTGATTAAGATTAGATACGGAAGCCACTTTAGGAAGGAAAGAAGGGTTTGGTCTAAGAGAAACCCTGTCTTTATGGAAGATCAAGTATGGAGGTTTGATAGAAAGGGCTTGAATTTCTGAAACTCGCCTAGTTGAAGTGACTGCTGTTAAAAAGGCTGTTTTCCAGGTCAGGAATTTCAAGTCACAGGTAGCTGCAGGCTCAAAAGGTGGTGAAGTAAGGGCTTGTAGAACAAAATTGAGATCCCAGGGCATGATAGATTCGGAGACCGGAGGATGGAGTAACAGAGTACCCTTCAGGAAAGCCTTGCAGAGTCTGTGAGCCATGAGACTAGGCTCATTGGCAACATGAAAATCAGAGATCGCTGCCAATTGAACTTTTGTGGTAGCTGATGCGGAACCCTGATGGAAAAGCATAGACAAAAACGCCAAGACTGAAGCAATCGGGGCTGTGTAAGGATCAATTCCATGGGTATGCGTCCAAATAGAAAAACTCTTCCATTTGCTAGAATAAATCTTCCTAGTAGATGGCTTATGAGAGGAAGATAAAATGTGAACTACTTCCAGTGAAAAATTACGAAGCCTAACTAACGATGGAAGTGGAGTAGCCAGGCTGTCAACCGGACAGTCATCAGAGAGGGGTGGAACTGTCCCGACATGTGCGTCAGTAAATCTGATTGAGGGTCCAGAATCCAAGGAGTGTCCACAATGTATGGTTGGAGTAAGGGGAACCAGACTTGACAAGGCCAGTGTGCAGCAATCGGAATCATTCTGCTTCCCAAGGATTGCGCTTTCTGAATCGCTCTTGACAGCAAGGGAAATGGAGGGAAAGCATAAAGCAGACCGGAGGGCCAATCGTGAACTAGAGCGTCCCTGGGTGACTCCCCCTGTGGGGGGGATCAGCGTGAAGTAGCTGCTGCATTTGGCATTGAGGGGGCTGGCAAAAAGGTCGCAGCAAGGCTGACCCCATCTGCTGAAGATTTGTTCTGCAACTAAACGATTCAGGGATCACTCGTAAGGCATCAGAATAGCTCTGCTTAGCCTGTCCGCTATCATGTTGGACTTCTCCGGAATGTGTGTTGCCACCAGAAACCATTGGGAAGATACTGCCCACTGCTACACTCGCATGGCCTCTCTGCACAGGGGGTAAGACCTGGATCCCCCTTGCTTGTTTAGATACTGCACTACTGACATGTTGTCAGAGTGCATTGCAATCGTCCCTAGAGGCAGAAAGCTCTGAAGTGCCTGCAACGCAAGTAGCACCGCTCTCATCTCTAGGACGTTGATATGCAGATGTATCTCATGTTCTTGCCACGTGCCTTGGACTGTCCTGCCAAGATAATGCCCCCACCCCCATCTGAGAGGCGTCCGTGGTCACTGTGGCAACCGGGATGGGTGGAACGAAGGGTCTTCCCCCATCCAAATTGATGGTGCAAAGCCACCAACTGAGATCCTGTTTGCATCTGTCCGTGAGCAAAATGGGGCGAGAAAGTAGAAATTTTTGGAGAGACCATTGAACAAAGAGGAGTCATTGAACAAGTCTCATGTGCAATCGCACTAGAGGGACCAACATAATTGTTGCTGCCATGGTCCCTAGGAGTTGAAGAACCCATTTTGTCTTTGCTTTCCTCAGGGGCATCAGGGTGCGTATTTGTTGCTGTAAGACTCTGATCCTTTCCTGCGGTAAAAATGCTCACATTGGAACGGTGTCTAATTCTGCGCCTATGAAGGTGACACGCTGCGAGGGCAACAAGGCAGATTTTTCCCAATTTAGTGTTATGCCCAACTGTTGATAGAGTGATGGTAGCGTCCTTGGTTTGGACTAGTTGATGACTGGTGGGGGTGGGTAAGGAGCCAGTCGTCCAGATACGGAAAAACTTGGATTCCCTGATGTCTCAAGTGAGCAGTCACCACCACCATACACTTGGTGAACACCCTGGGCTCTGTGGTGAGACCAAAGGGCAGGGCTGGAAACTGGAAATGACTGGCTCCCAGCCAGAAGCGTAGGTGACTCCTGGATGCCCTGTCCATTTTGACATGGTAGTAAGCATCCTTGAGGTCGATGGAGCACATCCATACCTTCTCTCTCCCAACAATGGGAGAATCAATTGTAGTGTGACCATACGGAACTTGGACTTCTGTACATAGTTGTTCAGTTGGCTGCGATCTAATATGGGTCTCCGGTCCCCTGTTCTTTTTGGCACCAAAAAGAATCTTGAGTAAGTCCCTAATCTGACTTGGTCTGAGGGGACACGCTGGATGGCTCCTTTTCCTAGCAGCTTTGAAACCTCTGAAGCTGCTTGATCCATTTGACTGGGTGGAATGTGCCGGATCTTTCTGACTGAAGGGGGGGTCTGACGTAAACGGAATGACAATCTCCAGAAATTATTCGTAATACCCATTGGTCCTGGGTGACGCTTTTCCAGGCTTCCGGATATAACGAAATTCGACCCCCGACTGGCTCCGGATAGGCACAGCCGGGCACTCCCTCAAGAACGAGAGTAGGGAGAGCCGCGAAAGGAATCGCGGTCTCCCGAATTGCGGGGGCCCCCTCTACCTCTAGGGTGGCGTCTCCCCGAATAACCTCCCCCATCTCTGCCTCTGGAGGGGGACTCACCTTGTGCGGCAGGAAAAAAAACACTGTGATTTTTTGAACCACATCTTCCCACCCCGCTGGGCCTTGGGGTAAGGCCTAGAGGGAAGGGAAAAACGGACGCCCTACGGCAGACAGGGTCTTTCCCTCTTGTTCGCACCTGATGAGGGTATCTTTCACTTTGGTTCCGAACAAATAAGAACCATCAAAGGGGGCATCAGTGAAGGAAGACTTGAAGGCCTCCGCGAAGTGACAAAGGCGCAGCCAGGCTTGCCTTCTAAGGGTGACTCCTGAGCTTGCTGCCCTACTCGCTCCATCGGCTGCATACGAGTCATATGAGCCGCATGGAGGAGTTGACGATGGAATTGAGGGTAGACACCTGGGCGTTAACCGTCTGGGCCACCATCTCAGGAACGTTACCTGCAAGAGTATCTCCTAACTCCTTGAGAAGATCTCTCTGGAGCCGAGTGAAATGAGACAGATAGTTCAGCGACCGTAAGATAAAGGTTGCTGATGAGAGGATACGCTTCCCGTACCGGTCCATGGTCCTAGACTCCTTGTTAGGAGGATGGACGGAGGAAGAAGTCTTTGCTACTTCCTTCTGAGTGGCTGCCGCCACCACCATGGCATCTACAGGGACTCCTTTGGACAGGAACTCCTTACCCTGGGGAGCAGAAAGAAACTTGTTGGGACGCCTGGGTACGGGCTCCACAGAATCAGGGTTTTCCCACACCTTCCGACAAATCAAATCTAGGAGCTCGTCGAAGGTTGGGGTCACCCAGGAGGCGGAGGGCTGAGCACCGAAGACAGACTCCTCCTCGGAGGGGGCTTTGGATGGCCAGTCACTTCTTTGTTTCAGTATCTCCAGGATGTTGGAGAAGGAATCATCATCAGAGGATGACTTGGGGGACCCCTCCGATTCCTCGAGGTCAGTATCAGAGGTGAGAGACTCATCCTGGGAGTCTATGTGCTTCCTCTTGCACGTTTTCTTTCTAGGGGGCTCCTCAGTCACGAACTCTGAAGAGCCCTCAGAAACTTGGGGACCCCTCGTGGGGGTATCCCCAGGCCTTGGTGCTCTGCTGCCTACCGATAGGAGGTGATCAGAGGCTCTCACCGGAGTGGTGGGGGATGGAATGACCGACCTGCATGACGTAGCTGACGATCTGGCCAGCGCAGTCCGCATGGCCTCAAAGGCAGGCCCTCCAGAGTCCAAGGACCGGCCAGCCTCCGAGACCAAGATAGGAGTCAGGAGTCGGGATCCCTCGAGCAGAAGCACCAAGCGGGAGACTCGTAACCAAAATATGTCCAGAGATGTCCCCCTCGGGCCCGACTGAAGAATCTCGAGTCCCGAACCCCGTGGACTGAGCAGACATCGGCACCAATAGGCCCAGGGGGGGCTTCGGAAATTACCTAGGAACATGACCCAGCGCGGAACATTCTGGCTCTGAAGACAGAGATGCACTCAGAGGAGGAATGATCAAAGAAGGGGTCGGGAAGGGCTCCGGAGCAGACTGGGCCGGAGCCGAAAACAATTTTGCCAAAACCAGTGACTGGAGGAGCCTCTGCACCACCCTATCAACATCCACATCAGAAAGGGTCCTGGAGGATTTGGAGGACAGGGAGGGAGATCGAGATCTCCTCTCAGGTCAAACTGGTTTAAGACTTGGCGATCGGCTCAGAGGCGGTTCCAATATAATTGGAGCCGGCGCCGGTTCCATCAACACAGACACTTCCTGCGGCCCCGAAGACAGTGGAGCCGAGGAGGTTGAAGCAATTTTTGTGACTTTCTCTGGAGGCTCCGAGGAAACTGAAGGAGCCGGAGATCTCTTTTTTGATTTTGAGGACTTACATTTAGCACTGGGAGAAGAATCCATGGCCTCTTCGAAAGAGGGTTTCAAGAGTCCCTTTAAAATCAGCTTATTCTTTCTTTTTTGGAGCACTCTGGGACTAAATGCATGGCAGAAACTGCAGGACTCCTGCAGATGGATGGCTCCCAGGCAATAAACACAAATATAGTGCCCATCGGTGATGGGCATCTTGTAACTGCACTTGGTGCGCTTTTTAAAACCCGAAGGTTTATGCTCTTTGGAGTCCTTGGACATTTTCCAACAAGCAATCAAAGAACCAACACAGCACTAGTCACTGTCTGACAAGAAAGACCCAGACACAACACCACAAAAGGCGGGAACAAACTGCACAGCACACACACACAACCCTCCACTGAAACAAAAAAGGTCAAAAACCTCTAACTAAAATGGTTTTCTGACCACAGATAGCGAGGGGAACAGACACTAAAAACCTCTAACAAATGGTTTTAGTGCGAAAACACAGGACAAGAAGACTAGATCCTCTAACTGAAATGGGCCTAGCCAGAAAGAACAGTTAGCAGGATACCACAAACCACATACACACTACCTAAACCAAAAACAACACTAAAGAAACACTAGCTATGAAAATAGCTCTTTGTAAGAAATTTCTCAAGTAACAAGAAAAAAGAGGTACTTAGCCACAGCCAAGAGCGAGACCACGTCCGAGCTTCACAAGTGGCAAACGAGATCTGGGGATATGGAGCAGTGCACCATGGGATACCTGCTTAGCCCAGCCAATAGAAGACTTCGAGCTGGAAAAGTTTGGCAGAGTCGGAGCAGATATTCGGCTCTGAACCCATGCGTAAGAATGTAGGTGAGATTGGACTACATAACATCATATTTTAATGACATGGAGCATTTAATATCTCCCATTAGCATGCAACTGCAAGGACAGGATGAACATGATAGTACTATGCTTAAACCAATAGAAGAATAGTACTTTGTAGCTAAGGAAAACAGTCCAGAGCATAAACTAATGGCAATCATAAAGAGAGTTTGTATTAAAGAGGACTTCAGTAAAATACATTAACATATACAATCTGGAAGAATGCAAGACGACTGCACACTGATCAACAATTTGATATGGGCTCTCCTAGTGTGAAAAACTGTGAAAAAGGGCCAGTGGCATTGTCAGTTTGGGTACAATTTGGTCACTGGCTAGTAATTGCAATTCTTGGATGCCAACAAAAAGACATTCTGAAGAACCATCGAGAAAATTAACTAGAAAAATCAAACAGAAAAGAAGAGAAAACTCTAGCTAAGGAGCTGTCCAGCAAAAAGCAATTCAAGTTTCAGCTATAGTACAGGAGATGGCTTGCAGTAATAAAGAAAAATAAATCAAATACACAAAGAGAGGTTTAAAATACATAAAAAACTAAATGAAGATGTCAGCTCAAATAAAAATGTTGAAAACAGAAGATGCTTTAATTGGCTATCCATATGAATTGACAAAAAGTACAGTTTTGTACACTTAACCAGAAATGTAGATGTTCGTGTGTATTCACTGTTGCAGTCATCACATTTGGGTTATCTGCCTACAGGTAAGCCCTCAGCTGGCCTGAATACCAGAGTCTTCAGATTCCTGCATCGGATGCTGTCTCTTCTTCCATGATGTCAGGGGTATAAAACATGCAGCTGATGCCATTACATCAGTTTTTCTTGCCCCAGATGTCAGGTGCCCCCACAATGGGAAGCAATTATACGTTATGGTATGCTTCCATCAAAAAGCAAATACACCAGAAAACTTAAATATACCAAACAAGAAGGAAAGGTAGAGCCAAGAGAAGTCAGGGGGCTGGAGGAAGGGTAACCAGGACTGCAACAGTGAATACACTCGAACATCTACATTTCTGGTAAGTGTACACAACTCTACTATGCTCTTCATGTTTCAATGTTGGTCATCACATTTGGGTTGATTCCCAAAGCTAAGGAAGGGAGGAGGATGTTAGAGAGCATTAGGGCCAGCTAATAAGCCCTACAAGACTGCAGTGGCAAAACCAGCTCTGGATTTAGAAAAAATAGGCATGTGGTAATGCTTGGTGAAGGTATGTACAGAGCTCCAGGTAGCAGCTTCTAGGATGTCCCTGGTAGGGACTCCTCTGAGAAAGGCTGCAGAGGTAGATGCAGCCCTGGTGGAATGTGATCTTATCCCCTGTGGGGTATGTTTTCCATGGTGCTTGTAGCAGAAATGAATGCAATGGGCTATCCATTTGGAAATGGTTTGCTTTGAAATGGCCTTCCCCTCTGCCCCTGCAGCAAAGCCAATTAGCAGCTGTTCAGATTTTCTTTCCAATTAAAATCTAAATTGTCTGTGCACATCCACAGTGTGCAGTATTCGTTCTCCTTTGTTTTGTGGATTAGGGAAAAAAGCAGACAAATGAATGGACTGATTTAGGGCCACACGAGACACCACCTGGGGCATAAAGGAAGGATTGGTCCTGAGGGAAACCCTGTCTGCATGGAAGACAATGAAGGGTTCCACTGCCATGAGGGCCTGTAATTCAGACACTCTTCCTGCTGAAGTGATGGCTATAATTCAGACACTCTTCCTGCTGAAGTGATGGCTAGAAGGAAGGCTGTTTTCCAAGAAAGGAATTTCAACTCTGCTGTTGCAGCTGGCTCAAAGGGGGGGGGGGTGAGCTTTTCCAATACAAAGTTAAGGTCCCAGGCTGGAGTGGGGGCTTTCCTGGCGGGGGTCTTAAATTTTTGGCCCCTCTAAGGAATTGTTTTAGCAGGGGGTGAGAGAAGAGGGGTGGGCTCAGTATTATAATGTGCAGAAATGGCAGAGGCATGAATTTTAATTGACGAGAAGGATAGGGCCTTGTGGAGCATTTCTGTTAAGTACTGAAGAATATGAGGTAAGATGGGCACTGTTGTGCCCATCCCCTGAGTCTGGTTCCAGGAACAATATCTTTTCCACTTTTCAGCATAGGATTTTCTAGTAATAGGCCTCCTTGCCTCCAGAATGACATCTAGCACCTGCTTACTGAGGGATGGTATGGAGAGCTCAAGGAATTAGCCAGACTGCAAGGTTCAGGGTTTGAAGCTGAGAGTGCAGAATCTGGCCCGCCATCTGGGGACAACAGGGAAGGGGTCTGAGGCAGGTGCCATGGTTCCAGCAGTGTCATACTGCGCAAGAGGGGGTACCAGTGCTGGCGTGGCCAGTCTGGTGCAATCAGTATTGCCCTCGGCTTGTCCTGTTCGATCGTTAGCAGAACCTTTGAGAGGAGAGGCAGAGGGGGCATACACCGAGAGGCTTTCCCAGGTAAAGGACAGGGCATCCATTTCCCAAGCTTGACTGTGGAGAGTCCTTGTGCAGAATTTGCCCAATTGGTAGTTCTGAGGAGAGACAAACAGGTCTACCTCTGGAGTCCCCATTTGTTCAAGAGGTTGAATATTTTTGGTTCTAGTTTCAATTTGTGTGTGGGTCCGTGAGATTTCTGCTTAAGTCGTCTGCCAGTGAATTTAGCTTGCCTGGCAGGAAGTGAGCTTGTAGGTGCACTTGATAGCTCAAGTCTGTGTTCCACAAAGCCATGGCTAGTCTGCAGAGAGGGTACGAGTGGGTTCCCCCCTGCTTGTTTACATAACTGTGGTATTGTCTGTCTTTACCAATAGTTGTCCTGGAAGTATGCGGTCTTTGAAGGCGGTCAGGGAATTCTGTACAGCTAGCATTTCTTTTTGATTGATATGCTGGTGCATCTGTCGCGGGTTCCATTTTCCCTGAATGCACTGCCCTGCCAAGTGAGCCCCCCCATGCATAGTCTGATGTGTCTGTTAGGGTTTGGGCGGCAGGGGGTAGAGTGAAAGGGAGCCCCTTTGGTGGGCAGAGGCCTGCTACCACAACAAGGAACTCTGTCTTTATACAAGGAATGATAGGAATCATTGATTACAGGTCCTGAGAATGTTGACACCATAGGCTTTTTAGATACCATTGTAGTTTCCTCATATGCAGCCTTGCATATGGAATTCGTAGAATGCAAGAGGCCATGAACCCCAGGGCTTGCAGAATTTTCCTTGAAGATAGCTGGGGTTTTGTGGCCAATAGTTTGAAGTATAACCTGTTTCTCCAGAGTGAGGAAAGCCATCTGGGAAGTTGTGTTCAAGCTTGCTCCCAGGAATACAATCTGTTGGCAGGGTACTAGGTGAGATTTCTTTTCATTTATGGTGTACCCCAGTGAGGTTAGAAGTTTCTTTACGAATGCCAGTTGTTGTAATAGGAAGTCCTAGCTTTCTGCCTGAAGACAATCGTCCAAGTATGGTTATATTTGAATATTTCTCTGCCTGCAAAATGCAATTGCTGGAGCTAGACACTTTGTGAATACCCTGGGGGAAGTAGATAAGCCAAAGGGAAGTGCAGAGAACTGATAGCGCATAGAGCCTGCCCTAAAGCGTAGGTATTTCCTGCAAGATTCCCTTATTGGAATGTGCAAGGTAAGCTTCCTTTAAGTCTAAGGTTGCCAGCCAGGCATCCATGCCTAGCATAGGAAGAAGCAGTTGAAGTGTTAGCATTTTGAATTTTGGGATTACCAGAAAGGTGTTTAGACTAGAGAGGTCCCGGACAGGACACTTGGAGCTGTCTTTTCTGGGTACCAGGAAAAGTCTTGAATAAAAACCTTGCCCCCTTTGTTCTGCTGGGACAGGTTGAATAGCTCTGATACTTAGAAGAGAGAGAACCTGCTGTTGGGCCTCCACCCACTGATTTGGGGGTAGGTCTGGCCAACCGTTTGGGGTTGGTAGTGTGTGGAAGTGGAATCTGTATCCTTGAGAAACTATGTTCAAAACCCATTTGTCCTGGGTAATGAGTTCCCAGTTTTTTGCATGCAGGGCAAGCTTTCCTCCTAAGGAAGCAGGCAGTTGAGCAGGGCTTGGAAGGGTTAAGGTTAAGTCATTGTGCCATTTTTCCGTAGGGGGGTGGATTACTACTCCCTGCTTTGGAAGTGGGAGCCCCCTACTGCTTAGGCCTGTGCACAGCCTGAGACTGTAACCTAGGTGGTCTGCTGTTCCTGGGTTTGGACTGAGAAGGCCTGGAAGAGACTGGAAAGGACCAATTCTTTGAAGGCCAATGAGTACTAAATCTGGGAGACTGTACTTGTAGGAAATCTTTAACAGTTTGCATACATTTAGCTTTTTCCTCCATCTTTTTGAGGACTTCTGCTTTGTTGCTAAAAAGGCTGTCTTGGTTTAAGGGAGCATCCAGTAATTTAGCTTTAACACGATCTGGCAAGTTTTGCTCCTTAAGCCAAGCATGCCTTCTAAGTACAGACCCAGTGACAGCAGCCCTGCAAGATGCTTCTAAGGCGTCAAAACCACATTGCAAAGTATGTTTACCAACTTGTTCTACAGAATTAATTAAATCCTGTAATTCTTTGTGTTCAGCAGAGTCAGGAATCAACATAATTTTCTGTTTAAGTAGTCCCATAATATGCTGATATTTTAATATATGGAACTGGCAATTTAAAGCCCTAATGGCCAAAGTAGCAGAAGTGTACACCTTCCTACCCCATCTGTCTAAGGTTCTAGAATCTCTATCAGAAGGGGTAGTATTTTTAGCAGCAGTAGCCTTAATGCATTTTGGCCCTTTGGAAATGGTCTCTGGATCCGCAGTAGGATTCTTGAAGAGGAACTTGAGAGAGTCAGGCACTCTTAATACCAGTCAGGTTTTCTGGGAGCTAGAGATAAAGTGTCTAAGGAAAGGCTAAATTCCAAAAAAAGCATCATCTACAATGTCCAGAACAGAAGGGACCGCTAAACGCCTGTGTTGAGGAAGGAGTAAGAATTCCCCAAGCCTCTTTTTGGAGTGAGAGTAATCCTGGTTTTCCCAGTGGAAATGCTCCCTAAGAGTGCGTGCAAGGTTTCACCAAAAGAAAAATCTTCTGGAGGGGGAGCAGAGAGAATGGAATCCTCTGCATCAGAATCCTTATAGGTAGATAAGGGCAAATCCTGGCAATCAGAAGGAAAAGAAATATCAGATTCCTGATCAGAAGGAAAATCAGTTGTAGGTCTCTTAGAGGGGGAAGACTAGCTTCCCCTAATCAAGGTAATAAGGTCTTCAGCCATTCTAAGCATTTGTTTTTTAGGCATATGGGCCTTGCGGTTTGGACGTCGGTTTTCTAGGCGTGGTGCGAGTTTTAGGCCTGGATGAAGACGATGGCGTCGGTTTAAAATGCAAGTCTGTAGGCCTGAATACACCCACAGAAGCCGGTGTCTGCACAGCGGCTGTCTCAGTAGAGGCCTGTGAATCTGAAGTAGTGGGCATCAGCGGCTGCGAAAGCGTCTCACTGAGTACCGGCGGACTGGCGACTAGCTTAACAGAAGCATCGGCAGTTTTGGACCTATGCAGTCTCTGTCTTTATCCTTACGTTTTTTCGGAAGATCAGTAGTCGGATGGCTTAATGAAGCCATTTCAGAGTACTGATACAGAGTAAGAAAATAATTTGCTGCAAAGATAGCCTGACGACGAATAGTTCAGGGGTTGAACAAGGCAGAAAACCGACTGCGAGGGATGTTGTGATCTGGGCCTAAACAGGGGATGCAGTACAAATGAAAATCTCTATGAGGTATTGGCTTTCCACAGGTAAGACAATAGTTAACTTTTACAAACATCGGTTGGAGCAAGAAAAAGGATCCCCAATGGGGTACTTATCTTTTTTGAAGACTTCGGATCTGAAACTCGAAAACGAAAACTTCAGGAGTCGGCCGATAGGCACTTGCGAACTGTTTTTGCTTCGGGCACCGCACAACAAGAAAGACGGATGTAATAGCATCGGCTGCATGTTTTATACCCCTGACGACCTGACGTCATGGAAGAAGAGACAGCATCTGACGCAGGAATCTGAAGACTCTGGTATTCAGGCCGGCTGAGGGCTACCTGCAGGCAGATAAAGTACAGTTGTGTACACTTACCATAAATGTAGATGTTCAAGTGTATTCACTGTTGCAGTCATTACACTTGGGTTATCCTGCTGGCAGGCTACTCTCAGTCGGCCTGAATTCCAAAGTCTAGGTCCGGCGTCGGTTGATGTCGCCTCTTCCCTGACGTCAGTGCGCCAGGGATATAAAAGATGCAGCCAATGCCATTTTCTTCAGTTTTTCTTGCCCCAGATGTCAGGCGCCCCCAAAAGGGAAGGCTAAAAATATGCCAATAAAACATGCATGCACCAAAATATATTGTACCTTCATCTACAAGCAAATACGCCACATAGGTTGTACAGATTAGAGAGGTACAGCTAAGTTCCAGCAAAAAGAGATGGGGGATGGTGGGTGGGTAACCTGGACTGCAACAGTGAATACACTCGAACATCTACATTTATGGTAAGTGTACACAACTGTACTATGTTCTTAGTGTTTCACTGTTGCAGTCATTACACTTGGGTTGAATCCCAAAGCTATGGTTGGGAGGCTGGAGCTAAACAGCATTAGGAGTGGATATGAGGCCCTGCAGAACTGCAGTGGCAAAACCTGCCCTGGATTTAGAGTAGAGTGGTAAATGATAGTGCTTTGTAAAGGTGTGCACTGAACTCCAGGTAGCAGCCTCTAAAATGTCTTTGGTTGGTACTCCCCTGAGGAAGGCTGCTGAAGTGGCTGCTACTCTGGTTGAATGTGGCCTAATGCCCCTTAGGCACTGGCTTGCCATGTTGTGAATAGCAGAAATGAATGCAGTGGCCTATCCACTTTGAAATAGTCTGCTTTGAGATACCCTTTCCTTGTGATCCTGCAGAATATGCCACTAGTAGTTGCTCAGTCTTTCTGAAAGCTTTGGTTCTGGCCATGTAGAAGCATAGCTGTCTGTGTATGTCCAAAGAATGCAGAATTCTCTCCCCCTTATTCTGTGGGTTTGGATAAAAAGTAGGCAGATGAATAGTTTGGTTAAGGGCCACACTGGACACTACCTTAGGCATAAATGTTGGGTTTGTCCTCAGTGAAACCCTGTCTGGATAAAAAATGATAAAAGGTTCCACAGCCATGAATGCCTGTAGCTCTGAGGATAGGCCTTTGTCCAGTATCTCAAGTATTGCAAAATCTGAGGAATATTTGGTACTGCTGTGTTAATTCCTTGTGCCTGAATCTCTTCCATTTTCCAGCATAAGATTTTCTAGGAGCAGAGCTGTTTTCCAAGATAAAAACTTTATATTAGCTGTAGCGGCTGGCACAAAAGGGGGCAGAGTGAGTTTTTCCAAAATATAATTGAGGTCCCATGCAGGTATTGGTGATCTCCTTGGAGGCCTTAAGTTTTTGGCTCGTCTGAGGTATTGCCTTAACAAAGGATGAGAAAAGATTGGTGGGTCTATATTGTAATGAGCCGAAATGGCAGAGGCATGACTTTTAATTGATGAAAAGGATAGGCCTTTGTCCAGTATTCTCAGTTAAGTATTGCAAAATCTGAGGAATATTTGGTACTGCTGTGTTAATTCCTTGTGCCTGAATCTCTTCCATTTTCCAGCATAAGATTTTCTAGTACTAGGCCTCCTGGCCTCCAAAATGACATCCATCACCGCTTTAGTGAGAGGTGTGTTTTGTACGACTACATTATCCGCCATGCTGCCAGAATTAAGGTCTTGAGATGGCTGGGCAGGAACTGATTGTTTTGTTGTGACAGTAGGTGAGGTACTTGAGGTAAAGTCCAGGCTGGGCATTGAGACAAGTTCCTTAGGATTGGATACCAGTACTGGTGGGGCCAGTCTGGTGCAATCGGTATCATTTTTGGCTTCTCTTGTCTGACCTTTAGGAGTACCTTGGGAAGGAGAGGCAGTGGAGGAAAGGCATATACTGTTAAGTTTTTCCAGCTGAAAGAAAGGGCATCCACTTTCCATGCTCTTCTGTGATAAGTCCTTGTGCAGAATCTCTTTAGTTGGCAGTTATGAGGAGAGGCAAATAGGTCTATGTCCGGGCATCCCCATTTCCTTGTTATCATGTTGAAGACTTGTGGATCCAATTTCCACGCGTGGGGATCCATGAGGTTTCTGCTTAGTTCGTCTGCCAGAGTATTTATCTTTCCTGGCAGGAATTGTGCCTGCAGATGTACTTGGTAAGTCAATGCTGTGTCCCACAAAGTCATTGCTAGTCTGCAGAGGGGGTAAGAATGAGTGCATCCCTGCTTGTTTATATACCACATGACAATGGTATTGTCTGTCTATCAGTAGTTGTCCCAGATGAAGTAGGTCCTTGAGGGCTGTCAGGGCATTCTGAATATCTCTTTTTGATTGATATGTAGATGCATTTGGTTTGCTGACCATGTGCCTTGAATACATCTTCCTGCCATGTGTGCCCCCCAGGCATAATCTGATGTATCCATTGTCAATGTCTGCCTGGCTGGGGGTAAGGTGAATGGCTGTCCCTTGTTCTGGTGACAAGCCTTCGCCCACCATCGAAACTCCTGTTGCAGGCAGGGAATGAGAGTAATTATTGTTTCCAGGCTGTGGCAATGTTGAGTCCAAAAACTTTTTAGGTACCACTGAAGTTTCCTCATATGCAGTCTTGCATATAGAATTAGTAGAATGCAGGATGCCATAAAGCTCAAAGCCTGCAGAATTTTTCTTGCAGATAACTGGGCCTTTGTTGCCAACAGTTTGAAATAGGTAGTCAGTTGCCTTTGTTTGTCTGGCATGAGATAAGCCATCTGGGCAGTTGTATTTAAGCTTGCACCCAGGAATATTATCTCTTGAGAGGGTACTAGTTTTGATTTCTGTTCATTGACTGTGTACCCTAGGCATGGTAGTAATCTCTTTACAAACGCCAGATGCTGTAGTAGAATGTCCTTGTTCTCTGCTTGTATGAGGCAGTCGTCCAAGTAAGGATATATTTGTATTCCTCTTTGTCTGCATAATACAATTACTGGTGCCAGGCACTTTGTGAAGACCCTGGCCGCAGTAGGTAAGCCAAAGGGCAGTGCAGAGAATTGGTAGTGCATTGAGCCAGCTTTGAATCGGAGGTATCTTCTGCATGTTTGTCTGACTGGGATATGCAGGTATGCCTCTTTTAGGTCTAAAGTCACAAGCCAAGCCTTCTTGCCCAGAATGGGCAGAAGCTGCTGTAAGGTCAACATTTTGAATTTTGGTATATCCAGATATGCGTTTAGAATAGATAGGTCCAGTATTGGTCTCCAGGTTTTGTCTTTTCTGGGTACCAAGAACAGTCTTGAATAAAATCCTTGACCCTGCTCTTGTCCTGGTACTTGTTGAATGTCCCTCATGTCCATGAGGGATGAGACTTGGTTTTGTGCCTCTGCCCATTGTTTTTTGGTAGGTCTGGCCAACCGTTTGCCCTTGGCAGGGTATGAAAGTGAAACCTGTAGCCTTGTGACACTGTCTAATACCCATTTGTCCTGGGTTATTATGTGCCAGTTTTGAGAAAAAAGTGCTAGTTTTCCCCCTAAAGGTGCTGCCAGAAGAGGAGTGCTTGGCGCAGGCAGGGGGAAGTCATTGGGACTGTTTCCTGTAAGGTTGTGACTTGTCTTCTCCACTTTTGGAGATAGAAGCACCCCATTGTTTAGACCTGTATGAACCTTGGGGCTGGGATCTGCCTCTTGGGCATCTGCCCCTTTGTGGTCTAACACTGGAAATGACCAATTCTTTGTAGGCCAGTGTCTGCTAAATCTTGGAGGCTGTACCTGTAAGAAATCCTGTTTGCATAGATTTAGCTTTGTCCCTCATTTTCTTTAACATCTCTTCTGCTTTAACACCAAACAAAGTATCATGCTGTAATGGAGCATCTAATAATTTTGCTTTAACATACTTTTAACATGATCTGGTAGATTTTGTTCCTTTAACCAAGCATGCCTCCTAATGACAGGACCAGTGAGAGCGGCCCTGCAGGAGGACTCCAAAGAATCAAAACCACATTGCAAAGTATGCTTTTCAACTTGCTCAGCTGCATGCAATAAATCCTGCATTTCTTTGTTTTCTGCACCTTCAGAATTTATCAACATTTTCTGTTTAAGCAGTGACATAATATATTGCTGATATTTGAGTATATGAAACTGACAATTTAAAGCCCTTATAGCCAAGGTAGCAGAGGTGTAAATCTTCTTTCCCCATCTGTCTAATGCCCTAGAATCCCTGTCGGAGGGGGTAGGGTTTTTTGCAGTGGATGCCTTGACCCTTTTGGGACCCTGAGAAATAGTTTCTGGGTCAGCAGCAGGGTTTTTGAAAAGGAATTTATGAGAGTCAGGCATCCTGTAGTACCTGTCCGGCTTAACAGGAGCTGGAGGTAAGGAGTCAGGGGTCAGACTGGACTCTGAAAATACATCATCTACAATGTCTAACACAGGCAGAATAGCTAGGGGCCTGTGTTATGGGAGTAAAAGGAAGTCTCTGAGCCTTTTCTTAGATTCAGAATAATCTTGGCTCTCCCAGTGGAAATGTTCCCTCATGGTATGCAAGGTTTCCCCAAAAGAGTAATCCTCAGGAGGAGAGGCTGAAGGGATAGATTCTTCAGCATCAGTATCCTCATAGGGAGGAAAAGGGTATTCCTGATCAGAAGAGGAATCAGAAGAAACGGAAACCTGATCTGAATATTCATATTCTGTCTCTTGCCTAGGCCTCATCAGGAGGGGGATGGGAACCCCTGATCAAAGAAATTAAGTCTTCGGTCATTTTGAGCATCTGTTTTTTGGGCATGGAGGCCTGACCATGAGGCTGTTGTACTTGTTTCTTTGTCTTTAAAGATGCTTTAGTCTTTGCCTTTGTAGCTGGAGTCGCTTTTGTACAATTGAGTAGGTCTGAAAACACCCTCAGAAGCCGATGCCTGCTCAGCGGCTTTGGATCCATCTGAGGGAATAGTTTCCGAAGGTCCAATACCTTGAGCTTCCAGCGGCCTAGGAGACTCCACGTGGGAGTCTACAGTGGCCTGCGGGTCCAAAGTAGCGGGCGTCAGGGGCTGCGAAAGTAGCCGGCGAACCGGCGACTGGCTTAGAAGAAGCCTCGTCGTCGGTTTTAAACCTCGGATGCCTGTCCTTTTCTTTGCGTTTCTTGTGAATTGCGGTAGTTGGTTGGCTATCCGACAGCATCGTGTAATTAAATCATCTGCCAAAATAGTGAAATGCAAAATTGTACTGGCGGTTTATAGTGCGCTGGTTAAATCTAGCACAAAACCGACAACAAGCAACGTCGTGGTCAGGGCCTAGGCAAGGAATACAGTAAGAATGAAAATCCTTATGAGGTATTTGCTTCCCACAAGAAATGCAATTATTAACTTTTTCTGATATCGGTCTGGAGCAAGAAAAAAAATTTCCCCAATGGGGTACTTAGCTTTTAATGAAGACTTCGGATTTTTGAAATTCGAACACGAAAATCTCAGGAGTCGGCCGACTGGCACTTGCGAACTGCTTCTGCTTCGGGCATCATGCGGCAAGAAAGACTGAAGAAAATGGAGTAGGCTGCATCTTTTATGCCCCTGGCACACTGACATCAGGGAAGAGGCGACAGCAGCTGACGCCAGACTTAGACTTTGGAATTCAGGCCGACTGAGGGTAACCTGCCAGCAGGGTAACCCAAGTGTAATGACTGCAACAGTGAAACACGAAGAAAATCCTAAATGTGATGACTGCAACAGTGAAACACGAAGAACATCTGCAAAAATCAGAGGCTGAAATTAAGAAAAGGGTGGCGTCAAGACATGTTTAAAAAAACAGTAGTTAGAAGATAATCTCAGGTTTTCTCCATATGCACTATCTGCTATGCCACAAAAAAATGGAAAGATTAGACTATTCATTTTTTGAAAGTGCAGATAAGCAACTGGATTGGTGTTGCATAGCAGGATTTGTTAATTGAAAGGGCACATCATGTGTATACTCCAAACTTAGTCATGAGAAAGCAGACAAGACCTGTATTAGTAAAGATGCAATCATACCAACAGAAAGAGTTGCACCTGACAAAACTGTGGTAGAAAGAAAAAATATATAAAAAAATGGAGGAAATAGATTGTTTGTGGAAAAAATTATTCACTGTACAACAGGCAGAACAGACGTTTATCCATCTAAAAGGAAATACAGAGAGGCCTGAATGATACTCAAATGGCTGAATACATCTGTATTTAGAATATTTTTCATGGAAGTCAGACATATTTTGATGCAGAACAGGGTAAGGAAAAGATAAAAATGTTTATCTAACAAAAAGAGACCCAAGCAAGCAGAAAGGGATGCTGCTTTTTACTCTACTAATAGCAAAGCCTATACAGACACTCTTGATAGTCAAATCTTTTTCATTGTTCTAAAGGAAAATGCTTGAGATACAGGAAAGAGAATTACAGCATCTGACTAGAAAACCAGGAGTACCTTGGACTGGAACCATAGTCTGGAGTTGAGAGATGGAGATGATCAGAAAGACTACCAGCAACACTGAAATTCGTGAATAAATTGGAGACTATAAAGCATCACTCCTAATAGATACAGGAACAGACATTGAAATATGACTTAGCAAGAAAAAGTGGCTGAGAAAGACTGGAATCCTGCTGACTCTGTTGAACTTGTTTGAGGTCTGTAAAGCACATACCCCCTCACATTTGAGGTCTGTAAAGCACATACCTCCTCACACTTGATATCATTAATGTTTAGAAAGATACATAAGGGAATGAAGTAAAACAGGATTTGTTCTTGCCAACATTTGTATAAAAATGATGTAAATTGCATGTTACATTGTAAAACTGCTCCTTTATAGTGTGTAGGTCAGGGTTATTTTAAAATATGAGGTAAGGGAAGTATTTTCAGTGACTGCTGTATATGTTAAAGCAATGAAGTACATTTTCTTAGTTGTACAATATACAGGATTCACACTGTTACAAGATACGAAAGGTTGGTAAGAAGCAAGTTAAAATAATATAATGTGATCACAGGTTGGAGCGTTGTGTTTTATTCATATTATATGTAGAACTAAGATAATTTCCTCTGCTTTTACACAGGTGAATGTCTAGATTAGTGCCCTTGGTTTAAGTTATAGACAAGGATTTTTTACGCAAACAAGCTTAAAATGATGAATTGCATGGAAACGGTTAAGTTTCTTGCATCTGCAAAGTTATTAGCACATTTTTATTTCCATTAGCAAATATTCTCATTGGGAAACAAGAAGTCTGCAGGTCCATGCAGTTGAGCAGGTCTGCATTTCTGCATTGTATTGAGTGGAATTTACATTTGAAACGGATATGATTTTGTGGAAGACAGGCAACATGGGCATTCTTAAGCTTGGAGAAAGCATATGACAAAGTCCTAAGAAAGCTGATTTGGGCAGTCCTGCAATGTTTCAAAGTCCTGGAAACACTGGTAGAATTACTGCAGGCTATGTACAAGGGCTTACTGACACAACAACAGTGTTTAGACTCACTGATGGGTTTTGAGTGTGAGTTGGTGTGCATCAGGGTCACCTCTAAGCCCACTACTGTTCAAACTTGTGATGGACTACATTAACAAACAGGTCTGAGGGGACATAATGCAGACAATGTGGCATTACAAGCAGGCACTGAACATGAACTTTAGCAACTGACAGGAGAATGACATACAAAACGGAAGGCAGATGGGATGAAACTGAGTACCAGCAAGACAGCTGTCATGGCATCAAATGGGGAAATCCAAAGAAGCTGGCAATTGAGACAGAAGAGAGAACAGCGGAAAAGGTTAACAGCTTCAAGCATCTGGGAGAGGTGGTTAAGAAGAAATCTTAACAAGGGTGCCAAAACTAGAAATCAGAGGGGCTACAGCCAAATGGCACACAGCATCAGGGGTATTGTGCGATAGGAGAATGCAGAAGAAAATAAAAACTAAAATGTACAAAACAATGGTGTGACCATTACTACTGTATTGTAGAGAAACCTGGGCCATAAAGGCAGAGCAAATGAGAAAGCTAGCAGTTATGGAGATGAAGTGCCTGACATGAGTTAAAGGCTGCACTGTGGGGCAGAAAGAAATTAGGTAATCCGAGCAGAATCAAAAATAGCTCCAATTGCAGAGATAGTCAAAGAGAACATATTATTGTAGTGCAGGCCCATGTGCAGGAAAGATGACAATCAGGCAAAGCAGATTTGGGTAGGGAAAGGAAGCAGGCAAAATCAAACGAAGTCCAGCAAAGAGGAACGGATTGCATGAGAGAAGACGTGTGTTAAGGCCTGATGATCAAAGAATGTAGAAGGAGACTGGCACTGAATCAAGAAAAATGATGACAGCGGAAGTAAAATCACAACCCTATGTAGAAAATGGGAAAAAGAGGGGTTGACGATACCTTGATGCACTATATTATACTGCTATTTTAATTAATATCCTAACCCTTATTTTGTCAATATTCTGACACTGTCTTTACAAAATATAGTCTGCTTATGCATACTGTTCTTTGTTTTTGGAACTTTTCTTCCTGTGTCTTAAATGAAAAGTGGTTGCTAGATAGCCAGTTTAACTTTCCTGGTAGGCAAATGTAAATAAATAAATGAATAAATAGACCCATGGTGATCCAGAGGGAAGCAGAATGTAATAAAATACCTCTATCATTAGCGGGTCTTGAAGAAGATAAAGGGATTCAATACAGTAGGGCAACAAAAGCATCTGCATTCCTTCACAGAAAATAGAGTTAATTAGGAGGATATATGAAGGGTTGCAAAAATTAAGATGAAAGGGTGCCTCTTCAACAAGCTATGTTTGAAAAGAAGAATAGGTTAACCATGTTGGGTTGTCCTCTTTCTCCTTTGTTATTTGCATTATATTAGAAGGACGAACAAAGAAAATAATGCATTCACAAATTTAATGACATAAATAGCATTAAGGAAGAAAAGCCAGTTTGATTTACAGACATTTTGTACTTGATACATCCAGAAAAGGATATTTTGGTATTCTGGACATGTTAAGACAGTTTTACGTCTTCTGATGATAGAAAATGAATTGGTTGAACAATACCCCCCATTTATGGGGACATCAGAAAATGAAATAATTAGGCATATGGATTAAAAGGGGTCATATGGCAGCTTTGGATAAGTGGGAACTAACAAAACAAGATACAAAAACTGAACAACTCAAACCTCCTGATTATGAATATGGATAGAAAGATGCAAGGAGTGAAAAAAAGTTTAGTCCCTTTAGTTTTATCAACCAGAGGAGAAGTTGTAGATGATAATAAAGAGTTGAACTGTTTTATTTGGGAGTAGGAGGCAGCAAGAGTTAAGTAGTATAAGTTGATTCTCCCTATAGAAAAATGTGACTTAGGATTACCTGACTTGATATGCAATTAAGGCTCATATACACAACACAAGCAGAAGGTTAGTAGAAAGGTAAGGTGAAGAAACAGGGATAGGGGATGATGTCTTAGAAAAGAGCAGACGGCAGGGTTTGGATGCAGATACGAAAATAATGAAAACCATAAAGAATACTGCATTCATAATATACGAAAGTATTCAAAGAACTAAGCCAACATGGGAATGGAGAAAGGGGATTTTAGCAATAGGGATGGCTGCAAATAGGGCTTTAGAAAATACACAAGAGGGGTTGAAATTTACTGAAGAAAATTTACAATGGAACTAACCACTGGCAGCTAATAACTATAAAGGGAATGTTAACAGTGTGGATGAGACCAAAGAGAAGTTTGCACTGCAGGTGAGAAATTGCCTTCCCTAACAG
This sequence comes from Protopterus annectens, assembly GCF_019279795.1. Classification (NCBI taxonomy): domain Eukaryota; kingdom Metazoa; phylum Chordata; order Ceratodontiformes; family Protopteridae; genus Protopterus; species Protopterus annectens. Next base: position 85,490,634 of record NC_056751.1, on the reverse strand, counting down.
GGGCTGACATCACAGAACAGACAAAGAGAAATGGATAGAGGAGTCCTAAGTGAAAGACTTGCTCTATACAGTTTTTAGTTGAGCCTGTACAAGAAGGTGTTAAAAAGGGAATAATTACATTAATACCATATAAAATATTGCAAAATAATTATACTAATTAGTTAGAGGAGGTTAGAAAAGATTGGGAAGAGAGATTGGAAAGGCAATCTACAAAGGAATGATGGGAGCATGCAACAAATTCCGTACAACATAGGCATTTTTATACCCCAAGCAAAAGAGAAATTTCCTCAGGCAATTCTGGAAGTATGATGGAAAACATACAACCAGGAATACGTTTTCTACGACTGCAACAAGTTGGAAGATTTTAATAATTCCCTACAGAATATTCTGTCAAAATATTAAGGAGAGTAAAAGGCTGTAACTAATGAAATGGTTTGTCTTGAGCTGGGACACAGGATCTGTATTTCCTAGACATAGTATAGCCTTACTAAATTTAATGCTATTGATTAAAAAAAAAAAAAAAAAAACAATTACTAGAAAATCAAAACCTAAACATACTGTAACTGAAAAATTGAATATTGTAAAGTAGATAAAAGAACTGGATGTGGCATCTTTAGAAAAGAAAAGGAACAAATTACACAAATAAATGGGATTTGTGGGAACAGTATATGAAGAATAAAGTTCAGGAGGAGGAATGAGGTACAAAGAATGGCAGGAATTGAGCAATTTACGAAATACTGGAGTGAATGACGTATGGTAAAGTAAGAAAGCTTACCTGTAATGTATAATGCATGAAAACGAATATGATTTGTTTTACTTTCTATTAATGTATGCATGCCCTTGTCTTAAGTGATAATTTAATAAGGGTGTTTAAAAACGTGGATATAATCTTTATTAAAAATTTAGATTAAGAACAGTAAGGTATAATTCTGATGAAATAAGTAAAGCCAGAAGAATAAAATGTGTGCATATATCCGTATGCAAAGTAGTCTCTATACACAGATTAGCTGTGAAAGAAATCCTGAAAAATACAGTAATCTTAAACTGTATACTAAATGTCACATGACATATCAAATGATGGTGAGTGGGTGGCTTTACAGTGACTATATTGATTTCAAAGATATGCTGTTATGCTAACTATACTTAATCACAATTGTAGCTCCATTAAGAATGTGTCAGGAGAAGAATTAGATAAATTCAACAGCTGAGTTAAAACAGTTCAATCAGATGTGCAGCTACATATATTCCCCATAAAAAACTACTGTGACAATAACAGCTTAGTTGGTAGCACAGACTAGCAAGAAATATGTTCTTTGGAGCTATTTAATGTTGCAATCATACACACCTGTAATAGTTATAGATTCATATGCGTATACTAGGCTAATGACCACTTTAGCCCTTAGAAGTCTAGCCATACAACTCAAATGTGACCCACAAATTTGATTTACTGGGGGTGCTTTACTGACTACAGGAGCCAGACCAGGGGTGAATTTCCCATTACCCATCTATTGGTCCAACTGCACTTAAATAGGTATACCGAGGAACTCTGCTTCACATGGATGGGGAGCTTGTTCCAGAGAATGGGAATTCTTTAAAAAACATACGTCTCCAACGTGTCATTTTTAAGTTGGAAGCAAGACTTAGGTCTTTTAATCTAGTAGTCATGATGCTGTTTTATGGATGTGTAAAAAGTTCATCAAAACAGTATCCAGGGATGCCTCATATGCTAGGCAAACATCACCACTCAGAAGTCTGTATGATACAGCATAAAGAGACAGGGCTTTCAGGTGATCAGCGTGAGACATTCCGTTTACTCCCTGTATTCTTTTTGTAAGGAACCTTTGTGGATATTCCAGTTGCTGTATGCGTCTGGTCAGGTACATACCAAAGGGGGAAATATACTCTATGATGGGTCTGATGAGGGCCAAGTATAGTAGCATTGTGACCTCTGTGGACCTAGATGCCATATCCTTACTTATAATTTGAGCAACATAGGAGGATTTTCTTACTACCTTGGACGTGTTGGTCAAAGGCTAGGTTACTATCTACAGGAGTTCCCAGATCCCCGACTAGTGAATCAACTTTTAAGGGTGTTTTATTGATGATGTAGTTATTTGGGGTGGCAGACAAAAAAAAAAAAAAAAAAAAAGGTACTATAATACATTTCTTGGCATAGAGTTTTAAGCCATGGCATTGACACCAAGTGTTTATCTTTATTAGATGTTCATGAAGGGTGTTTTTCATCTTGGGCAGATTCAGTGACTGCTCCCAGTTTGCAATCTATGAATTTGGTTAGCCAGAGGCTTTTGACATTGATATTCAAAAACTAGATGCCAAAGCCAGAGAGGAGTGGGGTTAGCACAGAGCCCTGGGGGAGTAAACAGGACATAGAAGAAGATTCTGAAATAAGCGATGAAGACAAACTGTGAGGTAGTGAAAGGGAAAATGAATTCTATTGGTAAAAGGGTAAATAAAAGAAAAAAAAATCTAAAGGGATACGTGCAAAAGGAAAAAGAAAGTAAACGGATGAAAAACCACATATACAATTAGTCACTGGAGGTTAGTATCATGGTTAAGGTGCGACTCACAGACACATGGTACAGTGTTTGATTCTCACCTGTGGAAAGGAAATTGTCTAGGCTTAGAATGGCCTATTAAGAACTTTAGCCTATTAATTAGCTATGAAACCATGAATCTAAGGAAAATGGAAAATGAAAATTTTAGAGTGCTTTCTGTAAATGTAAACAGTATTAAGAATATTGCAAGAAGAACAGAAATTTTGGAGTGGTGTAATATAATGCGATGTACATGTAATTATATTAGAAGACAAGATTTTTTAACAAAAGAAGAAAGATTACAAACAGAGAAACTATGGGGTGTAAAGAATCTGGAATTTAGGAAATGAGACACATTCTGGAATATCCATATTATGTAGAAATACAGTAAATATCTTAGATATAACTTCAGCAAAAATTGGAAGATTAACCATTGTAGATTTAAAATGGAAAGAACAAGTATGTAATCACGTTAGATGCTAATACTAACTATAAAAAAGGGGAAGCTTGCTTCATATTTTAGACCATGTAATGATAAAATAACAGGAAACTAATTGTGATTTAAGTGACATGTGTAAAAAGAAAGGAAATTATATAAAAACATTAGAAGTTATAAGATGTGGTAAGTTAAAACTTTGGGACAAAAATTCATGAACATACGAAAGGAGTATAGAACTGAAATAGATTATTTTATAGTATCCGAAGGATTAGTTGTAGGAGAAGGGGCAGTTAAAATAGGAGGGGGGGGGAAGAGTCCACTGGTGCCCGGCCTCTTTGTGGAGGGGGCCTCACTGATTCTAACCTCCTGGGTACTATCAGTGAACCAGCTAGCTATCCAGCATGCTATAAAGGGATTTACACCTAGTTCCATAAGTTTGTTGACAATGCCCAAGTGAGGTATTGTATCAAACGCCTTAGCCAGATCTAGGTAGGCAGTATGTAGTTTTCCTCCTTCCATTGCCTTAGTCACATTTTCAAAGAACCCACCAGATTCAGTAAGCATGACCTTCCTTTGACAAAGTCAAACTGGGATGGATCCAATGTATGGAGGTTTGATTTTTGCCTTAATTTTCTTTCCTTTTCTTGTACATCCTGTTTTATTTTCGATGCCCTCAGAGCAGTTTCTTTTCGGAGATAATCCTGGGCTTACTTCTGGTAAGCTAAACAGCCTCTGTGCAGCCACTGACATGGTTGTACAGAGTTTCCGAGAGCAATTCTGTACAGGCTGGTGTGTTCTTGGGGTTTGGAGGGGCACTGGATTTTGACAAAACACAAAGGTAATTTGCCTTAGAATAGTTCCTGTTACTGGTTTTAATGGGATCACGGACTTTTGATTTCAAAGCAGACCGCTTTATGGTCAGACCTTACCAATCAGGATGAGATATGGGGCGGGGGTGCAGTATTCTCCCATACATGTGAGTATGTAGTCCAGTATGGAGCCTCTAGCAGGTATATTTCACCATCTTGTCAAAGGTGTTTGTATGTATCAACTCCAGAAATTTCTGTGCCTGTAGATTTCAGGCCATGTAGAACTCTCGGCATATAGAGGGGTAATTAAAGTCCCCCATGAGCAGTGTGTTAGGTTGGATAAGTGTCTTTAGTAGGTCCAAGTAGGCTTTGTGGGCTTCTTGGGACATGGATGGTGATCTCTAGCTGGCCAGGATATGGTATGAGATTTTGTCAGTGGTGATCTGCATGTGATTTGCATTTAAACATATACAAGTGTATTACTAATAACTACAAATGAAAATGAAGTAAAATAAATTAAAAACATGTTCATCTATGATCAAATACACTGAATATCAAACAATACCATTACATTTACAATCACAAAGCAGAAACGCACATGGAGCACTAAAAGGTAAATGTCTATGCATTAAATTAACAAGTATAACATCAGTGTATGCTACAACCTAAACATATCCAAAAAACCACACATCATCACAGATGCATCTCTTCATAACTGAACTACTACACAAATATGCATCAGTCTCTCTCATGCTGTCACCTCTATTAAAAAGCCAACCTCAGCAAAACTTTTTACAAGGGGGCACCCAGCAACCTTCAACAATGGGGTTCTGTCCCCACACCCCTGTAAATTACATGTACTACGGCCACAGCTCCACAACTAAGTGAAATGCACTGAATTAGGCTATTGTCAATCTCCTGCACTTATACTACACCATAATTCAGTGCAATTCACAACCAACCATTTTCACAGGAAATTTCAGCTGTGATAAAATGAACATGTGATGAAAAGGATGAAACATGTATGCAAATTTATCTGCACTAGAATGTTTGGCCACAATAAAATTAAGTCTGTGCCGTACAAGAACCAACAAAATATACAGAATTCAAATTTAAAGAACATGTAGTTGTCGCTGGTGTTTTAGCAAAAGGATGATGCAATTATCTCTCCAAGTCATAAATGCATACAAATTAATACACACGATTTAGTTTGCAAATACACCCACAAGTTTTGGAGATGCACAAATCCAATATGATGGACCTAAAAGTTAACAAAAGAAAGACCAAGACCACTACATGTTTTCACTGAAGACAAATGAAACCAGCAAGCAATCAAAGCAAGGCCCTGGAAAGCACTGAGGATGGCCTGCTTGGGTACCTTTACTGCTAACAAACTTGCACTGATTAAATTAAGCCTATGGTAATAGCAACTTCTTACAAAGCTGTGAAATTTAGTATACCACTGAACATTTTTACTTATTTTTATTTATCTTTTAATGACCGGGTGAGTCCCACTAGGATAGAGGCCTCTTTTCAGGGGAGATCCGAGGTGGTATTTATACTACTAGGGGAAATTTGGCCAAGGCATCAGGGAACTTCCCCTACTTGTCATTGTTGAGTGGGACCCATTCTGGAGGAGCACTTTCTGTTTTGTTTTCCCAGTGCAGAGGTGACCTGGTGAAACAAGGATGCAGATGAATTGAGAGAACACAATGATGGAGTTGTGAAAGAAATGAAGGAGAAAAGCAAACCTCCAGACTGGAGAATGTGTGCAGGATTCTGAGGAACTGTTTCAAAAAACATATTTAAATGGCGATAAATCAGCAAATGATGGATATATAATACACCTTTCTAGTTGGGAGTGTTGGAGGACGATTTACTTAAATAAATGGCTGGGTAGAGTAAGCCAGAAATGAAGGAGATGTTTCCTGGGGAGACCATATGGAAAAAATACAAAAGGAGGATGCAGAGACAATCCTGAAGAATAGTGGCGAGAGGTAAAAGAAAACATATGCAGAGAAAGTAAAAGAAGTGTTGTAGCAGAAATGAATGAAGAAGAAAATGAAAAACAAAGTATGGGGTAAGGATTAAAAGTAAAGATGACAAAGAAATGGACAGGTATGAAGTGTGGAACAATTTAACAGCTCCTTTGGGTGTAAAAGCACATGAGGTAAGAGCATTTATTCTGATTAACAAAGAGACATTCCATGACATTATATCTGAGACTGTTTTTTCAAAGGAAAACTTTCTTGGAGAATATGAAAAAAAGAAAGATTGTAACCCATGGAATCTTTATATGACAAAAGTGTTCAACAGTGACACAAAAAAGAAAATGTATAATATTGAATAGAGGTAGAAGACTATAAAGGACATTTGAAAACTTTATGTAAAGAAGTATTGGACATTGCAAATGTTTATAACAAAAGGGGTTTATGGACTGATGGCTGGGATTGCAATATTGTGTTAAAAATAAAGAGAGAAAAAAATTATACATATACCAAACATGATACATGTGGAGGGGAATAGGGGTGTAAAATATTGGAGACAACACCCAAAACAGGTTTTCAATGTGGAGAAGGACATTTGATAAGTAACTATGACAGAAGAAAATGTTATATTTGTGGGGAAATGGGACATGATGCAAAAAATGTGAATTGAAATGTAATAAATGTAACAAAATTTGACATTTATGGATGGATTGCAAAAATAAAATAAGAGTAGGGAAAAAAGGAACAATGAAGAAATTTTAGAAGTAGAATAAATGGAGGAAAAAATGAGGAAAAAAAGAGTAAACAGGACATAGAAGAAGGTTCTGAAATAAGCGATGAAGACAAACTGTGAGGTAGTGAAAGGGAAAATGAATTCTATTGGTAAAAGGGTAAATAAAAGAAAAAAAATCTAAAGGGATACGTGCAAAAGGAAAAAGAAAGTAAACGGATGAAAAACCACATATACAATTAGTCACTGGAGGTTAGTATCATGGTTAAGGTGCGACTCACAGACACATGGTACAGTGTTTGATTCTCACCTGTGGAAAGGAAATGGTCTAGGCTTAGAATGGCCTATTAAGAAATTTAGCCTATTAATTAACTATGAAACCATGAATCTAAGGAAAATGGAAAATGAAAATTTTAGAGTGCTTTCTGTAAATGTAAACAGTATTAAGAATATTGCAAGAAGAACAGAAATTTTGGAGTGGTGTAATATAATGCGATGTACATGTAATTATATTAGAAGACAAGATTTTTTAACAAAAGAAGAAAGATTACAAACAGAGAAACTATGGGGAGTAAAGAATCTGGAATTTAGGAAATGAGACACATTCTGGAATATCCATATTATGTAGAAATACAGTAAATATCTTAGATGTAACTTCAGCAAAAATTGGAAGATTAACCATTGCAGATTTAAAATGGAAAGAACAAGTATGTAAGATCACATTAGATGCTAATACTAACTATAAAAAAGGGGAAGCTTGCTTCATATTTTAGACCATGTAATGATAAAATAACAGGAAACTAATTGTGATTTAAGTGACATGTGTAAAAAGAAAGGAAATTATATAAAAACATTAGAAGTTATAAGATGTGGTAAGTTAAAACTTTGGGACAAAAATTCATGAACATACGAAAGGAGTATAGAACTGAAATAGATTATTTTATAGTATCAGAAAGATTAGTTATAGGAGAAGGGGCAGTTAAAATAGGATTTTCTGATCATCTTGCAATATGGCTAGAGATAAAAGAAAACAATGAATATATAAAATAGGCAAAAGAATAAAAAGAATAAATGAGAAAGCATGAAATGAAGGAACGAGATTAGTAATCCAGTTATGGAAAAATCACATTACTATGAGAACATTTTATAAAAACTGGTTTGCATGGTAGATGATACTGTAAACTCTCAGTTAAATGGCACCCATGGGGATTGGTAAATGACAGATTACTGTAGTTTCCGGTTGCTTGAGAGTTGCTATTAAAAACAGGCCTGACTAATACTGTACCCTATGCTATTTGTTTGGTTTGACTTGTTCTCAGGTTGGGGAGAGAGGGAATTTATTCCCATCTTCCTTTTTAAAACTCAAACTCTAAAAATCTAAGGTATGTTTCTTGACAAAGTGCAACACCTGAAAGTGGTACTGTATTTCTTTGATACTTTTTACGGATGTGTTGAGAGTGCTGGTTGCTTGAGTTCCAGTTAACTAAGAGTTTACTGTATTTAAGGACTATATTTTTTTTTACAGTGGCAATATGTCGTAAAAGTAGAGCAAGAAAGATATGCAAGAACATATGATGCACTGGATAATTTAAAACAATGATAGAAAGTACTTTGGCAAACAATTATATGAAAGAAATCAAGAAGAAAATACAATTACTATATTAGCAAAGATATCTTTTTACAAAGAAAAAAGAGGAGTATCGAGCTACTTAGATTAGTAAAAGAAGATGTTAGTGTACTGAGAGAAATAAATGCAAAAGGAGAAACAAAGAACTAAAGAAAATATAATATGTACAAGAAATGTTTAAAGAAAAAGGAAGGTAGAGAAAAAACATGGAAAGTACACATTTTAACAGAAAAAGAGAATAAAGAGTTGGAAAGGTAGAATTCTTTAAATGAGCTAGATAAAGTATTAGGACAAGTAAATACAGATACGGCTGCAGGACCAGATGGAATAGGGTATAAAATGTATTAAAATTTAAGGGACTGACAGAAAATAATGTTTAAAGAATTATGAATGAATGGTTAAATGAAGATTTTATGTATAAGAATTATGCAGTGGAATACTTAAATTCATAATAAAAAAGGAATATAGAAGACAATTAAAAACTGGAAACCGATAATGTTGAATAATAATGACTGCAATATCTTTATGAAAATAATACAAAAGAGAACAAGCTAAAATGCAGATTATTTAAGACAGTATATATAGTAAAAAGGGGGAGGGTTGTCAAGAATTATTAAGGATAGTTTGAGAAACTGTGGATGATGATGATATGAATACAAAAAAGTAGTGGAAAACCATAATAGGAGACCTTAACAAGGCATTTACAATTGGTGGTGAAATCTTATTGGTAATAATGAAATAATATAATATAAATAAGAAAGTTAGGAAACTATGTCTGCATATAGCAATAAGTAAAAATACTTGTAAATGACTGGTCAAGCCAAGAGGTACATATAAAGAATGATGCAAGACAGGGATGTCCAATAAGTTGTATACTCTTTGCTTTAGTTATGAATGTGATAGTATGTTAAATAAATTACAAAATGCCTGAAGGATTAAGAATTCCAGTTGTTAATATATGCAGATGACAAATAATTGCAAAAACAAAATGGATAAAAGTAATAATTTGCACAAATTATGGTCTAGAGATGATAGATTTAAATAAAGAGAAAGATAAAGGTTTAGGTAATATAGTAAAGATTGTGGGTATATATTTTACAATAAATTACATTTTTGTGCTCGGTATAACATTTAGGAATAAAGATGCAAGTAGAATTCAATGGAAAAAAACAATAGAAGAAATAAGATAAACCTGTCTTTTCTGAAGAACATATACATTATTATTCAGAAGAAATGCTTACTTGATAAATTCAGTACTGATGGGAAAAATGACATACTTAGCAAGCATACAGTATTTATGTTGCCAAATGTATTTGAAAAAGGAATTATTGCAGATATTATTTTCATTTATATGGGGTTCTAGATTAATCCAAATAAAAAGAGGATTTTTCTATGTAAATCAAGGAGGAGGAGGTTTATGGTTAATTAACCTGGTGGTATATGCTGGTAATTTGTACAATGTGTTAAAGTGGATAATGAAAAAAAGATGAGAGATTAGTAGTAAAACTGTATAGTATAATAAATGTTGGGCTACGGCAAAAAAAAAAAAAAAAAAGTATATAAATGAAGAAAAAAATGTTACCACGAAAAAAATATTTTGAAATAGAAAACAATAGAAAAGTATGGTATAAGAACGTGATGATAATACTATGTAAAACCATAGGAAAATCTAACAGATGAAAAAATTAAAGCTAAGCAAATAGTGTAATCAGGAAGTAGGATGTTAACATTTTTTGTGGAGACTGGTAATAGAGAAATTGCCAGTAAAAGGAAATACGTCATACAAGAAAAAAGTGATAGAATATGTTTACATAGTCAAGAAGATACAACTCTGGAACATGTGCTTTTGAAAACTAAAAGAGTAAAAAAGTTATGGGGAAACAATGTAAAGAAGATTTTTTTTGAAGATATAAAAGAAATTAATAAAATAAACATGGATATGATTAAATATGGATATTATAAGAATAGAAGTAACTGTTAAAAAAATAAAAAAACTATTTATGCTATATGGAATGAAAGAATAAATGAAATTATGTTGAATGGTAAATGGATTTTAGCAACACTAGTTACTAAAATCAGATGGTCGTTCTGGAAAAAGGAGTGGCAGTCTAATAGGGATGAAAATGCAGTACAATTGAGTAAACAGATTTGTATATCTATACATTTCTAAATATTTTGTAAATAAGAGTTACTTTCATATATGAATAAAAAAACCCTACCCATTTAGACAGGTACCATAGGATCTTTTACATCCACCTGAGCTACCACCTCAAGCAAATGGGACCTCTAACATTTCATACAAAGGATGACACAACTCAGGAGCACAGCACCCTCATGCTGCTCTGCAGTGTCAGTAATACATTTACCTGGTACAAGAACAGAACCCACACAACCTTGTGTACCAAATGCGAGTGTGCTACCTTGTTGCACTACTGGCAACATATACTTTAATCCTTAGAAAAACTGTACATACCCTCTGAAATGAGGAATTATGCATCAGAGTTCCACTGCATGCTATAGATAATCACAGCTCTTAGACGTCTACTAAAGGGAATCGCCCATAGCATTAATAGCTAGAAACTTGTCATGAGGAAAGCAAGTATAAGCCAGTAACATTAGTGTCTACTAAACTGAACTCAACAGAACAGCCAAAAGTGTGGTGTGACTGTAATCAAATGTCCACATCTAAAATCTCCATGAAAAAAGGGAAAAAACTTTATTTTACAAGATTGTCACAAAAAATAAGGCTCCACAAATACTGTTTCAAATACGGGAGTGCTATCTTTTCACTGCTCTTTTCTTTCTACAATGATAGCAACAGAAAAAAAGCCGAATACAAAATACTAACACCCATGTACAAAACACATAACTTGGTTATGATCACAAAAAAGTACAGTTGTGTACACTTACCATAAATGTAGATGTTAGAGTGTATTCACTGTTGCAGTCATTACATTTGGGTAATCCTGCTGGCAGGTTGCCCTCAGTTGGCCTGAATTCCAAAGTCCTGGGTCCTGCGTCAGCTGTCGTCGCCCCTTCCCTGACGTCAGGTCGTCAGGGGTATAAAAGAAGCAGCCGATGCCATTTTATTTAGTTTTTCTTGCCCCAGATGTCAGGTGCCCCCAAAAAGGGTAGTCAAAATTTATATCTATATATAAAAAAACATGCAGCAAAATAAACTTTACCTTCATCCACCAGCAAATACACCACATAGGTTGTATAAATCAGAGAAGGAAAGATAGGTTCCATCGGAAGAGAAAAGGGGGAATGGCGGACTGCAACAGTGAATACACTCGAACATCTACATTTATGGTAAGTGTACACAACTGTACTATGTTCTTTGTGTTTCACTGTTGCAGTCATTACATTTGGGTAGATTCCCAAAGCTAAGGTTGGGAGGCTGGAGCTAAACAGCATTAGGGGCGGCTATGAGACCCTGCAGAACTGCAGTGGCAAAGCCTGCCCTGGATTTAGAGTAGAGTGGCAGATGATAGTGCTTTGTAAAGGTGTGCAATGAACTCCAAGTAGCTGCCTCTAAAATGTCCTTGGTTGGTACTCCTCTGAGAAAGGCTGCTGAAGTGGCTGCAGCTCTGGTGGAATGTGGCCTAATGCCCTTAGGCACTGGCTTTCCATGGTATAAGTAGCAGAAACGAATGCTGTGGCCTATCCATTTTGAAATAGTCTGCTTTGAGATAGCCTTTCCTTGTGATCCTGCAGCATATGTCACTAGTAATTGCTCTGTTTTTCTGAAAACCTTGGTTCTGTCCAAGTAGAATCTAAGCTGTCTGTGTACATCCAAAGAATGCAGAATTCTTTACCCCTTGTTCTGTGGATTTGGATAAAAAGTTGGCAGATGAATGGTTTGGTTGAGAGCCACACTGGACACCACTTTAGGCATAAATGTTGGGTGTGTCCTCAGGGAGACCCTGTCCGGATAAAAAATTATAAAAGTTCCACAGCCATGAGTGCCTGCAGCTCTGAAACTCGTCTTGCAGAAGTTATTGCTAGGAGCAGAGCTGTTTTCCAAGATAAAAACTTTAAATCAGCAGTAGCAGCTGGCTCAAAAGGAGGCAGGGTGAGTTTATCCAACACATAGTTGAGGTCCCATGCAGGCATTGGTGATCTCCTAGGAGGCCTTAAATTTTTGGCTCCTCTGAGGTACTGTTTTAATAAGGGACGAGAAAAGATTGGTGGCGATGCATTGTAATGAGCCGAAATGGCAGAGGCATGAATTTTAATAGATGAGAAAGATAAGCCTTTGCCCAGCATCTCAGTTAAGTATTGTAAAATCGGAGGAATATTTGGCACAGCTGTATCTGTTCCTTGTGCCTGGTTCCAAGCACAGAATCTCTTCCATTTACCAGCATAACATTTTCTAGTACTAGGCCTTCTGGCTTCCAAAATGACATCCATCACAGCTTTGCTGAGAGGTGTGTTTTGTATGACTACATTATCCGCCATGCTGCCAGGTTTTAAAGTCCTGAGCTGGCTGTGTAGGATCGGATTGTTTTGCTGGGACAGTAGATGCGGTACTCGTGGTAGGGTCCAAGCTGGGTGGTAGGGTCCAAGCTGGGCATTGAGACAAACACCTTAATACTGGGTACCAATGCTGGCAGGGCCAGTCTGGTGCAGTCAGTATCATCTTTGGCTTCTCCTGTCTGACCTTTAGGAGTACCTTGGGGAGGAGAGGCAAAGGGGGAAAGGCATACACTGATAGGTTTTTCCAGCTGAAGGACAGGGCATCCACTTTCCATGCTTGTCTGTGATAAATCCTTGTGCAGAATCTCTGCAGTTGGTAGTTGTGAGGGGAGGCAAACATATCTATGTCCGGACATCCCCATTTCCTTGTTATCATGCTGAAGACTTGTGGCTCCAGCTGCCACTCGTGGGGATCCATGAGGTTTCTGCTTAGTTTGTCTGCCAGAGTATTTTTCCTTCCTGGCAGGAATTGTGCCTGCAGATGTACTTGGTAAGTCAATGCTGTGTCCCACAAAGTCATGGCTAGCCTGCAAAGGGGGTAAGAATGTGTGCCCCCCTGCTTGTTTATATACTACATGACCGTGGTGTTGTCTGTCTATCAGTAGTTGTCCTGGTTGAAGAAGGTCCTTGAAGGCTGTCAGGGCATTTTGAACAGCTAGCATCTCTTTGATTGATATGTAGATGCATTTGGTTTGAGGTCCATGTTCCCTGAATGCATTTTCCTGCTATGTGGGCCCCCCAGGCATAATCTGACGCATCCGTTGTTAGTGTCTGCCTGGCTGGGGGTAATGTGAACGGCTGTCCCTTGTTTTGGTGACAAGCCTTTGCCCACCATCGAAATTCCTGTTGCAGGCAGGGAATGAGAGTAATTATAGTTTCCAGGCTGTGGCAATGTTGAGTCCAAACACTTTTTAGGTACCACTGAAGCTTCCTCATATGCAGTCTTGCATATGGAATTAGTAGGATGCAGGATGCCATGAAACCCAAAGCCTGCAGAATTTTTCTTGCAGACAACTGGGCCTTTGTTGCTAATATTTTGAAGTAGGTAGTCAGTTGTCTTTGTTTGTCTGGCGTGAGATAAGTCATCTGGGGCAGTTGTATTTACGCTTGCACCCAGGAATATTATCTCCTGAGAGGGTACTAGTTTTGATTTCTTTTCATTGACTGTGTACCCTAGGCATGTTAGAAGTTTTTTCACAAATGCCAGATGCTGTAGAAGAATGTCCTTGTTCTCTGCTTGAATCAGACAGTCGTCGAAGTAAGGATATATTTGTATTCCTTTTCGTCTGCAGAATGCAATTACTGGTGCCAGGCACTTTGTAAAGACCCTGGGCGCAGTAGATAAGACAAAGGGCAGTGCAGAGAATTGGTAATGCATTGAGCTAGCCTTGAATCTGAGGTATCTTCTGCATATTTGTCTGACTGGGACATGCAGGTATGCCTCTTTTAGGTCTAAAGTTACAAGCCAAGAGTTCTTGCCCAGCATGGGCAGTAGTTGCTGCAAGGTCAACATTTTGAAGTTTGGTATATCCAGGAATGTATTCAGAATAGATAGGTCCAGTATTGGCCTCCAGGCCTTGTCCTTTCTGGGTACCAAGAACAGTCTTGAGTAAAATCCTTGTCCCCGTTCTTGCTCTGGCACTTGTTGAATGGCCCTCATGTCCATGAGGGATGAGACTTGTTTTTGTGCCTCTGTCCATTGATTTTTTGGCAGATCTGGCCAGCCGTTTATCTTTGGCAGGGTATGGAAATGGAACTTGTAGTCTTGTGACACTATATTTAGAACTCACTTGTCCTGGGTTATAATGTGCCAATTTTGAGAAAAAAGTGCTAATTTTCCCCCTAAGGGTGCTGCCCGGAAATAAGTGCTTGGTGCAGGCAGGGGGAAGTCATTGGGACTGTTTCCTGTAAGGTTGTGATTTGTCTTCTCCACTTTTGGAGGTAGAAGCACCCCATTGCTTTGACCTGTATGAACCTTGAGCCTGGGTTCTGCCTCTAGGGTGCCTGGGTCTACCCCTTTGCGGTCTGTCTGACACTGGAAAGGACCAATTCTTTGGTGGCCAGTGTCTACTAAACCTAGGTGGCTGTACTTGTAAGAAATCTTTGACCATTTGCATAGATTTAGCCTTGTCCTCCATTTTCTTTAACACCTCTTCTGCCTTAACACCAAACAAAGAATCATGCTGTAAAGGTGCATCTAATATAATTTAACTTTAACATGATCAGGCAGATTTTGTTCCTTTAACCAAGCATGCCTTCTAATTACAGAACCAGTAACTGCGGCCCTGCAGGAGGCCTCTAAAGAATCAAAACCACATTGCAAAGTATGCTTTCCAACTTGTTCAGCTGCATGCAATATATCCTGCATTTCCTTGTTTTCTGCACATTCAGAATTTAACAACATTTTCTGTTTAAGCAATGCCATGACATGTTGCTGATATTTGAGCATATGAAACTGACAGTTTAAGGCCCTTATAGCCAAGGTAGCAGATGTGTAAACCTTTTTTCCCCATCTATCCAGTGCCCTAGAATCCCTTTCTGAAGGGGTAGGGTTTTTTGCAGCGGAAGCCTCAACACCCTTGGGACCCAGAGAAATAGTTTCCGGGTCTGCAGCAGGGTTTTTAAAAAGGAATTTATGTGAATCAGGAACCCTGTAATATCTGTCAGACTTAACAGGAGCTGGAGGCAAGGAGTCCGGGGTAAGGCTTGACTCTGAAAACACATCATCTACAATGTCTAACACAGGAGGCATGGCTAGTGGCTTGTGCTGAGGAAGTAACAGGAAATCCCTAAGCCTCTTTTTAGACTCTGAAAAATCTTGGCTCTCCCAGTGGAAATGCTCCCTCATGGTATGTAAGGTTTCCCCAAAAGAATAATCCTCAGGAGGAGAAGCTGAAAGTATGGATTCTTCAGCATCAGAATCCTCATAGCGGGGAAAAGAATATTCCTGATCAGAAGAGGAATCAGAAGAAATGGAAACCTGAAGATTCATAGTCAGTTTCTTGCCTAGGCCTTTTATCAGGTGGGGGATGGGACCCCCTGATCAAGGTAATCAAGTCTTCGGCCATTTTGAGCATTTGTTTTTTGGGCATGGATGCCTGTCCACGTGACTCTTGAGGTTGCTTCTTTGTCTTTGAAGGTGCTTTAGCCTTTGAAGTCGGTTTAATGTATAGGTGTTTGGGTGTGAATACACCCTCAGAAGCCGGTGCCTGCTCAGCGGCTCCGAACCCATCTGAAGGATTAGCGTCAGAGGCTCCAATACCTCGAATTTCCAGCGGCATGGCCGACTCCACGTGGGAGTCGGTAGCGGCCTGCGACTCTAAAGTAGTGGTCATCAGGGGCTGAGAAAGTGCCTCACTGAGAACCAGTGAACTGGCGACTGGCTTAGGAGAAGCTTCGTCGTCGGTTTTGGGCCTCGGCTGTCTTTCTTTTTCTTTGCTTTTTTGTGAACTCCGGTAGTCGGATGGCTTTCAGACGACATTTTTGGATAATTAAATCTGCGTCCAAAGTAGTTTAAAGCATAATCATACCAATGCTTAATAGTGCGTTGGTTAAATCTAGCACAAAACTGACAACCCAGAAAATTATGATCAGGGCCTAGGCAAAGAATACAGTAAGAATGAAAGTCCTTATGAGGCATTTGCTTACCACAAGAAATACAATTAACTTTTTCGGACATCGGTTCTGGCAAGAAAAGTTTCCCCAATGGGGTAGTTGGCTTTATAGAAGACTTCGGATCTGAAATTCGAACTTGAAAATCTCAGGAGTCGGCTGACCGGCACTTGCGAACTGCTTCTGCTTCGGGCACCGCGCGGCAAGAAAGACTAAATAAAATTGTGTCGGCTGCTTCTTTTATACCCCTGATGACCTGACGTCAGGGAAGGGGCGACGACAGCCGATGCAGGACCTAGGACTTTGGAATTCAGGCCGACTGAGGGCAACCTGCCAGCAGGATTACCCAAATTTAATGACTGCAACAGTGAAACACGAAGAACATCCCAATCATAATTCTTTGTAGTACATGGAGCTTTAGCTACTTCAGTATACTAGTCACAGTAAAAAAGTGATGACAGCAAAGTGATTTCAGTGTTGAGAGCTATAAAACACTGGGCAATGCCACAGACACAATGGCCAGAATACAAGTGCCCCTTTGTCTTTAAAAGCTGTTGCACTTGAATCTGTAATCTTTTTTTTTTTTTTTTTTGCAACAGTGAAGTGCATAATAGCTTTCAAAGCTATTTTAGCATTCTGCCATTGTTCTGTGTTGTGGTGATAGGTTATAACTGTGACCTGTGCCCAACATGAAACTAGAGGTTAGCTGTACTGAGGGGTGCTTAACATGACTACTTCAGGAAAGGTGCTTAACGCCTTTTTTTTTTTTTTTCCAGAATTCAGAATGTAGTTGATGCAATCCACGTGTACTGCAGTGCTTTTACTGCTGGCCCTTTAGTTTTGCTCCCAGGATTTAATCTTTCTTGTCAATTGAGAACCTTCCAAAAAGTATCACCCACAAATGAGTCATCCATGAGAACGAACAAAATTATCACCTACAAGTGAGGCATCTGCATTTTGGGCTTCATCATCTTTAGGAAGACTTTCAGAAGCTAATCATGAGTGCCTTCTTAAAACATCTGACATGGGTGCACTACACATTGCATCCACAATATCTTAGGTTTGCCCAAGTGCTTGTATCCTCATGGATTAATTTATTTTAATAAGTGATGCTAGGGCATCTTTTGCACGGGAATCAGGAATAGAAATATGAATTTTGACATTTTTGCAGTAGAATGAATATTGATGAAGCAACATACGTTACGCATCATTTTATGCTCTTTTCCCCAATACACTCGATGCATACATTCTTTAATCAAACTTGACAACAATATACCTTCTCTAGAGAAGGGAAAAGGCCCCTTAGAAATACTGTAGTAGTATGTACTCAGATACAGGGGAAGAAGTTAAGAATTCTAAGTATAACAACAAAGACTTTTCTTTCTCAAGCATATACTGCAGGTCAGCAGACCTGTGTGCTACTGACCAAGTGTTGGGATGCTTAATATTGGGATGCTTAAAAATGTTCTTCCTTAAATTATGGAACTTACTAAGCTTGGTGGTGGTGGGGGGTCGCTTTAAATAGATTCTGTGACTTTGAACAGCTCTGATGATTTTCTCTGGAAATTAAATTTTGCACACTGGCCAGTCATAAATACCCCAAAATTATAGCTTCATAAAATTAACATTCAGTGAGGGGGTGTTAGATAAATGAGAAGTATCTTTGTAGCTGGATATAATACACAATAAAGGAAAATTTTGAAATTCAAAAAACATTTCTTCTTCCGCAATGAATGGGAAGATGGACTTGTTTTTGATATGCATATTGCCTTTGTGAAGTCCTGCCACAGGTGGAAGCTGATCCAGCCTGAGTTTTAATTCGCATTTGGTCCATTCTAGGTACTTTGCTGGGTTCCTGAGACCTATCAGCAAAACTGGTTGCAATTACACAAGTCTGCTTCAGTGGAAGGAGAGACTAAACAAGAAGGAATATCATCAGGCTGTAAAGTACAGTTGTGTACACTTACCATAAATGTAGATGTTAGAGTGTCTTCACTGTTGCAGTCATGACTGTAGGGTTCTCCCCTGCCAGCAGGCAGTCCTCAGTCAGCCAGAATCCCAAAGTCTGGGTCCGGCGTCGGCTGCTCAGCCATGCTCCCTGACGTCAGAGCGCCAAGAGTACAAAGCTAGCAGCCGATGCCATGTTCTCCAGTTTTTCTTACCCCAGATGTCAGGTGTTCCAAAATGAGTAAAATCCCATACCCTTTGCAAATACACCTCAGAAGGGTGAAGAAGGGAACCACACAAAAGAAAAAATAAGAGGGGACAGGAGGGAGGGTAACCCAGACTGCAACAGTGAAGACACTCGAACATCTACATTTATGGTAAGTGTACACAACTGTACTATGTTCATCGTGTTTCACTGTTGCAGTCATGACTGTAGGGTTGAATCCCAAAGCAGAAGAAAAGGGAGGTGGTCATAAAGTAGAGGGGGCGGCTAAAAGGCCCTGCAAGACTGCAGAAGCAAAGCCTGCCCTAGACTTAGAGTAGAGAGGTAGATTGTAGTGCTTAGGAAAAAGTATGCACTGAACTCCAAGTTGCAGCTTCCAAAATGTCTTTGGTAGGAACTCCCCTGAGGAAGACAGCTGAAGTGGCAGCAGCTCTGGTAGAGTGAGTCCTTATACTCCCTGGGATTTGCTTTCCATGGTGTGAACAACAAAATCTGATTCCATGAGCAATCCATTTAGAAATGGTCCGTTTTGAAATGGCTTTACCTTGGGAACTTGAAGCATAAGAAACAAACAATTGCTCTGATTTCCTGATGTCCTTGGTTCTGTCCACGTAAAAACGTAGTTGTCTGTGTACATCCAAGGAATGCAAGATCCTTTCCCCCCTATTTTGAGGAGTGGGGAAAAAAGTTGTCAGGTGAATAGTTTGATTTAAAGCCACTTTGGAAACCACCTTAGGCATGAAAGTAGGATTAGTCCTTAATGACACCCTGTCTTGGTGAAAAATAATATAAGGTTCCACAGCCATGAGAGCTTGCAACTCCGAAACTCTCCTGGCAGAGGGCAGAGGTCAGAGCTAACAGGATGGCTGTCTTCCAAGATAAAAACTTGATGTCAGATGTGGCAACAGGCTCAAAAGGAGGTAAGGTGAGTTTTTCCAAAACATAGTTGAGATGCCAGGCAGGAATGGGTGGAGAACTAGGGGGCTTTAAGTTCTTAGCTCCTCTGAGAAACTGTCTCATGAGCTGGTGGGAAAAGATTGGAGGGTCTGTATTATAATGAGCAGAAATAGCAGAGGCATGTATCTTTATGGAAAAAAAAGAAAGACCCTTATGTAAGAGGTCTGTCAGATAAAGTAAAATCAGAGGAATGTTAGAAATAAGAGGATCCGAATCCTGAGCCTGCATCCAGGTGCAAAATCTTTTCCATTTTCCTGCATAAGATTTTCTAGTGCTAGGACGTCTGGCTTCTAAAATGACATCCATAACCTGCTTGGGTAGAAGAGAATGAATTTTAGACCCTGGATTAACCAGGCAGCCAGGCAGAGAGTTTTGACATGGGAGTGCAGAATGTGACCCTGGTGTTGGGACAGAAGGTTCAGAGTCTGAGGTAAAACCCAAGGGGGCTCCAGAGAAAGGTTTTTCAGAGTTGGGTACCAAAACTGTCGAGGCCAATTTGGGGCCAGTAAAATTATCATCTTGGGCTTGTCCCGTTTGATCTTTAATAACACCCGTGGAAGAAGAGGTAGAGGCGGGAAGGCATACCCTGAGAGGTTTCTCCAACTGAATGATAGTGCATCCACTTTCCAAGCTAGTTCGTGGAATGTCCTTGTACAAAATATCTGTAGTTGATGATTGAGGTGGGATGCAAAGAGGTCTGTGTGAGGACATCCCCAGACTGCTGTAATCATCTTGAATATTTCTGTGTCCAGCATCCATTCGTGTGGGTCTGACAGGTTCCTGCTCAGACTGTCTGCCAGGATGTTTTGCTTCCCTGGTAGAAACTGGGCTTGAAGGTCCAGTTTGTAAGCTAGAGCTGTGTTCCATAGATTCATGGCTAGTCTGCAAAGGGGATAGGAATGTGATCCCCCTTGCTTGTTTATGTACCACATAACTGTGTTGTTGTCTGTCCGTATCAGTAGTTGTCCTGGTTGTAGAAGATTCCTGAAGGCCAATAGAGCGTTCTGAACAGCTAACATTTCCTTTAAATTGATATGCAGGTGCTTCTGATCCTTTGTCCAAAGGCCCTGCAGACAGTTGCCCTGCAAATGGGCTCCCCATGCATAATCCGAGGCGTCCGTGGTTAGTATCTGACTGGCTGGAGGCAGACTGAAGGCCTTCCCTTTGTTTTGAGTACATGCCTTGGACCACCAAAGGAATTCCTTTTGAAGACAAGGCAGGACGGTGATCTGTATGTCTAAACTGTGGCAATGCTGAGACCATACACTTTTTAGGTACCACTGTATTTTCCTCATATGTAGTCTTGCATATGGTACGAGAAGGATGCAGGAGGCCATGTAACCCAAAGCCTGCAGGAATTTCCTTGCAGATAGCGGAGTTAATGATGTCAAGGTTTTGAAAGTTGAAGCCAGCTGTAATTGTTTTTCGTACGTCAGAAATGCCATCTGGGTTTTTGTGTTTAGAAGAGCACCCAGAAAAGTTATCTGTTGTGAGGGTGTCAAATTTGACTTTTTTATGTTTACAGTGAATCCCAGGAACTTGAGAAGTTTTTGAACAAATTCTAGATGCTGGAGTAAGACATCCTTGCTGTCTGCCTGAATAAGACAGTCGTCCAGATAAGGGTAAATTTGAACTCCCTTGAGTCTGCAATAAGCTACTACTGGAGCCAGGCATTTGGTGAAGACCCTGGGCGCAGTAGACAATCCAAAGGGCAGCGCAGAGAATTGATAGTGCCTCGATCCGGCCTTGAACCTGAGGTATTTTCTGCACTCCTGCCTGATGGGAATGTGTAAATAAGCCTCCTTTAAATCCAAAGTTACCATCCATGCATTTTTGGTCAACAATGGAAGTAGCTGCTGTAGTGTAAGCATCTTGAATTTTGGTATCTCAAGAAAAGTGTTCAAGACTGACCGATCCAGAATGGGTCTCCATGAATTTTGCTTTCTGGGGACTAGGAAGAGCCTTGAGTAAAAACCTTGTCCCATTTCTGAAAGTGGAACCAGTTCTATGGCTTTCATAGCCAAGAGGGCTTCCACCTGGTTTAAGGCCTCTAACCACTTGATGTTTTGGTAGATCCGGCCATCCGCTTGGTCTTGGTAGGGTATGAAAATGGAATTTGTAACCTCTTGAAACCACATCCAGAACCCACTTGTCTTGGGTTATATGAGTCCAATTTAGGTAAAAAAGAGAAAGTTTTCCTCCGAGAGGGGCTTCCAGGCAAGAAGTTCCTGCAGCCCAACAGGGGGAGTCATTGAGCCTGTTTTCTATGCGCTTGTGACCTGTCCTCTCCTCCCCTAGGGGTGGAAGCAGTCCACTGTCTTGATCTAGAAGAAGCTTGCGTTTGGGGCCTTCCTCGGGAGCATCTGTATCTACCCCTCTAAGGCCTGTTTGAATTGGGAAAGGACCAATTTTTAGTAGGCCAATTCCTACTAAATCTTGGTGGCTGTACTTGTAAGAAATCCTTAACCGTTTGCATGGATTTTGCTTCGTCCTTCATCTTCTTCATCACCTCTTCAGCCTTTGATCCAAACAAAACATTATGTTGAACAGGAGCATCCAATAACTTAGCTTTTACTTGATCTGGCAAGTTTTGTTCCTTTAACCAAGCATGCCTTCTAATGACTGTGCCTGAGGCAGCAGCCCTACAAGAAGCCTCCAAGGCATCAAAACCACAGTGTAAACCATGCTTCCCTACTTGTTCAGTGGCATGCATTAAGTCGTGTAATTCCTTATCATCTGCACAAGCAGAAATGAAAGTTAGCTTTTGTTTCAAAACAGACAAAAGAAATTGCTGGTATTTCAGCATATGAAACTGATAGTTTAAAGCCCTAATAGATAAAGTTGCAGAAGTGTACACCTTTTTGCCCCATCTTTCTAAAGATCTGGAATCCTTCTCAGTGGGAATGGGGTTTTTAGCAGAAGCGGCCTTAACCCCCTTGGGGCCCTGAGAAATGGTTTCAGGATCAGCAGTAGGATTCTTGTATAAAAACTGGTGGGAATGAGGAACCCTATAATATCTGTCTGGCTTAACAGGAGCTGGAGGAAAAGAGTCAGGAGTTAAGTTAGCCTCCGAAAAAGCATCATCCACAATATCCAAAACAGGAGGGATAGCCAGGGGTCTATGTTGGGGAAGAAGAAGAAAATCCCTAAGTCTCTTCTTAGATTCCGAGTACTCCTGTCCTTCCCAGTGAAAATGTTCCCTCATTTCATGTAAAGTTTCCCCAAAAGAAAAATCCTCAGGGGGAGAAGCTGAAGGAATGGATTCCTCAGCATCAGAATCCTCATAAGGAGGAAAAGAATAATCCTGGTCAGAAGAAGAAACTGAAGAAACAGAGACCTGATCAGAGGAGTCACAATACAATTCCTGCCTTGGCCTTTTGTCTGGAGGGGGATGTGAACCCCCAATCATAGTAAGTAAGCAAGTCCTCCGCCATCTTAAGTAACTGTTTCTGGGACTTGGGTCCCGGATCAGAAGAGGCCTGGGCTGTAGTCTTTGATTTGGAAGGAGTCTCAGCCTTTGTCTTTGGCTTTGCCTTTATCAGAAGCTGAGTAGGCCTGAAAACCCCTTCGGAAGCCGGTACCTGCACAGCGGCTCCGGACCCATCCAAAGGAGCATTGTCCGAAGGTCCTGCAACAGAAAAATTCAAAGGCCTCATTGGCTCCTCGTGAGAGTCCGTTTCGGCCGTCGGTTCCGAAATGGCCGATGACAGGGGCTGCAAAAGCGCCTCACTGACGACTGCCGAACCTGAAGCTGGCTCTGCTTGTACAATATCGTCTGATTTGGACCTCGGAGGCCTGTCCTTATCCTTGCGCCGTTTGTGAACTCCGGTAGCCGGAAGCGTGTCCGACGACATTTTGTAATTAAAACGCCTACCGAAGTAATGAAATGCAAAATCGTACCTTCGTTTAATAGTACGTTGATTAAATCTGGCACAAAACCGACAACTAGCTACGTCGTGGTCAGGGCCTAAGCAAGGAATACAGTAAGAATGAAAATCCTTATGAGGTATTTGCTTCCCACATGAAACACAATTATTAACTTTTTCTGACATCAGACTGGAGCAAGAAAAAAGTTTCCCCAACGGGGTACTTAGCTTTGAGTAGGAGTAGAAAGTCTTCGGACTGAAGTACGTTTAGAAAAAATTGTCAGGAGTCAGCCGACCGGCACTTGCGAACTGCTATCACCGCACGGCAAGAAAGACTGGAGAACATGGCGTCGGCTGCCAGCTTTGTACTCCTGGCGCTCTGACATCAGGGAGCATGGCTGAGCAGCCGATGCCGGACCCAGACTTTGGGATTCTGGCCGACCGAGGACTGCCTGCCGGCAGGGGAGAACCCTACAGTCATGACTGCAACAGTGAAACATGATGAACATCTCTAAACTCTTCAAATAGCACAACCTGTGTTTCAACCTTAGGTACTTCTCCCCTGGGACCAGAGATTCTGGATCTAGTTACTTCCAATACAGTTTCTGATATAACTGATCCTTGTACTCTTGCTGCTAGAGATGTAGGTTCCTACCCTGGTCAGAAAAGTATCTTGGGGACCACAGTAACTGATGTGTCTTCCCTAATAGTGAGAGTAGGTTGAGATGATGTGCCACCCTTGGGAGATAATGTAGCTGAAACCCCAAAATCCATGGGTAAGTCCCTAGAAGATACATTTCTTCAACTTTCTTGGGATGAACTTTACAGAAGAGGAAAAAAGGCTTAAAGATTTCAGTTTTGCAGCTACTAAGTAGAAAGCTAGTGTCTTTTCCTTCTGATTTTTTTGTGGCAGACTTGAATTCTTTTTTATAGTGCTGACATTTGTCGATGTTGGGTTAAGACCCCCAAAGGCACTTGGAATGAAAATTTTTCAAGCTGCCGTTAAATTTGTCCAAAGATATATCCATAATGAAAAAGTGAACAGTAAAACAATAAAAATCAGTTGAAAACTTGATAATTTAGCCACTTTGTCTTTTTGTGCAGTCAAAATTACACTGAGGTTTATTTGTCAAATCAGTGAAAAGAACTGGATAAAATGTGCACATACTCAGCTAAGACAGAGACACAGACATACACAAAGTGGTAAGATTAACTGATACTTTTGATCACACTATCATATAGTGATTGCAGATTCTCATTTTGGGTTACCCATATGCATTTTGACTCAAACTTGTAAAATTATTTCAGTCACAGTGAAGAGACGATTTGAAGAAACAGGTAAAACTGTAAAGTTTTGGAAACTAAAATGAAAAATGCAAAAGTTATGAACTGCATCAAACCCGTTTAGTGTAGACTACAGAAAGTTGCAGCATTTAAAGATGTTGTCCCAAACTTTCACACTTTTCATGACCCTACCT
Source organism: Protopterus annectens (assembly GCF_019279795.1). Classification (NCBI taxonomy): domain Eukaryota; kingdom Metazoa; phylum Chordata; order Ceratodontiformes; family Protopteridae; genus Protopterus; species Protopterus annectens. The sequence goes on along the minus strand of NC_056751.1, from coordinate 85,465,924 downwards.
ATGGACTAGAAAGCCATATAAATGTTTGTTCAATTAGCATGCAGTTACATACATTGAATAACAAAACCTCCTTTGGGGATGTAAAATAAATTAAAAAGTTACCGTTGTCAAACAAAGTGCCTCAAAGAATGAATAAGGTTTACACAAGATATCTGCAGTGCTCGTGTAGTGATAAAAACGTGATTTAAATAAAACGAGGCAAGGCACTGAAAAGATTTTACCAAGAAAAGAACTTGGAATAACAAAGGAACAGAAATTATGGTACTGCAGTTATGTATGTAAGTAATAAATTAGCACTAGTGAAGGAAAAAATAAAAGTAATCAAAGTAAATTTGAAAATGTGACATTTATAGAGTCAGAAAGCAATATATCATTCAGCTTATTTTTTCTTAACAGAATGCAGCACACTGATGTACCAATGACCATTAATGCTTTATAGTGTGTTTGGTTCCTGGCTGTAATTCCTTCTTCCAGGATTCATATTTCCTTACGTGGTCAGTATGGTTATTCCCCAAGGGGCTCCAATGACGTACCAGATTAAATTAGATACGCTGAAAATTGCCTATGGATGTGGGTGTGACGTACGTGTGTGTGTGTGTGTGTGTGTGTGTGTGTGTGTGTGTGTGTGTGAGAGAGTGTGTGTGAGAGAGAGAGAGTGTGTGTGTGTCAGAGAGAGAGAGAGAGAGAGAGAGAGAGAGAGTGTGTGTGTGTGTGTGTGTGTGTGTGTGTGTGTGTGTGTGTGTGTGTGTGTGTGTGTGTGTGTGTGTGTGTTGTACAGTAGACACAACATCCCATCCATGACTAGCAATATGCTTTATATCCTTGCTGTGCTGCATGCCAGGATAGGCTGCAGCTCCTGTGAGACTCTAAAAAAGGATTTCCTCTCACATACCAAAGAAGTTTAGTAGGAGAATTGATGAGCCTCTGTGTTGTCTGTTGATGAGCATGCTATGCGACAGTGAATGCATACAACCTCGAACCACACAATAGCAGGATAGCACTAAAAACAAACTAGTAAACGAAGATAGAGTGCTAAAAAATGGGAATAGAGTCAACGACACTGGATACAGTGCCTTTATTCCACAAGACATTCGTTCAAGACATTCATTAAGTGCTTTTGTACCTCACCGAAGACTTCAGAATATCTTCTATCACTTCCTTAAATATCCAAACAAGTTAACAAAACTATCATTACATCACTTCCTTGTATATTCAAACCAATTAACAATGGAAAAATTAAAAATAGAGTAATAGGATGCCCTGTTGCTATTAAAAATTTAAAACCACAATTGCTAAATGGAAAAAATATATTTGTAGTGGAATGCATAAAAAAACTTACTGAATATATACAACCTGTAATGGAATGGCACCATGTTCAGCATGAGTTTATCCGGCTTATGCCCACAATGTATTGTGACTCTGCATTAGACTAATTGGGAAATCAGAGAATGATGGCCAATTCTCTCCCCTGACACAAGAGTAAAGTCAAATAAGTTAAATATATGAACTAAGAGCCATATGTCCAACTGCAAGAACAGGGCAAAATCAATAGCCATGCATAACCACACATCAGAAGAGTCCCTGTCCCCTGCAACTGAACATGGGAGCCCAAAGCACCTTTAACTGGGACATTGGTATATAAGAAACTGCTTAGTAACTAGAAATGGAAGACATGCAAGAGTTGGTTAAGGACTGCTCCACTAACTTAGCTATCAATTTAGTGTATCCCCCAGAGATGCAGCTGGTAACTTTTTGACCCATCTTTGGGATTTAGACTATTTTGTTCAAGAAACTGTCAGTAACAAAGCCCAGGAATTTCTGTGCATATTTATTTGTGGTGGTATAGGTTCCCCAGTGAATGGAGGACTAGTTGAAGTCAACCAAGAGGATAGTGTTAGGTTCTATAGTGTGGGATGTCAATTTGTTTAGACATGCCTCATGGTCTGCCTGTGTTATGTAGAGGTTACTGTAGTTGGCTATGATGTGATACTGGGTTTTGTTTATCATGAGGAAGATGTGTAGGAGTTAAAGATCAACATCTTGTATTGAGTCTGGAGGTGAAAAGTTATTTTTAGAACACTGATACTCCCCCCTCCAACTACACAGTCCCTTTCAGCATTGGTTCTGAAGAAGTTGTAGACCTTGCTCTGTAGGGGTGCTTTCACTGTTGAACCATGGCATTTGCTCTAGCAGGCAACTGAATAAACGTCAGGAAAATCCTACTAGGACAGCTGAACTTTATTTGAAGTTAATCAGAGCCTCTTTAATTTATGGCAGGTGTGTACCCAAGAAGACTGAATGCTGTAATTAAATCAAAAGGTGCTGCAACAAAGTATTAGTTTAAGGGTGTGCACCCTTATGCAACCAGCGTATTGTACATTTTTTTATTTTTTATATTTTTCCCCTAACAGATTTATTTGCTTTTCAATTGAATTGTATAAGGTATAGGTCACATTAAAGGTGGGAAAAGTTTTGAAATGATTTATTGTGGTCTCATTTTTTTTATATCACAAAAACCTGGCATTTTAACAGGGGTGTGTACACTTTTTATATCCATTGTACATCAATATTTTTGAGGGACAGGAGCAGAAGCATAGCTAATTTGAGAAGACTGACCTTGCCAAAAAAAAAAGTACTATGGGGGATGTAAAGGTCTTAGCCAATATATGGAAGTCATGCAATGAGAGATGCAGACCATCCCTAGCAAATTAGCTGGGGTTGTCAAACATCTCCTCTCAGTTTAATGTATATTGGATCTTAGATCACCACCAATAGCTCAGCAGAAGACACATCATACAGCATAATGTACATACTCTGTAGCAAGTGAACTGCCATCTACATTGCAAGCCTAAACAATTTATATTGCTTGTTAATGAGGCATAACTATTAATAAACTACAGCAAAGGCAATACAGTTGATATAAAGAAGCAGTTCAAAAAACAAAGTGAGCCAAGAGAAATGCAAAATTTAAAGTTCAGTGGCAAGCAGTGAAAAATAAAGTCTGAAATCAAGGGAAGTAGTCTCCCCAGCCATAATACTTCAATGCATTTAACAGAATATTGCATAATGTAGTCTTATTAAAAGGTGGCCATGCTCTTTGGCTTAGGGCTAAAAGTTAAGGAATTCTGAAAAAGTGCTAACATTTTTTTCACATTGAGGAGAACAGAGATCAGACAAATACAGACAACGATCAGTGAAAGTGGAGACACAGATGTATGCGCTTTAGCATGGGTATTCTTAATTTTTGATTGGGTAATGCCTCTGTGTACAGCCATCGGTTTGGGGCAATCGCCCCTATCTGGAGGATAAAACTTCCTTTGTTGACAATATACATAGTTTTGTGTGTCAGATATTAATAGGAGAAGATGGGTCTGAAAATGTATTTAGTGTTTTTTGAGGGTTTTCATTAAAGCAAAAAGTCTTACAAAATGCGACAGATTCAAATGGAGAGGAAAAGAAAGATCAGCCTGCCAAACAGTGTGTGCAAGCAACACAAAAGATGTTAATACAAATTCAAAATAACTGCCATGTATATTAGGTGGGAGCAACAGTCTGCCCATATTTTCTTGGAATGTAAATGGTATTATAGGTACAGACAAAAAGAAGAGAGTATTGAATTACATTACAAATATAGGGTGCAAATAGCAGCATTGCAAGAAACATCTGGAGAGAAATGAGCACGTGAATTTGACTGGATTTCAGGATGGATATTCAGTAGAAGAGGGACAAAGGAAAATGGAAGTAACAGTAAATGGCACAGGGGCTCCAACAGTTACAGAAGAGAAAAACTACAGTAATAGTACCTTTGTGGTGTAAGGGGCTATTTGCAAGGGAGGACTGCACTGGCATGTACTTATATTCCACCAAAAATGGCTGTTATGGATCTAAAGAAAAGTTTAGGAGAAATAAAACAGCTTTTAGCAGGGAATATTATTTACAGGTAGGGAATGAAAATTGGTAAAAGTGAAGATGTATTAGGGGGACCTAGAAAAGAAAACAAAAAGATGGTAGATTTCTGAAAAAAAAAATTGAAAATAATTGGTATGGAAAATGGGAAGTCAGTTAGTAGGAACTCTGACAGAAATACCTGATGTAGGCTGTATAGAAATGATTTCACAGGAGCATGTGCAATTAATAGAAAACTTTGACATGCATCCAATAACTACTTCAGATCATGCACTAATAAAAACGAAGATACAAATGCAGGATGATGGAAGTAAAAATGAGACACTTGTGTTTTCCTACTTTCCTGTTAAAGACAGTAACTTAAGAAATGAGTGGAGGGAAGATAGAAATTTCTTCAGAAAGGATAGCTGAGTGGAATAAAATGAAAATGGAATTTAAAAATAGAGCAGAAATGAAAGAAACAGATATGGTTAAAAATAATAGAAATCAGGGGTTAAAATTAAATAAACCTAAGAACAGGAAGAGGAGTAACTACGGATTAATAAAGGGAAAATAAGAGAGTATTGGGCAATATGTGTGAGTTTAGAAAGACTGCTGTTAAACAACTATTTTTTGATAACTACAGAACACAAAAATGTTTAGCAGAGAGACTTAGACAACAGAAAGTAGAAAGGATGGTCATCAAACTTAGGAGCCTATGACAACAAAAAAAAAACAGTGATCCTATACAAGTATTTGAGATATTTCAGAATTTTTATGTACAGGAACATGGAAACCAAGACAAAGCACAAATGGAAATAATTAGGGAAGACTTAATTATGTCACAGTCAGAGGAAGATGAAAATCAACAACTACCGGTCAAGATAGGAGGAGATTAATTACACATCACCACTTTTATTTCATCTACAGGGAAGTTTCTAGAACAGATGGGTATTCCTCTGGAAGTTTGGAGGTTAGTTAGAAGAAAGTGATAAAGACCTGCAAGGTTTTGTTTAGTAGCATTTAAAAAGGAGGGGAAGCACCATCATCTTGCAAAAAAGCTGGGGTGGTTGCATTACCCAAAGAGGGCAGACCCATCATATGGACCCCAATCAATTTTAAGGCATGAATACATGTTTACGTCTACACTAAGAGGATGGAGAAGGTGTTGCAAAAATGATAGATATGGATCAACATGCTTTTGTGGAGGGGGAGGCAACCACTTGGCAACACCAGCAGAAACAATGACGATACAAAGGAGAAGCACAATGTAAAAAAAACAATGCTGTTGTTGGTGGATCTTGAGCCAGAGAAAGCATTTAATATAGTAAGATGAGATTTTAGGAGTAGGTAATGGAAGCATCTGCATTTCCTGATACAGTAAAAGGATTAATTAGCAGGCTATATGAAGGACTGGGGGCATGGATTAAGGTGGGAGGGTTCTTCTCTAATAAGCTGTGTTTGAACAGAGGAACCTGGTAGGGATGTCCGCCATCCCTTTATTTGCTTTACATTTAAAGGCACTTGCAATGAAAATAACAGACTCACAAATTCCAGGATGTAACTGGTATGGTAAGCAAGAAAAGTTGGCTTTATTTGCAGATATTTTGTACTCGATAAATCCTGAAAAAGACATTTGGTGTTGTGGAACATTGAGATAGTTAAAGTACGTTTGGGATATAAATTAATGAAGATAAAACAAAAGGTTAGAGAGAGAAATTATGTATGCACACACAAATTTGTTCAGCAATAACCATTATTTATGGGGACATAAGGTATTTGGGTGTATGGATTATTCCGTTATAGCAGCAAAGAGATATGTGGAGAAACTGGAAGCTCTCATTTATCGATATGAAAATGGTGAAGTTTTATACAAGTAAAGCATATTTTTTATCAATCAGTGGAGAACTTGTGGACAATAATAAAGAAAGGTATTTATTTGGGAGGTTCCTCCCCACAGAAAAAGATGGTTTAGGATTATGGGATTTGTATGGATATTTTACATCTAAGGGTCATATACATAAACACAAGCAGAAGGCTATAAATCAAAGTGGAAAGTGATGATAATGAAGTGGGGGAGGGAGTTCAGGAAATAGAGAGAGAGAGAAAGAATTTTGCATGCATATCCTTAAGGAAAATAAAAACAAGCATACAGAATATCACAGTCAAAGTTGGAGAAAGTATTCTAAGAACTAAGTTAATACATGAATGGAGAAAGGAAATTTTGCTAATAGGGATAACTGCAAGTAAGGATAGTGAACAGAGGCAAGAGGGAGCTGGAAATTATAGGAGAAAATTGTCAAAGGAACCAAGATACTGGAAGCAAATAACTAGAGAGGGAAAGATAACAATGGGATGAGGCAAAGCACACGTTTGGACTGCAGGTTAGAGATTGATGTCGATCACTGGCAGGGAAGGCACAGTATAGGCAAGAGAAAGGGATAAGGAAGCCCTACATAAAACAGCTCTGGTAGAGCTTTTAGTCATGTCTAGAATATAAGCTGCTGTTAAAAAAGGGGTAATTAGTACAGAATATAAGATTATCACATAAATATAAGCATCACTCAGAGGAGGATAGAAAAGATTTGGAAGAGAATGGAAAAGTTTTCAAAGAAACAATGGAAGGACATTAGTATGGCTCCAAAGTAGCAATTTTTGCTTGGAAGTGTTTGCATGTGCATTTTTATACCCCAAGCAGATTTCCAAGAATTTTTCCTCATGTAGACAGCAAATACTGGAGGTGTTTTGGGAAAGAGGTAATTGGGAATAATTTTTTTGAGAATGTAAAGAGATGTACAGAGTACTACATCAGAAAGACGTGGGGAGCAAATGGCTGTAACTAAGAAAATCAATCTTTTGAGAGTGGACACATTACCTGAATTGCCTAAATGTAGTAAGGCTTTATTAAGTTTAATGTTATTAGATGCCAAAAAAGCAATTGCTAGTAACTGGATGTTGAAGACTAAACCAAATGCAATAGAACTTTTGAGTATTGTTAAATAGATAAAATAACTATGTGAAATCTTTAGAAAAGGGAAGGATCAAATTACATTGAATAAATTAAATTTGTGGGAACAATACATGCAGAATAACATTCAGGAGGAGGACTGAGGTTTAAGAGAAGAGAGAAATTGAGCACTTTGTACAATAACCGACATTCACTACAATATTATTATTGTAGTGAATACCAGTTATTATAAAGAAAGAAAACACTTATTTAATATATAATGCATGAAAAAATGTTAAGGTTTGCTTTCTTTCCTAATAACGTATGTGAACCAATGTCTTAATTGATAATTTAACAAAGCTGTTAAAGATAGTGAGAATATCTACATTAGGTAAAATATACATACATTCAAGGCACAACCAAGTATTCTAAGTCATCAGTAGGCACTGAATGTACAGCAGTAGAAGTAACATAATATAGACTTCGTCACGAGTACTGCATTGATGCAGTTAAATTAGAATCTTTTAAGCATTAGCATTTGTATTCCTTGCTTATGGTTCTACTAACCTACTCTTAAATACTGACAGATACTTCAAGGCTGTAATGTCAGTAAATAGACTGTTTCAGGATGCTTGGGGTAGTTTTGTGAAATTCCCACATCATCCCTCTACATAAAGGTGGACCTTCTATTGAGCTTTCTAACTTTTGTCCTATTGCTTTACTCTCCCCATTAGCCAAGATAATGGAAAAATGTATTCACAAACAACTACTTAACCACTTACTACAAAATAACCTACTAGCAAACTGCCAACATGGCTTTAGGCCATTCCATAGCACATTGACTGCCCTCTTATCCTTTACCAACTCTATAAACAAAAATCGTAACAATAACTCTTTTTCCTCTGCACTACTTATTGACCTGTCAAAAGCCTTTGATATGGTTAACCACAACTTACTTCTAGACAAACTAAAGGCCCATTCTCTCGATCCTCAAGCTATACAATGGTTTAGGTCTTATCTGGAAAATAGACAGCAAGCAGTACTTTGGCATAACAATCTGTCTTCACTACTCCCAGTAAATATTGGAGTACCCCAGGGCTCTATCTTAGGTCCCCTACTCTTTTCCTTATTTATTAACAATCTACACATGAACATACCTCAAGCCACCTGCATTCAGTATGCAGACGACTCCACCTTAATATGTTCAGCCAAGAATATAGCCTCTCTCCACTCTCTCACCCAAACTGTTTTTAATAATGTTGAAAACTGGTTTTTGCAACACTGCCTACTCCTGAATCCCAAAAAAAACATAACTACTGCTTGTTACTCCAACCCATAAATCACCTATTCCATTCTTCTCTGTAACCTCTAACAATGGTACCAACATAACCCCAGACACTACAACCTGCCTACTAGGTGTAACAATTGATAATCGTCTCAGCTTTGATGACCACATCAACTGCACCATAAAGTCTGTTAACAAAAAACTTGGTACCCTCTATAGAATTAAACCCTTCCTTACCCCTTCTGCAAGGAAAACTATTGCCCAGACCCACCTAATTTCCACCCTTTTCTATGCCTCTGTTATATATATTAACCTATCCAAAAACAACCTCTCTAAACTCTCCACCTGTTATAACAGCATAGCTAGATTCATTACATGCTCCCCCTTTAAAACTCACCACTGCTTCAACCTCAAACAACTTGAATGGCTAGAATTGCAAAACCACATACTCTGTCAACAACTACTTATTACTCAAAAGATCCTATACCACCCTAACAACACTCCTATCCTCACTAATCTAATTACACCATATAAAAATCTAGCTACACTACACTCTACTAATAAGCTTCTAGTTTCCTCTATTAAATCCAACAACAAAGCCAGTGATTCACTTTTCTCAAACACTGCAGGTAAAAACTGGAATCTGCTTCCTTCTGAATTATCAACCCTTGCTTCGACTACTCTATTTAAAAAACATCTTAAAGAACATCTCAAAACTCATTGGCTTTGTCCATGTGCTAACCCAGACTCATCTTTTTCCCCTTCCTTTTCTACTCCTCTAACCTATGCCTCCAAATCTAGCTATTACCCTTTTCTTCATAATATGAGGATAGAATATAACTTCTTTTTCTCTTAACTGAGTCTTGCTCATACCTTCTTGTGTGTGTAGTGTATAATTTTTTACTAAAATTTTTATAGTTTATAATTTTTATTTTTTCTTTGAACAATGCTGCCTCTGTATTTGCTTTATCATTTTTTTTTATATTGTTAACTTTGTCACTGTTCATGCTTGGAGCTTTTCTCCCCGGGCCTCTACTGAAAATGGATATCCAGCTAGACTAGCCCGGTCAACAAATGTAAAATTAATAAAATAATAAAATATCTTTTGAAAATGGCAATAGTAAAATGAGGTCTGTTTATTTCGAGGTTGCTGGACTTGCAAAGAGTGAACAAGGATTCATGAAGTGAACGTTTACTGCTAAGGGGAGGGCAGTACATATCTTAAGGTAGTTTAACAGTGAATGTATTGAGCAGTTATACGGATTTTGCAGCAGAAGGAAATGTTCTGCTCTTTGGACAGTGGGACTATTGTGTGCTTTATAAGCAAAGAATTTTATTTTCAGTGGTCTGAAGTTATGTCATGTATATATTTAGAGGCTGGTTATTATCTCACTTAAAGTCTTTCGGCTTTTCCTGGTTAGGGGTTGCCATAGCGGAACTCCCATCCGCTAATGACTGGCAGTGGATTTTTACGGTGCCGAGTTGCCAGCCAAACCTTCAAGGAAGGCACATCCATTCACGTACACACCTAACTGAATGTCTTTAACGTCACTCGACCACGGGGAGGACATGCAGACTCCACACAGAAGGAACTTTAGCCGGGAATCTAATGGGAGAACCTCTTGCTGTGAGGCGACAATGCTAATCTGCTGCAAAATCGCGGCCTATCTAAACTCAATTTCTTCTCCTCCAGAATAAGGGATGGAGGAACAATTTACAATGGCTTGACACGCATTGTATACGTAAATTAGTAGGCTACTTTTAGTTGAGAAACAGAACCACATTGTTTATGCAATTATGAAACAAGACCAAGTTATCTAGTAGCATCCCTATCTACTTTAGTTCTTTGATAAAATGAAGGACTGCATATGCGTGGTGGTGATAGTTTAACAGTAGACTTGTTTGGGCACAGTCCATTATCTGTGAGCCAGTTCCATATGGAGGCAAATTGATTTAATCTAAATGTCATATGAAGGATGTTTATGAACAGAGGTGAAGACAGTATCATCTGTACACATGGTGAAGTTTAAGTGGTAAGTCCCAAGATAGATTTAAATTTAGGGAAAACAGAGGAGCAAAGACCATGCCTTGTGGGACTCCAGAAAAGGTGTACCCAAAGTATGAGAAAGAGTTATGTGAGATGATACAGAATGTTCTCAAACAAAGTAGTTCAAACAGTTTTGACCCAACGGGGAAACACCAAATTCAGAAAATTTGTTTTCTAATAAACTGTGGTCTACTATCTCAAAAGCCATTTTTAAAAAACAGGAAATGTGGCTCCAGTCAGAATTTCTTTATCTAGCCTGAAGCATTAAGAACAGAGACAGAGAGAGATGTCTGGGTACTGTACTTTCATAAACATAGCTTTCATCCAATCAGAACATTTTCTATTTTTGTATCTAATCCAGCATTTGTTTAGTCAGCAGTTTTTCTAACATTTTAGATAGCTGGCAGGGATTTGTTATGGGTATGCAATATGAAGTAGGTTTGGGATTTTGGGTAAAGAAATTAATGGTGTATTTTTACCTTGGTAGCAACGATCTAATGGTCACTGTTAGACTGAAAATGAGGAGTAATTTACTGATTAGTGTTGTGCAATTTCGTAATATTTTGTAAGCAGTGAAAAATTTCTTTGGGGTGTACCACTTTACAGTAAAATTGGGGGGGGGGGGTGTTCAAGAATTTTGAGTACAGGAGCAGATGGGATTCCCGAGTTCTGATAAGGAAGTATGTATTAAATGAAGCATGATGGGAGGAGAAGTCTGCAGCTTTATCTTTTATCACACTGGAGACAGAAGTAACATCTTGCATTTAGGCAATAGGTTGGCAGAATTAATGGTTCTGTTGGAACTCCGCAATTTTTGGGTTGCCAAGTTGTGCTGTTTGAAGCTTCCTGGTGTATTTATCTTTGGCTTCATTTGTTTATATTCCAGTGGTTATTTTTATTTCTTGAAAGGACTATTGCAGGTATCTGTGGGTACTTTTTCAGTTCTTGCCATGCCATGTTTTAATTATCAGTAGGACAATAATAATCCAAGTTATATGCACATAGTTTAACATACTGTTAGTAATGTGTAAAAGTTTTTCTTGTATAGTTTTAAATAGAAAGTATTTAGAGGTGTAGTGGGGTATGTGCAGTTGTATACCCGGGACTACACTGCTAACTGAAGTTTTATCTGTAGCAGATAGTCAAAATTACTTGGAAATTAGTAACTTTTTTTTAATGAAGGGAGGCTTTTTGAGTTTTGAAAGACCAGTAAATAAGGTAGGTAAGACCAAGGCTGTAGTGTGATTGTTGAATATACAGCATTAAAAAAGCATGCAGTGGACAAAGGTTGTTAAATCCTTCAGGAACCAGCTGAAGCTAACAACAACCTCATTCTGCGACAACCAGAGAACACTAGCTTTTCTTCAGTACTCAGCTGGTCAACTGATTTATGGGGTGGGGTGGGGGTAGCAGCTCACATGTATTCTATTTTCTCCAAGTTAATTTTGAACTGGAATAGTAGCAACGGTTCTGGAATCATGGGGTCAACTTCCTTTGGGGGGGGTCTCCTGGTCAGTTTCAAGTAGCAAATCCAGGCTAGGTAGGGATTAATCATTTCACTGCTGGTTCATCCAGAACTGGCCTACAGGTCCTCCAAGGATAAAAAGGATCCAAGTGAAAAGCAGGATACAACTTAAATCTGACACCTTTTTACCTTACAAATGGTCATAGCCTGGGTGATCTGGCTTTGTTTTCTCCTGGAATAATCATTTAAAAATAAATTGAAATCTCCTGTTTAAATTATTTACTGGCTACCAGACTAAAAACGGATTTTTACTTTGCCGACAGGACTCAAAGTACATGATAAGCCACCTCAGTTGGCCACCAGTTCTTTGTTTTCCAGGAGGAAAACTCTGAAATCTTTGTAGCTCAAAAGGCAAGCACATGCATTTGGTGCAAAAGGCTATGGGTTCTATTCCCACAACAGGCAGATGAAAATTGCATTACTGACATTGCAGTGCAGCATAAGTGGCTGCACTCCTAAGTGAGCTTGTCCTATGAATGAGAAGTTTAACTGAAACCCCATATGCATGAGCTGGCAGAAGCTCATGTAGATATAAAACATCATGTGACTAAACGAAAAACTATTTCCACTTTCATTTTTTCATTCATACTTAAAATTATTTACAAGTTAACACAAAATAAATTAGCTAAGCATTTTTTTCATTACTTTTTCCCCTCTAACTCCTACATTTTTCCACAACCATCTTCTTGTCTCGGCTAATATGAGCCTCTTCCTTCAAGTCCTCGCATCTTTTCCACATCACCCATATTGCCAAAGACAATACTTAACCCCATTTACCAATATCACATTTTTATTATGCCTATGTATGTTAATACATTTAAATCCTTCTCATCTTTATTTTTAAACAGCTCCCCATTTTTTTTTATTTTTACAGTTCAAAAACAATGCGTTTCTTCATCACATTTTTTTTTTTCTTTTCTTTTCCCCATTATCTTATATTTCACATTCATTTTCACTGGTAATTTACCTAAAAAAAATCTACAAAAATCCTCTGCTGTACTGAAACATTTCAAACCTTTTTCCTTTTTTACTGCCTTTTTCCAGATTTTTTTAATTCCTTCCATAGATGCACACAAAAAAATAAAATTCCGGAATCATGTTATAAAATTCTTCTTTTCCCCATCACCACTTACTTTTACGTTCAAAATTCCATTTTATTTGTGTGTTCTTTTTCTTCCATCCTGTCCTTTTATTCATTTCCGCCTTTTTCCTTCCCATAAGTTTTTATACTTTTCATAGGACATCTTACCCATCATTTCTTTGTCCTCTATTTTACATTTCTCACTAACAAAAATAAATGCAGAGATATGTACTGCCCTCCCCTTAATCATAAACTTTCACTTCATAAATCCTTGTACACTCTGCAAGTCCAGCAACCTCAAAATAAACAGACCTCGTTTTACTATTGCCATTTGCAAAAGATATTTCATAAAACCAGCCCAAGCATCCTGAAACAGTCTACTTACTGACGTTACAGCCTTGAAGTATCTGTCAATATTTAAGAGTGGGTTAGTAGAATCACAAACAAGGAATACAAATGCTAATGCTTAAAAGATTCTAATTTAACTAAGGCAAAGGTACCCACCTGAAATAAAAACAGGACCATCAAAGGACATGCCACAGTGGTCTAACCCAATATCAGCAAGCTATATAACAAAAGGAAGACAACCATGGACAAATCCAGAAAGGGCAATGCCCAGCAAGGCAAAAATATCTCAATGAAATAAAAAAGCAACTCATGATTCTTATAAAGTCCATTAAACCCAACTCTGAAGCAAAAATAGTACAGGAGGCAAAGGATAACCATAATGCCTTCTTCATCTATGTCGGTAACCTCAAGGGTAATGCTCGGCACTGTGCTGAACTAATTGTAAATGGAAGCACTTATGCAGAACTGGAAGACATAGTAAACCTACTAGTTGATAAGTTTATTTCCAACTTCACCCAGCTTTCTTGCCCCCCCCCCCCCGAGACACACACACCCCTGGTGGGCTGTCATCAACAAAAAGGTCCTCAATGTGCTCTCCAAGGCAAAAGCTGCATCTATGGGTTCCGTTAATATCCAAGGATGCCTTCTAAACAGAATAAACATGACCTAACCAGCCATCTGGTATCACTGTTCAAACTTTAGTCTCCAAATTAGCTTTGTGTGCAGTGAATGGATTGCAACAGTTATTCCTCTGCATAAGGGATGTACATCTACTAAGCTGGATAACTACAGACCCATAGTAGCCTGACTAGTCTCACTTGCAAGGCCATGGAAAGACTCAAATATTTTAAATAAAGATATGGGAAATCTTCAGACATTGGATCCAACACAATTTGGATTTGTCAAGGCCAGACTGTGCCTGCTTAACCTGCAGGACTTCTTTGAGAAGGTCAAAGTGGTATACCTATCTTGACCTGGCCAAGGCATTCAACACTATCCCCCATTCAGGCATTGTCAACAAACAAAAAAAATTAAGAGTAAACCCCAAAGTCGCTTCTACCGGATAGCCAAGAGGCTCACAGATAGGTCTCAAGAAGTCAGGGTAGGGGACTCTCCCACCACAAAAAGGCCAGTCACCAGTGGTGTCCCTCAAGTCACGTAACTGGGGCATCTTTATGGCTTTTATTTTTTGGAAGCCAAAGCTAATGTTAAAGATCTCTGGTTGATCAAGTTTGTGAATGACTGTAAACTCTGTACAATTACAGTATCCCTCAATGATACAAATATCCCCCATGAGGACTTGTTGCAAACTAATAACAGGTGCAAGAGCTGTGGGTTAAAACTGAATGCAAATAATGCATAATAGTATTCCTTGGAAAGTCAGTAATCCCAAGAATTACTACATAGATGATACACCCATAAGAGCTGATACAATGCTTAGGGACTTAGGTATATCTGTAGACAGACTTGGCCTTTGACCATCATGTGTTTACTGCTGTGAGGAAATCATTCCATATTGAGCAACTAATAAGAAAGGGTAATGCACTTTGGTCCAGAGATGTCATTGTCCCTCTATATTCTGTTCTCATTAGGCCGATCGTTAAATACAATGCCTCCTTTGAGACATACCTCACCAAGCACCTGCAGCAACTGGAATGCATACAGAGATTCCACACAAAAAGAATACAAGGCATAAAGGACATGGAATACACAAACCACTTCAAAGCCTTATCCTAATACTTGGTCTTTTACAGACTGCTGAAAGGTGATGTATACCTGGCCTACAAGACAGCATTGGCCCTATACTGATGGACTTGCTTCACATCCACAAGTCTGCATCAGGAGCACCCAAATGTAGACCTCAACTTAGGTTTTAACATAAACGGATTATGTTGGAGGGACAGGTATTCATCATAGAGACTACACCTACTATAGAACAGGCCTCCCATCCTTGTGAAGCAAAGTTTGTCCCTGACCCTATTCAAATGCAACCTTGGCTAATGGATGGGGAATTGGAAATTTGCCCCTGGACTGCCACCTATGCCTATTGGACAGAGGCAGTCTGTAAATGCTCTGTCACCTTAACATGACTATATGCCCATGGGTAATGTATTCTGTCATGTACAAAAGAGATGTTAGAGGTTTGGTTGTGGTGAGATGTTAAAATTGAAAATGGATGTTTTTTTTGATTACTGGATACCAGATGCAACAACGAAGAATAAAGGAAATAATACAGGCAGTATAAGGAGCCAAATTATTTAGTCATTAGGAAATATATGGAACAGGAGTCCTTATGAAAAAAGAGCTGCCAAAGAGTATTAGCTTGTAATTTACAAATGGAAAAATATGGCAAGACTTAAAAATGCCTCCTAGAGCCATTAGCCCAGCAATTCCCCAAGAGCCTAAAAACCTATATGATCTCTCTCTCTTGCTATATATATATATATATATATATATATATATATATATATATATATATATATATATATATATATATATATATATATATATATATATATATATACATATATATATACACACACACACACATTTTCCTACTTTTAAACTCTGCAGGTTCTCTCTTTATCCCTTTTTCTTCCTCTATCCTACCCCATACTGCTCTGTGCGATCTGCAAACTCTGTCATCTGTGCTCCTCTTATTATTTCTCTCATGCCTTAAGAGTAAACTACATAATTAAAGTCTTAAAAAATCCTTTTTTATATTCCTAGTCTCAATTCAGTCCTATTTATAAATCCCTACATACTAACATTTTAATGTGGGATATTTTCCTTTTTCTTTGCTTGGGCTACAGTTAAAAATCCTACCATCACCAATGACATATTCACTAATACAAATGTTTTTAATTTCTTCAAACAACTGTTTTCTCCCTGTCGTATTAATATAGATCAATCGCTCTTAATCTTGTATATATGTATGACTTATTCTCATATCACAAATAACTACCCCTTCTGGTACTACTATTGTTACACACACAATTCTTATTTCCTCATTTTTTATAAGAATTCCTATTCTAGAACATGTCTCAGTTCCTACTGAAAAAACAATTTGGCTCCCAATATTGTCTATATTATTTCATTTTTTCTTCTGTTAAATCGGTTTATAAGTAAACAAAAATCACGTGTACTGCTATTCAAATTTAATTTTAAAATTCTCATTTTCCTTTTTTTTGTAAGTTCTGAAGAAACTCATGTTGATTAAAGTGAGTGAAAGCACTTAACTATTAACTCAGTTACGGTCCTGTGTTTGGATTTATTGCTTCCACTGGTGTTCATTCATTTTTTATCTGGTTTTGAGTTCATTTTTTTTGTGTTTTACTTCCAGAGCTGATTTTTTTTCTTCTCCTAAGTCTCTACCAATTAATTTTTCATTTTGTTCTTGTTCCTCTCCTGTCGCCATTTATCTTTTCCTCTCCACTTTCTAGAACTGCAAATGTTTCTCTTTCTTTCTATACATTAACAACCTCACCTTGAATTATTCCTCCAACTGAAAATTACATTTTTGCCAGCCCTTGAAAGATTTAGTCTGGAGATACCCATATTCATTTATTTCTTAATCAATGACTGTAGCACTCTGTTGTAAATCTAACTCTTGTGCCATCCAATGTGCTAGTTACTTTAGTACTATTGTCTTTTTCTTAAAATTTATTTTCAACTTTTTTTGACCTGGCATTAAAAAAGCAATTTATTGCACAAGCCCATATAATCCCATGTTTAACAGCTATTGCAAGAAGGTTACTAATTTAGATATAGCCCAGTGCCAAGAGTGCAAACATTCTACTCCATAGTAGCAGGCATTATAAGTTCGCATCACTTTTATTTTTCATACCATGTAGCATTTGAACACAACACACTGTGAAGGCTTACTGAAAAAAAGACAAAAGCAAAACAAAAACAGGCTGATGCAAAGAAATCGAAACTATAAAGGTTTAGTGAAGACTGCTGCAGAAGGCAGGGTCACATGATACTATCCCATTACCGCTACCTTCCTTAATGACAAACACACGGTAATACTTTGCACACCAATATACGTTGCAGACAGCTGTGTGAATTCAATACATTTGAATGCTGTTTCAAATGAAAAAAGTGAAATGCCATCCAGACAGTTTTAACATATATAATCATTTTTTGGGCCCCAGTGGCACATCATTTAACTAGCATGGCTTTTCAGTGCCCCACGTTAATGATGGGTCTGCCAGCTTATCTTCTACCCCCAGACTTACTCTGGTACTGCTTGGGCTGGTCATGGATCCTAAGGACAACCAGAGTGCCCTGCCATCTTTACATCTGTCCTGATTTTGTACTTTATCTGCCCTACCCACTCATTCTCTGCCCCCTGTGTTTATCAATTACATCTGAGGGCAACTCCTCCCCTAAGGGAGCATCATCAACAAATGCCCTTCCATCCAGGATGGACAGGCTTATATCTCTCTGGTGCTCTGTATGTCATCTGAGTCACTAACAGAACCCAGGTTGACTGGACTGTAGTCTGGACTTTATCTCCTATGCCACAGGAACAGCTAAAACATATAATAATTTTTAATATTTTTGTGAGGGGCTGTAACCTCCACCTCTCTTGCTCTCCTGCTTATTATAACCGACACAGTGAGAAAAACAAAATGTAAATTAAAACAAAAGTGTGTAAAACTTGGCTGTGGCATAGCTGACAGACTCCCATACAAACAAAAGTGTAATAAACAAAGTAACTTGAGTTAATCTCCAATAACTTGATTTAACCTTCTGGTATCTTTAACGTTAAACAACATGGTCGCAAAGTAAAAAAACAGGATCAAATAAAGTCTCAGGTGTCTGCAAATACATATGCATGCAAACTAAGATCTTTACAAAGGTCTCTTACCCTTGAAATAGGTTGACAAAACTGTTACTGTTGAATGTAAAGTGTTTGCCATGCTACTAAATCAATAACATGCACATGGAGCTTTACTTCTGCCTGTACTGGTGTGTGCTGGGAAAGGGCTGTAGTGAGATAGTATTACCTGCTTATGTTGATGAATATTGCAGTTTTCTTCATTTTACTGAAAAAGTCTTTGTTACACATTCCTAGAGTTTCACTTGTCAAGGCACATGAAACAACAATAAAGTCAGATTCTTCTGCCAATTTGCTGAGAGAGACTGTGGGGGTAGAAAAGCTTAGATGTAATCACAAAAGACAGTATATATTATATAAACGTTTTCAAATTTTCTAACAAATAACATTCTGAATTACTGTCAGCATTAATTTATACACTATTTTCTTAAGAAAACTAGAACTTTAGCAGCAATGCAAATAAAATCCTAGAATGAAAGGAAAAACTACAGTTGTATAAAATCCTTACCATAATAGTAGATCATTGATGAGTGGTCTTGTTGCACACTATATCAGTGTTTTTTCTATTTGCTTGTTGTTCTGGCCAAAGCTGTTACCCTGAGAATACTAATCACTGGTTTCCTGTCAATGGCACTATTCACACAGGCGCAGTAGGTCTCCTAGTGATGACATGAGATATTTTCTGTTCTTTGAGTCTGACAGAAAGCCCCATAGGGAGTAGTGTACATATGGTACACAAATCTAATAATTATTACACAAGAAGTATGAAGCTGAGCAGTAATAAATAGAACAGATATACATCACTATTAAAAACAAGAATAAATGTCTCAAATACATACAAATCCCATACACATTAGGGGCCAAAGCCATGCAGTTTTACCATTACTGCGACTGCTCTTTGAAAATCTACTGATACAAGTATCCCAAGCACAACTATGCTATCGTCTTTGGTAAGGTCATTGTTACACAAAATTATTACACAAGGACAGCATCCACAGCAGTAAAGTATCCCACGAAAGCGGACACTTATAGGACTCCCTGTAGCATGGCCACACAAAAAATATGCCCGACCCCTACTGAGCTTCTAGTGTGCAGATGTCTGTGAATGTATAATCAGTAGTCCAAGATGCAGCTTCAAAAATGCACTGAGTGAAAATACTCCTGAAGTACATTATAGAAACGAATGCCTGTTCTAGTGCAGTGAGATCTGACAGGGCCTTGAACTATAATGTTGTACTCATCATGGCAAAAGGCAACACAAAGGGTCAGCTACTTGGATGAAGTTTGTGTAGTGATAGGCAGGCTTTCCTTTTTCTAGAATGTACCAAGAGCCAATCTGATTTCCTGAAATGAGTTCTGGTTTAATACCTCAACTATTTGTGGACGTGAGTTAAAAGTTCTTCCAGGATTTTGGTTCCAAGGTTCACAGACTGGTCCAGAAGAACACCGTGGAGCCTAGCCCAATTTCACAAGTGTTTCGTAGCACTGCATGGTTAAGTTACTTGGTCAGAGGCACACAGTAGCTAAATGGAATTGGACGGAAGCTGCTTATTGATAACCCAAAGAATTAATTCTATGCACTAAATGCCAGACCGTAGGCATAAAATGCTGGAAATTGGATAGATTCGAACAGCAGCCAAATGGAGCCCTCAGTCATCCTCTCTGCCACAGGGCATGCTTTTTTGCAGCTAAAAGGGGCTGCTCCCAGAAATTGTTGATGGCAGAGTTGGGATACAACCTGTTCCAGGACAGGGGAGCCGAAACTGGCAGCAATAACTTTCTCTCCAATTTTGGGGTCTTGTTTGCCCTACCTCGCATTGCTCAGAGTCAGCCTGAACAAGTGGGACCCTGAATATCAGACAATGATGCATGCACACTTATGCACATGTTCCAACCCAGGCAGCAGTGTATGAATGCTCAGCCTGGTGGCCAGCGTTTGTCTCCAGAATTTCAGGTTGTCTTACTGCAACACCAAGTCCTTGCTGGGAGTCAGCACTGCAACAGCTCAGGGTACTTCCCTGCAGGATGGGGGAGCTGGCAATGACATCTCATTCCCACCCTCTCAATCTATCTCCTGCAGCAACCGGGCCACTCCTCAAACATGAGTTATAGGGCTTTATCCTTCTATGTTAAGGAGCTGGCACAGGTAAAACACCTTTGTCATTAAGGATGAATTATGCTCTCTCACTTTGGAAAACGATGTAGGAAGGATTACCTATTAATATCCACAGTTCAAAAATTCTGCCAAGTTTAAAAACCACTATAAAGATTTTCAGTAGTATTGAGCAAGTTTCTTCAACATGTCCCAAAGGGGAAGAATATGTCTTTTTGAAGTCTTAAAATACACTTTTAAAAGCTTTAAAGATTACATGCGACAATGTATTAAAAAAAAAAAAAAAAAAAACACTTGCTGATAGAAGAGCAGGAAAGATTTACTTCTCAAAGAGGACTTGAAGTAGCCCAGCAGTCCTGGTCTTGTAAAAAGGGTAACAATTTGAAATGTCGGAACCCATAACTCCTCAGAGTCTGAATGGCCAAAATATCAGATTTGCGTACACAAAGTCTGAGATGTCATTTCTCAGAATATTCCTTTTTTTGAGGTATGGCAATCTTGGAGTTGGTATACATAAGTTTGGGGTGTGGGCACAGGGACCCCACCCTGCAAAAAGAAGTTTTAAGAATAGCAATTTTCAAAATTCACTCGTCTGTATTTTCAGTTTGTCGGCACTCAGTATTTTGAATGCTGACATTTCAATAAGGAGCCAATAAAACGCCTAAATGAAAAATCCTTTCCATTTCTGAAAGCATGGTTTCCCTAGTAATAGGCCTTCCAGCATCAATAATGATTAAGTCCTGCAGGGAGAAAAGCTCATTGTAGACATTAGAATCCTACCTGCCAAGCTGATAGGTGGAGGACTTTCTCTTGCTCCTGACATAACAGGTCCTTATGAAGTGAAAGAAACCATTGGTGAGCAAGCCAATAGCTGCATCAGAGAAGCTATGACCATCTTGGATATACTGTTGCAATTGCAGGACAACATGCATACTTTATCTCCTGGTCCCTTGGGACAGAGAATGCATCCAGCCGCCATGCTTTGTTATGCTTTATTACAGTCAAATGATAGCAGCTGATTACTGAGATGACTGGCAGGGAAGTACAAATTTGGAAGTCCCATAAATCTGACAAACTGTTGGCTTCAGATATAATTTGTGAACCAGATGCATGTCTGCTTAGACAGTCTGCACTACAGGGGTGACATGCAGAAGGCTGTGTTGAATGTTCAGTCTCTGAAGAATCTATTTACCTGGAAGGATCTGGTTCCCTCTTGCTTGCTGAGATACCACATTACTGTCATATTGTTTGTGCTGATCTGTATCAAGTGCTGGGCTGAAACTGTCTTGAAGGGTCACAGATGGACTTACTACTGTATTCAACTGCTCACAGTGATATGGAGGTCTTTTCTGAGGTGTCCAGGAGCCTTGGACTAAGCCTTTATTTTTAGAGAAAGTGAGTTGTTTTATGTTGTTTCATATCATAGTAATGTGCTTCAGATGCCAAACTTTTATGCAACTATTACAGGAAACGGGTAGTATTTTTTGAACTAAAATCTCAGGACATGCCATTTTTCATTTTTTTTCACAAGACTCAACTAGCCAGATATGGACTGTCCTGTATAATAGGTACAATGTAGTAATCCTAGGATCTCCTCATCAATTAATTGCTGCCTTAAGCAAAGTTGGTAAAGGAATTATGACTTCCAAGCAGCTTGAAGTCCAATGAGGTTTCCTAACATCAGCCTGAATATTTAATTTCATGTTTACTTGTTGCACCTCTTTTATTAGGAATGCTGGCTATGTCAATGTATCAAGCCTGGCTAACTCTCTCTAGAATGTGAAAAAATCTGTTAACCAGTTTACTGTGTAATTTAATTTAATCCTGACTTGTGCTCAGGATTAACTGTAACCTGTGGAACTTGTTTAACTTGCTTACTTATGTAATCTCTGTAAATAGTCTGTTTGTAATATGTAATGCTGGTATTATGTAATGCTGTATCTGCTTACCCTTGGAGCTTTTCTCCCCGGGCCTCCGCTGAAAATGGACATGCATCCAGTCAGACTATCCCAGTCAACAAATGCAAAATAAAATAAATAAAATAAAAAATGCAGCTGGACAAACCAAAAAATAAATGTTGCTTCAGAAAACACATTTTAGTAGTTATGTTCAGAGGCTGGGATGGGTTAACAAAATCACTTGCTTAAAAGTTTTTGGGCTTAGTATGGCAAAGTGACAAAATATGAGACTAAATAACCTGAAATTTGCCATGTAACTTACTATATAAGCTGATCCTTCCCTCCATCCATCCAGAAATTTTTCAACCGGTGGCAGGTGGTAATGTTGTCTATAGTGTTGCCAAATGGAGGGGGACCTGGCAGTTAAGTCAGAGGAACGTGGGTTCATTTAATGCTGTTTCTTGAAAACAAATAGTTTTATGTATTTTACTTAACATAAAATTTAGCTGTTGATGAGGAAATAAAAATAAAATAATGGCACTGTGATGATTTACCTGCCAGCTAAAAAAATATAACCTATAATACGTTGGTAACCCCTCCCTTATCCCTCATACTACTGGTTGCATTTTATATTTACAAAAATATAAAAGGCATACATATGTCTGTTCAAACACACATCCACACACATGACTTAATAGAGCCCTGCCTCATATGTTACCAACTGTTGCCTCTGTATTACCTGTCTCCACTAACAGGCAAATTTTATCTTTCCAGTGTAATGGATCTATGACACATATCTGCACTTGTCAATTACTTGTGTTAATAATCCCAGCTGAATCAAATATGCTGTTCTAGTTCACTTAATCCTTAAAAGTAAATGTCAACGGTGCTAAAATAACAAATGCTTTCTTTCTGCTTGTATATGGATGTGGTTTTGTTAATGGTTTTTATTTATCATATTTCCAAATCCTAAGACTGTGTAGAAGAGATGGCTATTCTAAGTAAGGATTAATTTGATAGGTCATTTGGTGCCAATATGTATGCATGTACATATATAAATATATACATATATATATATATACACACATATACATATATGTAAACAATGCATTAGGCAGTAACGAAAAGCAGGTAATAAAGACAGCTTTTAAAACATGGGGTACGTAACACCATTTAGTTGTCATCAGTGATTTCTTATGTTTTCCCACCATTTTCTACATGGGGTCAAGTTGCGTCAGCAGTCACCATCTCTCTAGATTGAATGCCACTCTCCTTTCTCTGACATTCGTACCTCACTGTCGCAGGTCTCCTTTCATGTAATCCCTCCATCTCTTTACTGGGCAACATCTGGTCGTGTTGCCTTCTCTCTCTCACAAACTTTCTACATCAGTTTGTTTTCTGTTTTCATGCACAGGTGCACAAACCACTGTAATCTGTTCTCTGTGACTTCTCTGTAACTAAAGATACTTTGGCTTCTGGTCTGATGTCCTCTTTTTTTCTGTCTATTTCACAGTGTGTATTCTGCCACCTGTCTTATGCATTTCACCTCTAGCTTCCTCATCTGGTCTGCCTTCACTGTCCACAGACAGTCGTGATGGTTACACCATTGTTTTATACACCTTACTTTTCAGCTTCTTTGGCATTTCTTCTGCCTCACACAACCCTGACACACTATGCCAGTTGGCTGCAGACCCTCCAATTCTAGCTTTGACCTCCCCATTCAGATTTCCCTTCTCCTCAACCATCCCTTCTAGATACCTGAAGATGATGCTGTTCCTGTATTTTCCCTTCTATCTTAATTTTCAACTTCTCCTGATACCCTCAGTGACAACTGTCTTTCTGTACTTAGTTTCATCTCACATGGCTTTATGTTTGCATTCCATTCCCATATGCAATGCTACATCATCTGCATAACGCAGCAGCTTTGTTGATCTGTCCCTCAGTGAGTCCTAACACTGTTTGCACTTGTGTCACTTGTTCCTTGTGCATAGCCTGCACTGATTCTACCAGTGCTTGTGGGACTTCAAACCATCATAGTGGTGCCCAAATTGGCTTTCTTAGGATTTTGTCATAAGCTTTCTCCAAATCCAGGAATACCAAATACAGGCTCTTTCCTCATGCCTAGCTTCTTAACTCTCTGTCGCACTGCAAACATTGGGTGGGTTGTACTGCATCCTGAACTGAATCTAAACTGCTCAGTTCCCATCTTACTCTGTACATTCACCAATCAAGGACCCTCTCCAGCACCTTCATGGAGTGTAACAGCAGTTTGCTCTGCGTTGCCCACAGTTGTTGATATCCTCCCATCAGTGATTTATCAAGTGGAATATTCTGAAAGCCTATGACAGCAAAGTATTGTTAAAGCCTAAGATGGTAGAGTAACAAACTTTTTCGACATTTTAGTGGCCTTCTGAATTCTACCACTTGCCACATCTCAGTGTCCCCCTCCCTCAGTCTCCACAAAGAGAAAGATAAGGGTACCTTCCTAATAGTCATTAAGGTTCTGCCCCTTTAGACCTCCTTTAAACCCTTCCAACACATACTGTGACATCAAGGTGGTTCATATGCATAATAGGTATCTGCCTACATCCTCTCACTCTTTTCTGCCTCAATTACAGCCTTCTAGCCTCCATGGGGATGGGTGAAGCTATGTAGTCTCTTCCCTCTACAGGAGAAGGAAAGCTAGCTGAAGCCATTCAGCCATTTACTGCCAGCCCTTTGGCACTTGGTTCATTATACAGTCATCAGCATGGGACCAGTTACTTTGTGCCAAAGGAATAGCCAAGTCTTAACCAGGAAAGTTGGTAGAATCTGACTATTTTCAGAAGAGGGAAACAAGATTCCAAGGTTATGCTCCAAAGCAAAGAGGCAGAAAACAGACTTAAAGGTACATACTGTGCAGTCAGTTGTCAAACCATTTCAACTCATCTGGAACACTTAAGATGGAGTTACTTCCTAAACCTTTTCTTATTTCAATGTGGTTAATACAAGCTAATGACACTAATAGCATACAATGCGTAATATTTTTTTTTATGAAGCAGAAACATTTTGCACAAAGACAATTATCCACATCAGAACCTGGCACTGATATTTACAGTGTCTCTTGTATAAGGTGGTGGGAATAATCAGGATGTGGGAATAGCTGCTTTTTACTTTATGCTGATTGCTGGCAGAGCTATACAGTTGTTTAAGAAGAAATGGCTATAAGGTGGGAATCTGCACCATTTAAAATGGTGGGTAGACATTTATGGGACTCCATGAATAAACATTTTCTGCAGTTTAGTAGATAGTTAAGGTTATGGTACTGCTAACGAGTTTTTTCCCTGTAGTCCTGGGTTTGTTTTCTCCCTAACTCACCACCTTTAAACTACATGACTGAGCATGGTGCGTAACTAGGAAGTACTTCTGCTTGCCCTTGAAAAGAGGCTCTTGCTTAGCAAGTTTATACCAGGTTAACAAATGAATAAAATGCAAAAGGTAAATTAACACCTGAAATGAATCAAGTGAAACAACTGGGAATGTGGTTACAAGATAAAGTAGCAAAAAGGAAGTAAAGAAAGTACAGTTATAAAAGGTAGTTAAATGTAACAGCAGATTTCTGAGCAATGGTCACTAGAACAGTGAATTACAGATTTGGTTTTAACCACTTTCTGCTTCCTGAGGTCTGGATGGATGTTTCTCACTTGCTATTTTCCTGCAAGGACCAATTATTGATCCTTGCAGGAAAATAGCAAGCATACCTCTCAACTGTACAGATTTTCGCAGAATATTTTTGTTCCATTTTTCATAAAATTGTGTTTTTCTGGCAAATTACTGGCAAATCATTAAAGACTGAAGTTAGAAAATAATGACAGACATTTGAGTTTCAGACTTCATGCCCTTCAGAAAATTCATGCTAATGCAAAACCTGTTACTCTATCAACTTTCTAAGTTTGTAAGAGCAATATTTAAAAAACTGTCCCTATTTCTGGGCCTTTGTCCTACTTTTACTTCTGGCTTTGTCCAGATTTCTTGCTCCAAGACATTGCCAATGATGTTCTGCTGAGATAAACAAAAAAAAAAAAATAACAATAAAACAAATATTTTGTAAATACTCTGGAGTCTACAAACAGTTCAAGCTAGAGTTAGAAACTGAACATAGTGCAAGATCATCTATAAAGAATTTGAGCAATATTCTGTCAGAAGGCCTGGAATGTGCAGGTAAGAGTCTTACATGCCCAGGTCTGACACATGAAACCCCTTCTATGAAAGGCAGGGCTGTTTTGAGAATTACATTTTGAATGTTTTTGTTTGTATAACACCGAGTTCACATTTCACATATCCATATTTGACTCATAATGCTGTCTTTTTTAGCAATCAGAAACAATCTGCAACATAAGTCGTACCCTCTTCATATGTGTACAGAACCCATGGTACTGTCTTTTTTTTTTTTAAACAATAACTTATCTATTAGCAGCTAACTGCAGACTTCATCAGAACAATGAAATGTGTGTTGCTCCCCCCATATAATACATTTTTAAAAAAGTCAAGATCCAGTGGGAATGCTCAATCAATTAACCTTGTCATGAATAAAACATAACCTTATGAATATTCAATATGAAGACACTGCCCACATTTTTTTTGGTTTACAGTAAAGTGGGTACAGGGCCTATGTATGTTTACAAGATTGGGTCTAACCTAAAGAATAGGTTTGAGAGAGTGAAAGGCAGAATAAAGGGTGACACTGGAGACAGGCACACCCAAAAAATGTGGGCAGTGTCAGCAGTGTTAGGAGATTACAGAAGAGAAAATAATTACATTACGGGACGTCAATCACACTAGAGTAAGGTTTAAGAAACGGAGTTGTTTATACCAACATGTCATATACTTGGCCAAGTGTATGGAATGTCCAAGTTATTATGTGGGTAAGACGGACAGACAATTGAGGAACAGGATATACGATTATACCTACTGTATAAAGAAAAATTATAAAAACAATGCTTTGTGTGGACACATACTTAAATATGATGCAAGCCATGTGTTTAGGTTTAGGATTTTAGAACAGGTAAAGGTGGATTTAAGGGGAGGAAATGTTAAGGTGAAATTAACAATAAAAGAGGTCAAATGGCAACTCGGGCTAAATGCAACCAAAGAACCTGGGATGAATGATTATATTCCCACTAAACCAATCTCGGAAGCAAGGATATGAATGACATGTTGTAGTAGGGTATGTACGCACAGAATAAAGTTAGAAATAAGTTGTTGTTGTTTGTCTTTCGGCTTTTCCCAGTTAGGGGTCGCCACAGCGGAACTCCGGTCCGCTAATGATTGGCAGTAGACTTTAACGGTGCAGAGATGCCAGCTCGACGCCCAACCTTCAACGAAGGCATGCCCATTCACGCATGTCTTTCGAATGCCACTCGAACGTGGGGAGGACATGCAGACTTATTAAAATAAAAAAGAAAGCTGGTACAATAAGAAAGAAGGCAACATGTCAGGATACAATGTCCAAATAACTAAAGTGCAGTACTGAGCGTTAAAGATGTATATATTTTTTAACATAGCACATGAGCGTTGTTATATGTTGTACATTTTTTTATGTATAAATGTGTTCTTATACTATACAAAAGTGAATATTGTGTTCTAAAGAAATACATATTTTTTACCACAGAACAAATTAATATATCTATATGTTATATAATCTGTTTTTATACTTAAATGTGATATAGATAAGCACATGCAATTGTTTTATAGGTATACATAGAAACTGTATGGCAACAGGGTGTAATACAAAACTGTGCAGGTTGACTGAGCAGAATTAATGAATATTCATAAAGTTATGCTTTTATTCATGAGAAGGTTAATTGCTGAGCATTCCCATT
This sequence comes from Protopterus annectens, assembly GCF_019279795.1. Taxonomy (NCBI): domain Eukaryota; kingdom Metazoa; phylum Chordata; order Ceratodontiformes; family Protopteridae; genus Protopterus; species Protopterus annectens. The sequence continues at coordinate 85,438,088 of NC_056751.1, read as the reverse complement.
GGATCTTGACTTTTTTAAAAATGTATTATATAGGGGGGAGCAACAAACATTTCATTGTTCTGATGAAGTCTGCAATTAGCAGATGAAAGCTCTTAACCTGTGTGTAAAATAGTTTTAACCCTCAGGGGTTTGTTTTTATTTGTTTTCTGTTAAAAGAAATGTTGTGAAAGCAAGCATTTGTAGTGAGCTATGGTCCTTTTTAGCGTATATTTGGTATATATTTATGGTTATTTGGTCATATATACGCTTACAACTTGGTACTTATCTATTAGCAACAAAATCTGGGACATCAGATATGAAGGAGTATACAAACTGAGACAGTGTTCTAGATTTGAATGAAATTCAATTCCATAACCTTGGGCTACTATTTGTAATACCCATTTATCTGTAGTACTGCCCAGCAGACTTACAGGTGGTACTGAAACTTCCTTCCACAGGAACTGGTGAAGGGAAAGGAAGGTTATGTAGTTAAGATGGATGACATACTGATATTTTCTGTTTTTACTGAGCCCGTCTACCCTTTGCTAGGAGGCTGCTAGAGAAGTATAGCTTTTCTGTTAAAGGGTCTTTTTTGCTAGTTATATAATTACTGCGAGAATGTGAGAAAAAACACTAATTTGCTTTAAGGAGTATCAGGGGCTTTCCCTTTTTATTCCCCAAATAAATATTTTATCAGCTGGGTGTTCAAGCAACAGATCTTGAATAGCAGCAGGGGGCTTCCAGTAATTTGATTCTCAGTCTCAGGGTATGTTTCTGTCCTGATCTAGGTGTGCCTTCTTACAACAACCTGTGTCACAGCTGATGTGGCAGATGCATTTACAGCATCACAGACCTGTTTGAATGAACAATTTCTTAAGACTTTCTTGGACCAGTCCCAGAAATGAATTTTGGTAACATCTGGTAATGTCCTTACAGAAATATGGCATCATATGTAGACCTGTCCAAACTTGCTTAGCAGCCTGGATTTCTCTCAAAGGGCTGTGCAGCTAATGGAATAGATTTCCTAGAATGGAAGGCAGAAGACACAGAATACTGTCTCTTCCAAGGACCCTAGGTGCTCAATATAATTTATATGCTTATTTGGGAAATGGAGCTTAATTATCAGGACAGCTGGCATTAGAATTCAAAATATTCTAAAAAGTGTAAAATGAAGGAATAATCCAGCTCAGACTTCAAGAGTCTAGGCATTTTCATATCTCTTTCCAGGAATAGGGGGTCCACCTGGGGGTAAATGGCCCTTCTATAAGCGAGTTAAAGTATCCACTCATACACTTAGAAATGTTCAAGACTATTATGCCTTCTAGAAGAGAATAAGATGAATAAAACCCTGTGCCTTTGTGGTCTGAATCAGGATACAAAGTAGGGTCTAAATATCCCGTATAAAAGTCTTCCTCGTTTTTAGAAGGCATGAAGGACAGGCTTATATTTTTTCACCTTAAACTACAGCCATCGGTACTGAACCTTCATATGTTCTACTAAAAACACAGTCATATCTTACATAGTGAAAGGACTGACACAGGTCACTGCTGCTTTTGTTTCCTTAACTAAATTACTTTCTGGTAAAAAGAAATCTGTACCCAAAAGAGGTGGTGCGACAATAGGACAGCTAATGCAGGTTCAGCACAGAGATATCTTTTGGTTTGTTAAGGTTTTGATTTCCCAGCAGTAACACTCAACCTGGAACCTCATAAACGTGAAGAATTAATGTAGTAGGCTTTGTGTGTGTGCAGATGAAAACAACTGGTTAGGTTTCGCAGAATGTTACACAATTGTTCTAGGGTATTTTTAGAGAGAGTTTTGTGATCCCGATTTCCACAGGGCATCATAGAAAAGTGTACCCTCCACTCCTGAGAGCTTATGGAGGAATGTATTTCACCTGAATTCACTTTTCATAGTGGTCAGACTTTTCTTTTTAGCTACTTTCACAGTCTCTCTTTTTTGTGGTTAATTACCACAAACATGCACATTTAACTGGGGGAGTGAAGACAATTTTACTCAATAAAGATTGAAGAGGTTCACGATATCTTTGAAAATCATAGTAGTGGCTGTTAATGAAATATTTCTATTTGCGTTTTAGTAGTAAAATGGGATTAGGGATAATGTAAGAAACGATGACACGATTATGCTTGCTTCACAATGGCAATAAACACTGGCGAAAGTTTAGGGAAAAGACATGTTGGATACTGGTACCATAATGAAAACAAAGAGGCAGTTCTGTGGAGTCAAGAGCTGTAATAAACCACAGGAGCATGTCAGCTTGTAGAAGGTAGGTTCGGCAAATATAAAAACACTGAATGAGCACTAACATAATACTTTCACTTTTCAGAGAAGACATTATAACTTTAAGCCAGTGGAAGACAGAAATCAAAGTAGTAGAACATGACAGCTCAATAGCTCTGCACAGGAATATCAATCCTTATTTTTTAAGCAACATACGATGGCCAATAAACTGTTGAACATTAATGCCTGTTACTGTTGTTGATATTTTTGCCTTGTGCTTTGTAAAGTTAGTGATGTTCTTGTTAGTTTGTAAGGGTTACAGTCAGTAAACAATGTCAGTGAACTGAGTTGTGATCGCTGTTTTCTATGGGAACTCACTGCTAGTACAATTTTAAGCACACTCAAGAAGATTATTGTTTAGGGAGATTTTTCCCTTTCTTGAGTTCTTGCAACAATGGAGATGATATACATAAGTTCAGGAGGTGATCACACAGTGGGTACTGGGGCTTGCCCTTCACAAAAACACATAGTTTTCTTTGTCTTTGCGTGTGTGTGTGTGTGTGTGTGTGTGTGTGTGTGTGTGTGTGTGTGTGTGTATGTGTTTTGCATTTGTTTAATCTGTAGTAGAATTAAAGTACTTGGTCTAGTTTTATACCAAATGTAATTCCACTAAGTTAAAATTTCTACAAAATCTTCTGCTTATTTTTTTCACCCAACTGTGTGATTCATCTGTGTGTATTGTCTACTAAAGGTAATACTCACAGGTGTATACAAACATGCATGTACTGAACACCAAAATGCTGAACTTCAAAATCCCAAATACAATTACCAGACTGCAAGAAAAAGAAACTGAGCACAAGGGAGTTACAGTAAGCAAACAATCCCCACCTCACAAATACATTAAACCAACTCCATGTTTGTACAAACATGAAAGGAGATATCTCCCAAAATAAATGTATCACTGCTGGCATACACTGAGAAACTGCACCTGAAATGATTCACTCTACTAGACCACCACAAACCTACAACTCACCTGTACAAAACTACTTAACCATAAACCAAACACTGCACAATATCCCACACACAAAACTATTCAATCATAACATGAGTCGATCGCTCGCACTAAACTCTCATGGAATGGGTTTAGAAATATGGCTTCATTATACGTATCCTCTCAAAGGTTAATTATAATAAACGCTAAAAAACAAGATCATCATCAGAACCTTTGGAAGATTCTACTTAACCACATTTTGGACCCTGGATATTGATACACCCTTTACTAAACACACCACTAAATGGTTGTCTTGGAATATAGCTCAGATTCACTAATTGGTCACGTATCAAAACTTCTCTTGTTACTTCAAGTACTTTGACAGACTTAACTTGCAAGGATGTGTTTTTGCTATTTTCGATCCTGAGTATAGTAGCACTAATGTAGATATTGTAAATAGTTGGTATTCAGAGATTTAGAGTTAGCAATGATTGTGAATGTTATTTATTGTCATGACTTTACTCAAATTTTATGTCACCATCTTTGCATTTTCTTTTATCTGTTCAACTTGGTTGTATACGGTGCACAAGAAAATAAAAATTGCATTTTGAAAAAAAAAAAAAGGTCGATTGCTTGTGTAGTTTAAATATTACGCATATGTCATTTAGTGCCATGCTATGAACATGTTGATTAAATGCATGTTTGACATTTTGATCTGCAAACAGATATACTGATTGTATCAACTTGATACATTTCTGTCTGTACAATGATGTATGCATGTTTTATATATGCATGCAAGCGTACACAAAAGTGTATACACATAAATGCATGCGTGAATGTATCATATACACACACATGTATAAATGCAAAAGCAACTATTTTATGGTAGTCAACCAGTGTGTTTTTGGAAAGAAACTGCAGTACCAGGAAAAAAAAAAACAATACAGACACAGGGAAAACATGCAAAACTGCACATAGATAGTAAATGAAAGTCTGTTCTGAACCACTGTCAAGCAGAGATCTTATCACTGTATTAGGTAACGAAGATGAACAAATGATTGGCAGCGTTTCCAAGGAAAGAGCTGCCCAAAACTGGCTCTGGTTGTAATAATTGTGCGTTTATTTCTTGAATCTTATTACAGTAACGCAAATAAGCAGGAAGGAAATGTCTTTACTTACCAAACTCAGCTTCTATCTCAGAGGCAGCGGAAGCTCGGGGCTGGCGTCCTGTGTATAAAAACTTTTTCACACCAAATGGCTTCAAGCGATGTGCAATAGCTAAACCTGTAGTTTTACAGACAGTTGAAGATGTAATTAAGTTACAAAATACTGCACAATAAGTAATGTACAATACTTCTGCAAAAAACTGTTCTTATAAGAGTCAGTAAGATTTGTAGAATACTAAATAGTTAATGAAGTAAAGTAGCTGTGAGACAAAAATTGCTTTCAAAACAGACTGCTAGAATATCATCTCTCTAGGGATACCAATTTATACACAGTTTTGTAAGCCACTTTCATTTAAAATCTGTTTTTAATGTACATCTATAACTCTATATACAATACTTTTCTATATCCTCGCACAAGCTCACACAAAGTTTTGCAATCTTGGGATTTTGGTTCAACAACAATTAGCTGCAGGAAACAATGTATGCTTTTAATGACTAAATTTAGACAGTATCCAGCAAATCATATAATTTTAGAAAATGGTGTCAGGCTGAAAAAAAAAAAAAAACTATTTTCATAGTTCATTTAACTTGCAAGTGAAGTCTCCCTTTCTACATTAGTAATCTGAGCTATGAAACAAGTTCTTTGCAGATACTTTTACAATTCTTAATACATACTCTTAGTACAGCCTCATGATTGGGCTTGGTGTTGGTGCATGTGTGGACGCAGTGAATACGATGACACTTCAAGCTAGAAGTCGCTCAACATTGTTAAATCGCACTGCTAGGTGGAAAGGCCATTACTAGAAGAACAAAGAATATTTACTCACATTTTCATAAAATATCTACTCTGCTTTCTGCCCCATCTCCATTTCCAAAACTTTACTGAATTTCTATATTACAATCCTTGGCATGAATCTACTCTACCCTACTCAGTTTCATTAGCTAAATACCCTCTCACAGACAACACATGTAGTATATACAACAGAAAACATTACTACTTTTCAGGGAAGACATTATGACTAGGCCCATGGAAGGCAGACATCAAAGTAGCAGAATACAATAGCTCTGCACAGGGATATCAATCTTTATTTTTAAGTAACATATGATGGCCAAAAAGTGTTGAACATTACTCCAAATTCTTTGTAGTACATGGAGAGCCAATATTATGCTTATATTATGCTTAGAAATTGGGGGGGGGGGTATCAAATTATTAAGAGATTCCCTAGTGTGAGACCAGATTGGGGGGGGGGTATCAAATTATTAAGAGATTCCCTAGTGTGAGACCAGATTATATAAGCAGGTAGGGCAATTCACTCAACAGCTGTTACGACAGAGTCTTGCTCTAAGTAATAAGATAGTGCTGAATGGCAAAAAAAAGTAATGCCAGCGATAAAACGGCTACATTTCTGCTGTTGTCTATGCATGTCAACTGTCCCTGGGTTTATCTCATATTTTGCCTTGTTCCTTGTAAATTTTTTTTTCTGGTAAATCACTGGGGTGTATACTCAATAATGCCAGACATTAGGGTTTCCCATTTCTTATTGTTCAAAAAACACATTCATACTAAAACCTGTTGCTCTATTAACTTCTTAAATGAATAAGAACAATATCTAAAAAAATGTTCCTGATTTTTACCCTTTGTACATCCATGTGTGGATATGTCCAGAATTCTTAAGCAAAGAAACAGAGGTGTGCTGCTGTTTGACAGCACTAAGTGCTTTACTGGCTTTTTGAAATTCCATAAAACCCTTCACAATCTTGCACTGTTTTTCCCAACAACATGTAATGCATACAGCAGATACAGCTCCACACCCTACAAAGAATTATGATTGTATCTCCAGTCTCTTAATATGTATTCTCTGCATGGATGCAAACATTCATCAGTCAAGCTTCTCTCTCTAGGTGAATTTCTCGCATACATGTCTTAACACAATATGCCAGTTATGACTGGAAACCCAATCACAATCCTCTATACTCTAAATGAAAACCAACTACTGTGCATGCATCCTACTTAAAGGTAAAAATCAGTTTGGACAGTTGTGTAGGCATTACAGCGTGTTATAGCATGGGAATGTCTGCCATTGTTAATGCACTCTTCCACTAAATATCAAGGAAAGACATTACAGGCTATGCAGAACAGAATGAAAAGCACTCCTATGGGCAATGGCAGACATGTGGCTAGTGCCAGAGTGCACTACCCTAACTGCACAGAAACCACAACAGAACACAGCCACAGTGTGTCCTATTCTGCTTACAAGGCAGACTTACATTTGCACAAATATGTATTACTTGGAAAACTTTAAAAATAAGCATCTATTTAATAAAAAATCATTCCATCTTCTGATTCTGTTGTACATTTACAATTTAACATGACAAAAACTGACCATTACCGTCTCAAAAACCCAAGCTTTGTTGTTGAGCCAAGATTGCAAGACTTCGCCATTTTTAGCAGTATTAAGTTACATAATGAAGGCATTGAAAGAATCAAGTTTAAATTCCTCAGCCATTGGCCTGATTCAACTCCGTCTTTACCGCACAGACAATACATAAAAAATATCACTCAAATCAATGAAAAGTATTTACTGCTTTCAGAAAAAGTGGCCAGGACTTTCTTGAACTAAAGGAGCATTTATGCCACAAATCAAATGCATCTTACCCATTCGTACAGCACCTTCCATAACATTCAACACATTTTCCTTTATCCAGCTTTTGTAGGAGGAGGACACCCATATAGGAAAAAATATGTACCCATGGTTAAAAAACACACTAGTCATGTAAGAGATAGTCCTGTTTTGTCAGGATGCCATGACCTCGGAGGTGATTACACATGTAAAAGGGATGGATGGTGAAGTCTCCACCTAGGGGTGTTAACAGCTTTATCCCTCACAGAAAAGGTGTGTGTAAAGCCTGATCCTTTCACACAAATGTAAACATTACCAAAAATAGTCACTGTACAGACATACTTGATCAACTTTCCCATGTGTGTCTGAGCACCACTCTATTGACAAAGCCAGCTATATGGCTTTCCTTTTATGACCTCACTGCTCCATTTATTCCTTAACCCAAGAACAGCTCAGTTGCAGATATCATCCCATCTTACTTTATCTTCTTTCTTTTCACCAGCCATCATGTTCCTCCACTTCATGCCAGCTTACTCCAACAATACCAATCTGTTTACTACAGACTGTAAAACATTCAGAAATGACGTCCTGCACTGTGGAGCAAATCCTAATCAGTAAATGTTTGCTTACTTCAGCTTCTTTCTCCTTCAAGATAAAATCTACTTATATCAGCAGCATCTGCTTCAGTTTACTTGATTAGGGATAAGCAGCTGTGGGTGTTGTATTATTTTGTAAACATGTATGCAATCAACATCAGTTTATTTCTGAAGGAGCTCTCTGCAGTATGCAATTGTTTTATTTCCTCTTATGCTACCCAAAGCTCAGTAGTATTTTAAACATTAATCCCCATGTTCAAAGACAAGCGTGCCCAGCCCCTGTCCTACTCAGTTTGACCCCAGACCCACTGAGTGACCACAACCAACAAGACAGGAAACAGACACACAACACATAAGAATATATCTTCCCTTACAAATGAAACTTCACTCAGATCCACTGAATGGAGAGAGTTCAGAAAAGGAAAGATCAACTGACATAGTGAGTATATACGTAGACAATGGTGGCTTTCTGCAGTGGTAACTCAGGAAAAAACCCAAACTAAGCTCTACCATATGATAAGTGGTTAACTGTGGAAGGCAATCTCCCTGAAGTTGCTCTTTCTTGCAAGGGTTTACTGCAAGTCAGTTCCACTGCAAGATCAAAGCTGTGTGAGTCAGTTTTTCACTCTTATAAAGGGGAGTTTCTCTTTTCCCCATGGTTATGCACCCATGAAGTAGTAAAGCAAGTAAGGTGAACCCCCCCCACCAAAAAAAATGCTAGAAGTTATTTCACATGCAGTTTTAGCAGGGAGCATCAATTCATTCAAGTTTAAAGATTACATTTTTTCTGTGGGGAAGTTTTATTTTGAGAACTCCTAGTGACATATTAAAATTAAACTACAATGGCATCAAGCTGTCAAAGGAGACCTCAATCTTGTAATCACAGTTCAAACAGTTGAGCTTGGTAAAGGTGTCAACCCACAGTCAAGTGTCCGCCATACTAGTGTTTGCAATGGGCACCATCTTTACAAGTGCTGGAATTGGGCATTCCTCTGAAAAAAACATTGACAGCAGCACTCTAATGTATGGTTAGCCATCAGATGGCAAAATGTAATGCGGTGAGCAAAAAAGCCTTTGTTTAGCCACTAAAAACTACCTCCCTCACTGGAATAAGGAAAGTGTTCGGTCTTCCTGAATCCACTCACTGTCTTCTGGTACAATCTGAAATGACTTTCTGCCCCTGGAAATAAAATAGTGATACAACAGACTGGCTTAATGATGATCTTAACAGGATTTTCACCAGGAAACATGGATATGACTTGAGACACCTGAACCTTGCCTTTTAAAAGGCATAAAGTTCCATACAGGTAAGAAACCTTGCACATCCTTCAAGCAAAGATTATGGCCATCAAAAGCTTACTTGCAAGAATAGAAACTTCTGGAACAGCAAAACTTCACCCTTGAAAAGGGTCCAGTGACACCGTTATTCATAAAACTCAGGTTGCAAGGAGAACAAGTGTTCTTCTGAAGCATGTGATGATGAAAAACCCTTTGAAAGACCACTTAGCTTGTGGTGGGCAAAAGTATGCAACACCTCCATTAATAAGGTTATAATGGACAAAGAAGCCAAAAGCCTTGCCCCTTTTTAAATGAATGACTAAACCAAAAATTATCAAAAGTGTCGGAGATGGGACTGAGCAAATGCAAACTGACTTAAGGCAACACATGGTTCCATTTTTACTTAAATAGAGAATGTTTTGCCATTAAGATGAACATAGCTGACAAGTGGAAGGCTTTCATCTGGCTTTGGTGACCTACAACATTCTAGCGAGTATATCGTGTGGGAGCAAAGCAGCGAAGGGTAAGGGAGAAAACGGAAATGGAGTTGCTTTACCAAAAGAGTGGACTTTAAGTTGTAATGGAGTACTTTCCTGCATTGTGAGGAAACCCTTCTCAGCAAGAAATAGGGCAATAAGAGGGGCCTTTGTCTTTCCTTTCTGACAGTTGTGAGCAAGTCTAAACACATTTTACAGACTTTATGAAAAGCTTAAAATAATTTCTTTGCAAATAATATAATGTTTCAAAGATAATGGAATACTGTCTATACCCTTAAAGTTATCCAACAATCCAATTGTTTTTTCCCCACTTGGAACCTAAATGGTAGTAGGCTTATCACATATATAACACAATACTCTGTATATACTTATTTTGTTTTTTTTTTTTCAATTGCAGACTCTCTTCTATTCATCTTTACTTTTAAATTTCACTTCAATGTATACAGCTGCACCTGTCCGTTGCGGACTTCCTATACATGCTTGTTTATTGCATACATTTTTTTCTAAATTTCTATGTACACTTTTGTCTATATTGTCTAGTTGCTTTTTGGTTCAGGTAATGGTTGAAAAGCATCTTGAAACAGCACACCAACCCAGTTATCAAAACTTACACGAATAAAAGCACACAATTATGTGAAATGATGGAAAATGCACAGGGCTCTTCCCTGTCATGGGAAAAAGAAAATGCCCACCCATCAAAACTTGCTTTGCCCTGCTGAACTAAGCAGAACAATGCGACAGAAACCAAGTCATCCCAAATGACAAACACATCTGAAGTGTCCTAGTCCTGGAAGGCCCAGAACTGACAGGATTCAGAAATACTCACCTCCAGGAGAGGGCTGCAGCTATGACTCAAGAAGCTGACAAGCATATTTACTTTCCCAGGGAATGCCAACTGCCATAAAGGCAACATGCCTCTCTGCAGTCCAACGCCAGCCATGTAATGCCAATCTGCAGAAGGACTACAACTGAATGTTGGCCTGTTTATTCAAGTGCTGTACCACAGATTACCTGACCGACCACAATGGGAAACATATA